>NC_064922.1:161456748-161811748 GCF_023897955.1 Schistocerca gregaria
CGCAACACGTCCAGGTTTCGTACAATAGAGACCAAAATGTTGAATAAAACCAGTTTAATGTAGTTCTCTCTCCTTCCTTTCGTTCCCTAGAGCCCCGTATAGACCGAGGGAGGGGGGGGGGGGGCTGTCATCGGTATAGACAACCCACTCTTGCGCCAGTTCGCTGTAAAAATTAAATGAGATGAAAAAGTATGAAGAAACAAGTAGGGTAGATATTTTCACTGAATTTAAAACTTTTTAGAAGTGGAGAATAAGTGAGGCTAACATTGTCGCGAAAGAGACGGCAGCCTTAATGTGGTATATTAAATAAAAATTTCAAAAGCAAAAAAACACTTTTAATGCCTAAACAGCAATTTTACTGTCACAGTTAAAGGATGATAACTAGTTTCGGTTGCTATCTGGGACTCTCTTCAGATTTTAATTTCGCAGTATGACATTAATATAGGAAAATGTCCAGTTGCATGAGATAAAAGCTGGATAAAAAGCTCATATATGGAACAGTTTAGCAGGTATTTTCGTGAGAACAGTACGTGAAACGTTTCCAAAAACTGTCAGCTGTTAAGTAGCCTGTCTTACACAAAAATCATCCTGCGTGGCGTATGAAGTAGTCATCTTTATGAAATGTTTACTGGTTGAAAGGTATGGGAAAACGCTTCACGCCCACCTGCCTGACAACTCACGTAAAATTAAATGGAAGTTATTCGATCCATACAAGAGATGCGGCCTCTTTCTCCCGTAGTTGAAAACAGTAATTATAAAAGATAAGCCGTGCGGTGTAACCGCGCGGTTTGAGGAGCAATCTGACTGATTGCGCTGCCCCTCCCACCTGAGGTTAGAGTCGTCCTTCGAGCATGGGTGTGTCTTAGCATAAACTAGTTTAAGTCATTTTAAGTAGTGTGTAAGTCTAGGGACCTATGACCTCAGCTGTTTGGTCCCATAGGAACTCACACGCATTTGAACTTTCTTGAAAACGTAAAACGAAACACAGTAAGTGCACATTTAAAACTTGATCCCGAAACACTGATATTTAAAAGAAGCACTTTGCTGTCATTAAGAATCGGAAGGAGCTGCTCTGGGATAGGGAGTGTGTTGTTGAAAGGGATAAGATTGGCCAGTGAGTAATGTAGGGATGTGCAGCAGGGCTGATGCGTAGCAGAAATGGGGAAGGTGTGGCTGTTGGGACAAAAGAAGGGATGGAGTGGAGGAGGTAACTGGTGACGCCAGTTGTTGTTGGGAAAGAAGGGTGGGGAAATAAATGCAGAACCAGAAGAGGGAGGCTGTAAGGAATGGGAGGAGAGGGAGAGGGAAAGCGCTGATTGGGTAGAATGGGTAAGGTGGACTTACAGCTGGTAGGATGGGTAAATTTCGTGGCAGAGTTCGTGATCTGGGAGAGGGGAGTTGGTTGAAGTGTCTCTGGAAGAGAGGGTGGAGAGTACGTAGGTGTAGGGTTGCTGGAATGTGTCGCTAAAGGCTTAGCAGCATTCGATTATTGGAGTAGATTGTACATGCAGTTTATCTCCTGGGGTGTATTTCTCGTTGCTTCTTATAGGTACACTTGCTTATTATATAAATGTTAGTCAAGTATGACGTGAGAGAAAAGAAAGTGATTACTTTGTTGGTGTTGGACATGTTCCCTTTCTGCAGTACACAAGGTTTTCAAATTGATTTTCGGCGTAAGTTACTTATATTGAAATAGAACTGTACTTGTAATAGACAACGGTTCTTCAGGAAAAGAACAGACGGGTACACAAGTTATTAGGTAACCAAGCATTACAAACTAAGTTACAATTCACCTACATATAGTGTTGTCCATTAAACTTGCTTCTTAACATTGAAATTACACTTCACACGATGGACAATATTAAGCACATTAATTAATTCAAATACATAGTATTACAGGTTAAATGGTTGTAATGCTAAAGATTATGAGGTCTTTATATTGGCTGAAAAATTATTATATTGAGCGCTCTATATTTAAGTTGAGCAACAAACATGTTTAATATTATAACATACATTTCCTTAACTCGCAAAAGTAAGCACAGTACATGGTTAAAACACATGCACAATGTTTAATATTGCTCATGGCATAAAATCTAATTCGCAATATAAGCCATTTTTGTTGCACAACGTATGTTAGTAGTGCTCAGTTAGACAGTTCTCATCCAAAGTCACTACCTCCCAAACTAAGGCATCATAACCATATAAACTATAGCACTGTAAGATTGTGCATTTTTAATACTGTGTATAATATTGTTCATGAACTCAAGTTTCTTTTGCAAAATTTAAAAACATATTTGTTGCAGAACATAAATAAAGAGCGCTCAACTTAATAGTTAGTCAGCCAATGACAACACCTCACAATCTTTACCATTACAACCATTTGACCTGTAATATTGTGCAGTTTAATTACTTATTGGGCTTAATATTGTCCATTGTCCAAGTGTAATTTCAACATTAAGAAGCAAGTTTGATGCACAACACTCTATGCAAATGAATTTTATCTTTGCTTATAAAGTTTGGTTATGTAAGAACTAAGGACCCATTCAGACGCTAGTCAGTTGTTCCATGGAGATGGCCCAATAAGCCTGAAACTAGTTTCAAATAAACATAAATCAGCAGAACAGAAACAGTGTGTTGTTATTCAACTTGATCTGAAAGGAGACACAAAGGTTGTGAGAGGCCCTGCTTACCTGCAGCACAGGACAGATAGAATAAATTGTGGAAAGCGGCCAAAATAAGGGGCTGTTAGTTACACTCAAACATGCAACTTTATTATTTGATCAAACATTACAAGAGCCAAAAAAATATTTAAACATACAGCTCTAATCTTTGGGACTTAATTACCAGCTGAAAGCCACTTTAACTTAAAGACGGCTGAAGGCCAATAACTTAAAAGCCAGCATAATCAGAAATTTAAAAGGCAAGCCTTATCTTTAAACTGTACTTTAGTTAGGCTGCAGTAAACAAGTTATATTCAAATCGGCTGAAGGCCGAACAGCTAAAATCTGATTTTTTTTAATTCCAGAAGGCTTACGTAAAATAGTACACTAAACTAGGCTGAAGGCCTTAAGAGTAAAGCAACTCTTATTTCAAATACAAAACCGGCTAGAAGCCATACAAGTACCAACAAAAAGAATAAATTAAAAAAAAAGGCAGTCCACACAAGGGCGCGCAGATGTTCGTGGGTCGGCCTGTATTTCAAACACTAACGCTCACTTAGGTGATAGTCGGGCCAACCATTCACGATCCGACGACAACCCAACCGACAGACAATCAGGGGACCCACCAACAAGATAACTTGCACCTCACCATACCAGGGCACAACAGGGAGTTCAACGGAACTACGTAGAAGATATTGGCGCCCGCTACCAATCATACAGGGAGCTGTCAAACTACCCACCGTGCTGGACAGCAACAACACGATGAGGAAACTATACTGCCTGAAATTTACATCAACGGCCAGGGCAGGTTTCGGGAACGTTAACGACCACAAGGCAGAAGATTCCGCTGGTGCACTTCAATTCAAATAACCAAACACAATGAAACTCCACGTGAGGGTGGCTAGAATTTTCCAACTTGAAAACCACGTAGATGCTTGCGGGAATATTCCAACAGCCGACAACGAACTCCAAACGACACGATGTGAATAATGTAGACTTGCTTGTAGGTTAAATCAAAACTCAACTTAAGTGTCCAGGATCGGTGAGCCACCGGCTGGGGTGGCCGAGCGGTTCTAGACGCTACAGCCTGGAACCACGAGACCGCTACGGTCGCAGGTTCGAATCCTGCCTCGGCCATGGATGTGTGTGATGTCATTAGGTTAGTTAGGTTTAAGTAGTTCCAAGTTCTAGGGGACTGATGACCTCAGAAGTTAACTCCCATAGCGCTCAGAGTTTTTTTTTTTTTTTTTTTTTTTTTTTTTGATCGGTGAGCCACCGACCTCGTAGCAATGGAAACAGCGCCACACTCTCCGACACCACGTACCACGTAGAGACCGCCAGCGGGTCCGGTCAAATTACGCCCCATCGAGAATTCCTCACTACTCCACGCCAACCGACCGACTCCTCAGAGACAGTACGTCGACAACATTAAAAATAGCTTGTCAGTCAAAATCACACAAACTACACACAGTTTCACGAACACTGGCTAACGGCAGTGACATTGCAATAACAGGGACGAATCACGAGTCGGCACACAGAGCCAACCCATAAGCGATCGTCGGCCAAATACACGTCGTCCGGCAAGACAACCGACCGACGACCAGCCAAACTCGTCCCCAATCCAATCATGTGTGTCGGCAACCTTCGGGCGAGTCGTGGCGGTCCGGACCTCACTGCTGCCGCGCCCGACTGAACTTGCGCCGTGTGTCAACTCAAACACTGCCAGGTCCGAATCAACTGCTAGCACGTTCCAGCTGACCTCACTGCCCGGTCCGAACTAAATCCCTACACACGACGACCGGGAACTAATAGCGGTTGAGCAAAGATAATACGGCAGGGCCTATATCGTTAAGCGCTGCTGCTGCCGCTCACGGGTAGGCAAGGCAGCAAATCAGTGACACCAGTAACTGAAAATTAACATAACGAGGTCGAAGTACGGTAAAAACAGGATGTAAACTAAGAAATGGCACGAACTAAAGCCACGCACGGCTCAGGTTGTACGATCTAAAATGTTCAATCGTGAAGCCAGTAAAAATCATGTTCCACGTTACGCAATGCGGATTTCGGTAGAAAAGGTCATATAATGGTATTCTGAAACAGTTTCCCTTTACGTGTCTAGGAACGACTTTACTACACGAACCAACGCTCAGACATGTTCTTTTATAGAATAAAGGCCACCAGGAACTGTTGTCGATAAAAGAATTCACCCTGATTTGAAAAATGGAAAACTTGTAATCGTTTATTGAGGACTGTCTTACGAATTCGACAACTTCATCCAGCGTATAATAGCTTTCTTCAGCTTCCAGCCTAATTATGCTGTGTCACCACCAGCGTGTCCCGGACTGGTTCTCTATCTGCAGTGAACAGGAAACTGACGACGTTACCAGAGCCATATTTTCGTGGAAACACGTTTACCTTTTGTATACAATTAATTGATCCACTCAGAACCATAATCGTCAAAAAACGAAATTTATAAATTGCTTACTAGTTGCCTTTCTGTATTAGACGATTCACGTGTAACCATCCCCTTACCCTTACCTACAGACAACTGTAAATGCAAACATAACTTAAGAATGTGCTATATCGAAGAAAGATTATCACTAAGCAAATATTACGCCCCCCACGTATGGACACTTTGTAAATCTGTGTAACGGTTGTTGCGTGACACTAAGGAATTCTGAACATTGATGACTAATTTTCAGTGCAGTATTCCCTTTATTTAACAGCATTTACGTAATTGAAATTTATTGTTATTTCTTGCAATTTATAAACACTCCGAGATAATCTGAACTTTAATTTTGCACAAGGAAGAAGACGATCTTAAAAAGCAGTCGGATCAAAATATGGGGTCAGGTACCAACATGTAATTGTAGTGAACCGTTGCGCGTGTACTGGGGATTAAATGTAAGGCCCCTATTGCGACTGGTCTCACGTGAACCAAAGACTTCGATAATTTCTGAAGCGCTCAGTGTTGAGAGTGTGGGAGCAGTTTTAAAAATATTCATAATCACCTTTCGATAGGAGATAAGCAACAAGTGTCACTACTTTAGCATGTGGGTTCGAAAAAGCGTATGGGCCCAAGTTTCAGTGCTACGGAACTTAACCATTCATTTACAAACGCAATCTAGATAGCTTTACTTTAAATTTCTTAGCCACAAGGAACTATCTCATGGCGCAACGAAATAATTAAAAGAGCATTTAATATGGGTTAAAGGAAGAAAAAACTGAGACTGAAACGTATCTCATGCAGCTAATCACCATACGTAGCTCTGAACTACACTTTAAAGGTACAGTTCATGGACTATAAATGTGTTTGCATTCTGTATCCCAGAAAATATTGAGCCTCTGTGACAAAAAAGTATCGACGACTCTGTCGCCGCAACCACGTGTCCAGAAGTTCCACTCCTAGACGAACTGGCATGGCTAACTCAATATTTCATTTAAATATATGGAAGTGCCATCACTGTTGATGGCAGTTTCTTCTCTCTGTGCTTGTAAGAAACGTAGTTCGTCGAAAACGTTCTTTTTAAGCGAACGCATCTAAATCTTTCAATGAAACTGAGAGGAGAGGAAAATAACTTCATAAGAATCCCAAGTAATGTGATTCACATATAAGTCCCCTCCAATGGATCACGTGTCTTTTCATGACCATACATTTACAAAAGATAGAAAAAAATTCGTACTGTATTCATATGAAAGCATACGATATTATTTAAAGCGTGGGAAAGCAATGAGATAAGCAGCTTCCAGATCGGATGACTGAACGGAACTTGATTACTGATTGCCACATGTTCTAACGAAATTGTGAACTCTAAGAAAGAAGAAACATTACCGACGTTAAATACATTTTCAGCGATGTTGTTTGTTGTGGTCTTCAGTCCTGAGACTGGTGGTTTGATGCAGCTCTCCACGCTACACTGTCCTGTGCAAGCTTCTTCATCTCCCAATACTTACTGCAACCTTCCTTCCTCTGAATGTGCTTAGTGTATTCATCTCTTGGTCTCCCACTGCGATTTTTACCCTCCACGCTGCCCTCAAATACTAAATTGGTGATCCCTTGATGCCTCAGAACATGTCCTACCAACAGACCCCGTCTTCTAGTCAAGTTGTGCCACAAACTCCTCTTCTCTCCAATCCTATTCATTACCTCCTTATTAGTTATGTGATCTACGCGTCTAATCTTCAGCATTCTTCCGTAGCACCACATTTCGAAAGCTTCTATTCTCTTGTTGACTAAGCTACTTATCGTCCGTGTTTCACTTCCATACATAGCTGCACTCCATACATAAACTTTCAGAAACGACTTCCTGACACTTAAATCTATACTTCATGTTATCAAATTTCTCTTCTTCAGAACCGCTTTCCTTGCCATTGCCAGTCTACATTTTATATCCTCTCTACTTGGACCATCATCAGTTATTTTGCTCCCCAAATAACCAAACTCCTTTACTACTTTAAGAGTCTCATTTTCTAATCTAATTCTCTCAGCATCACTGGACTTAATTCGACTACATCCATTATACTCGTTTTGCTTTTGATGATGTTCATGTTATATCCTCCTTCAAGACACTATCCATTCCGTTCAGCTGCTCTTCCAAGTCTTTTGCTGGCTCTGACAGAATTACAATGTCATCGGCGAACCTCAAAGTTTTTATTCCTTCTCCATGGACTTTAATAAATGGTCCGAATTTTTCTTTTGTTTCCTTTACTGCTTGCTCAATATACAGATTGAACAACATCGGGGAGACGCTACAACCCTGTCTCACTCCCTTTCCAACCACTGCTTCCCTTTCATGTCCCTCGACTCTTATAACTGCCATCCGGTTCCTGTACAAATTGTAAATAGCCTTTCGCTCCCTGTATTTTATCCCTGCCACCTTCAGAATTTGAAAGAGAGTATTCCAGTCAACATTGTCAAAAGCTTTCTCTAAGTCTACAAATGCTAGAAACTTAGGGTTGCCTTTTCTTAATCTAGCTTCTAAAATAAGTCGTAGGGTCAGTATTACCTCACGTGTTCCCATTTATCTACGAAATCTAAACTGGTCTTCCCCAAGGACGGCTTCTACCAGTTTTGCCATTCGTCTGTAAAGAATTCGCGTTAGTATTTTGCAGCCGTGGCTTATTAAACTGATAGTTCGGTAATTTTCAAATCTGTCAACACCTGATTTCTTTGGGATTGGGTTTATTATATTCTTCTTGAAGTCTGAGGGTATTTCGCCTGTCTCATACATTTTGCTCACCAGATGGCAGAGTTATGTCGGGGCTGGCTCTTCCGAGGCAGTCAGTAGTTCTGATGGAATGTTGTCTACTCCCAGGGCCTTGTTTCGACTTAGGTCTTTCAGTGCTCTATCAAACTCTTCACGCAGTATCATATCTCGCATTTCATCACCATATGCATCCGCTTCTGTTTCTATAACATTGCCATCAAGTACATCGCCCTTCTATAGAACTTCTATATACTCCTTCCACCTTTCTGCTTTCCCTTCTTTGCTTAGAACTGGGTTTCCATCTGAGCTTTTGATATTCATACAAGTGGTTCTCTTTACCCCAAAGGTCTCTTTAATTTTCCTGTAGGCAGTATCTGCCTTATCCCTAGCGAGATAAGCCTCTACATCCTTACATTTGTCCTCTAGCCATGCCTGCTTAGCCATTTTGCACTTCCATGTCGATCTCATTTTTGAGACGTTTGTATTCCTTTTTGCCTGCTTCATTTACTGCATTTAGATATTTTCTCCTTTCCTCAATTAAATTCAATATTTCTTCTGTCACCCAAGGAATTCTACTAGCCCTCGTCTTTTTACCTACTTGATCCTCTGCTGCCTTCACTACTTCATCCCTCAAAGCTACCCATCCTTCTTCTACTATATTTCCTTCCCCCATTCTTGTCAATTGTTCCCTTATGCTTTCCCTGAAACTCTGTAGAACCTCTGGTTTAGTCAGTTTATCCAGGTCCCAAATCCTTAAATTCCTACCTTTTTGCAGTTTCTTCAGTTTTAATCTACAGTTCATAATCAATAGATTGTCGTTAGCGTCCACATCTGCCCCTGGAAATGTCTTACAATTTAATACCAGGTTCCTAAATCTATGTCTTATCATTATATAATTTATCTGATACCTTTTAGTATCTCCAGGCTTCTTCCAGGCATACAACCTTCCTTTATGATTCTTTAACCAAGTGTTAGCTATGATTAAGTTGTGCTCTGTGCAAAATTCCACCAGGCGGTCTCCTCTTTCATTTGTTACCCCCAATCCAAATTCACCTACTACGTTTCCTTCTCTCCCTTTTCCTACTACCGAATTCCAGCACCCATGACTATTAAACTTTTGTCTCCCTTCACTATCTGAATAATTTCTTTTATTTCATCATACATTTCTTCAATTTCTTCGTCATCTGCAGAGCTAGTTGGCACATAGACTTGTACTACTGTCGTAGGCGAGGGCTCCGTGTCTATCACGGCCACAACAATGCGTTTACTGTGGTGTTTGTAGTAGCTTACCCGCATTCCTATTGTTTTATTCATTATTAAACCTACTCCTGCATTACCCCTATTTGATTTTGTTTTTACAACCCTTTATTCACCTGGCCAAAAGTCTTGTTCCTCTTGCCACCGAACTTCACTAATTCCTACTATATCCAACTTTAACCCCGATTAAGGGATCTGACATTCCACGCTCTGATCCGTAGAACGCCAGTTTTCTTTCTCCTGATAACGACGTCCTCCTGAGTAGTCCCTGCCTGGAGATCCGCATGGGGGACTATTTTACCTCTGGAATATTATACCAAAGAGGACGCCATTGTCATTTAATCACACACTAAAGTTGCATGCCCTCGGGAAAAATTACGGCCCTAGTTTCCCCTTGCTTTCAGCCGTTCGCAGTACCAGCACAGCAAGGCCGTTTTGGTTAGTGTTACAAGGCCAGATCAGTCAATCATCCAGACTGTTGCCACAGCAACTACTGAAAAGGCTGCTGCCCCTCTTCAGGACGATACGTTTGTCTGGCCTCTCAACAGATACCCCTCCGTTGTGGTTGCACCTACGGTACGGCCATCTGTATCGCTGAGGCACGCAAGCCTCCCCACCAACGGCAAGGTCGATGGTTCATGCGGGGAGGACTTCAGGGATCTCGAGCATAAATAAATTTCGTTGTAGTTGCGGTCTTCAGTCCTGAGACTGGTTTTATGCAGCTCTCCATGGTACCCTATGCTGTAGACGTTTCTTCATCTTCCAGTACCTATTGCAACCTATATCCTTCTGAACCCGCTTAGTGTATTCATCTCTTGGTCCCCCTCTACGATTTGTACTATCCACGCCGCCCTCCAATGCAAAATTTGTGATCCCGTGATGTCTCAGAACATGTCCTACCAACAAGTCCCTTCTTTTCGTCAAGTTGTGCCTCAAACTCCTCTTCTCCCCAATTCTATTCAATACCTCATTAGTTATGTGATCTGCGCATCTAATCTTCAGCATTCTTCTATAGCACCACATTTCGAAAGCTTCTATTCTCTTCCTGTCCAAACTATTTATCGTCCATGTTTCACTTCCATACATGGCTACACTCCATACGAATACTTTCAGAAACGATTTCCTGACACTTAAATGTATACTCTATGTTAACAAATTTTTCTTCTTTAGAAACGCTTTCCTTGCCATTGCCAGTCTACATTTTATATCTTCTCTACTTCGACCATCATCAGTTATTTTGATCGCCAAATAGCAACACTTCTTTACTACTTTAAGTGTCTCATTTCCTAATGTAATTCCCTCAGCATCACTCGCCTTAATTCGACTACATTCCATTATTCTCATTTTGCTTTTGTTGATGTTCATCTTATATCCTCCTTCAAGACACTATCCATTCCGTTCAACTGCTCTTCCAAGTCCTTTGCTGTCTCTGGCAGAATTGCAATGTCATCGGCGAATCTCAAAGTTTTTATTTCTGGTCCATGGGTTTTAATTCCTGGTCCGAATTTTTCATTTGTTTCCTTTACTGCTTGCTCAATATACAGATTGAATAACATCGGGGAGACGCTACAACCCTGTCTCACTCCTTTCCCAACCACTGCTTCCCTTTCATGTCCCTCGACTCTTATAACTGCCATCTGGTTTCTGTACAAATTGTTTAGCCTTTCACTCCCTGTATTTTATCCCTGCCACCTTTAGAATTTGAAAGAGAGTATTCCAGTCAACATGGTCTAATATCTTCCTCTAAGTCTACAAATGCTAGAAACGTAGGTTTGCCTTTCCTTAATCTTTCTTATAAGATATGTCGAAGGGTCAGTATTGCCTCACGTGTTCCAATATTTCTACGGAATCCATACTGATCTTCCCAGAGGTCGGCTTCTACCAGTTTTTCCATTCGACCTGAAAGAATTCGCATTAGTATTTTGCAGCTGTGACTTATTAAACTGATAGTTCGGTAATTTTCACATCTGTCAACACCTGATTTCTTTGGGATTGGATTTATTATATTCTTCTTGAAGTCTGAGGGTATTTCGCCTGTCTCATACATCTTTCTCACCAGATGGTAGAGTTTTGTCAGGACTGGCTCTCCGAAGGCCGTCAGTAGCTCTAATGTAATGTTGTCTACTCCCGGGGCCTTGTTTCGACTTAGATCTTTCAGTGCTCTGTCAAACTCTTCGCGCATTATTGTATCTCCCATTTCACCTTCATCTACATGCTCTTCCATTTCCATTTCGTTATCACAAGGTAAATTGTCCGTATTGAACAGATGGGCATGAGTTCACAGCACCAGGCGAAAGAACAGAGCTTGTCTACAGTAGCAAATGTAATAGTAGTTGTTGTAATACATTTAAATCTTCATCAGATAGTGTGTCGTCTGTATTTTGAACGCTAAAGCTGCATTTTATTGTGTAACTTATATCTATTTTTATTTATTTATTTATTTGCAATATACACAATCCAGTCACATTAATGTGGCCATCGCCTGTGTTTGTCGTCAACGTGTAATAACCATTCATGGACGGCAGCTGAGAATAGTAACAGTGGGGGGTATATGAAGCGTGTCGGGGAAATGGAAAACAGTACAGTTGTTGTCGTAATGTGGAAATGGAGCAATTTATTTGACGTCCAAAAGGATAAGATCATTGACTTTAGGGCCAAGGGTGGAAGCATTTCCGAAACCGCAAACTGTTCGTGTGCCGCCATGGCTAAATTATACCGTGCATGGCAAAATGGTGCTGTCCAAAACCGGTGCGGAGACAACTCTGGTGCACTACGGACCATAGATGACAGAAATGAAGGACGACTGCGGAGATGTGTAAGGATGAATACATGCGCAACGGCTGAGAAGCTGACCGCTCAGGTAAACCAAGTGCCTACCAACACCTCTACGACCATTCAGTGAACGTGGCTGTGATTTGGCCTCCTCAGCAAGCATCTGGTTCGTGCACCAATCCCATGCTGTCTGCTGCTCATTGGCGAAGAAGGCTGGAATTTGCACACCAGTACCACAGCTGAACGTCCGATGAGTGGTGACAGGTGGAATCTTGAGAAGAATAACTTCAGCGTGTACGGCGTGGAACGTCTGAAAGCAAACACCGTGAACAACCGTCGGAAAGGTCCCGACTGGAAAACATTCTCTCTGTGATCTCGTCATTTTAGAATGCACAGAGGATCAACACAACCTTGGAGACCACGTCCACCATTACTGTTTGCTTTTTCTCAGCACGATGCAGTTGACAAGCAGTACAGTGCAAGGTGCGCACAGCTCGCTGTGTATGTACGGGCTTGGAAGAACACCAGGAAGAGCTTACCGCATTCCCACGGCAACGAAACTCCAGGCCTTAAGCCCAATCGAGAATCTTTAGGACCACCTCGGCTGGGCTGTTCGCACTATGGATCCTCCACCGAGAATCGTAGGGCAGCTGGCCACGTCACTGGAGACGGCATGGCTCCACATCACTGTCCAAACCTTCCAGAACCTCACTGACTCTCTTTCTGCAAGTGTCGCAGCGGTCCGCACTGCAAAACGAGGTTATTCAGGCTTTTCCCAGACGCTCAGATTAATGAGATTGGACAATGATCACTGAATCGCCAAAGAAACTGGTATAGACATGCGTATTCAAATACAGAGAGTTGTTAACAGGCAGAATAAGACGCTGCGCTCGGCAGAGCCTATATACACACATGCTCATAAATGAAGGATAATGCTAATACATGGTGAAACAACGATCCGGTGGGCGGTTTGCTGGTTTCAGTCACCATGGGGTATGACCATGAGGTGTATTTGACCTGCGGTCGCCCTACGGTGGCGCTGGCAGAGCTGTGTAGGTGCATGTCAGAGTACTGTGCAGCGAATAAGTGTGCAGACGTTTTCAGACGTGCTAATGGTGACTGTGTGTTGAAAATGACTCAAAGAACACATATTCATGACGTTATGAGGGGTAGAATACTAGAGCGACTGGAAGCAGGTCAAACACAGCAGGTCGTAGCATGGGCACTCCGTGTGCCACAAAGTGTGATCTCAAGATTATGGCAACGATTCCAACAGACAGGAAACGTGTCCAGGATCTACAGGGTGGGACGTCCACAGTGTACAAATCCACAAGCAGACCGATAACTCATCATAAATGCCCACAGACGGCCACTGAGAACTGCAGGTAGCCTTGCTTGGGACCTTACTGCAGCCACTGGAACAGTTGTCTCCAGACACACAGATGACTGAACCGACATGGTGTATTCGCCTGGAGACCTGCAAGATGCATTCCACTGACCCCTGGTCACAGGAGATCCCGTAAAGTCTGGTGTCAAGAGCACAGTAAATGGTCATTGGAGCATTGGTGCCAGGTTATGTTCACGGACGAGTCCAGGTATAGTCTGAACAGTGATTCTCTCCGGGTTTTATCTAGCGTGATCCAGGAACTAGATATCAACCATTTAATGTCCTTGAAAGGGACCTGTATGGAGGTCGTTGTTTGATGGTGTGGGGTGAGATTATGATTGGTGCACGTACACCCCTGCATGTGTTTGACAGAGGAATTGTAACAGGTCAGATGTATCGGGTCGTCATTTTGCACCATCTGTCCGCCTTTTCAAGGGTGCAGTTGGTCTCACCTTCCTCCTGATGGATGATAACGCACAGCTCCACCGAGTTGCCATCCTGGAAAAGTGCCTTGAAACAGAAGATATCACATGAATTGAGTGACCTGCCTGTTCTCCAGACCAAAACCCAATCGAGCACGTCTGGGATGCTCTCGGTGGACCTTCAGGCACTGGTGCAAGAATGGGAGGTTATACCCCAGCAGCTGCTCGAACACCTGATCCAGAGTATGCCAACCCGTTGTGCGGCCTGCTGCCGTATGGATGGTTGATCATATCCCATATTGATGTTAGAGTACATGCCCAGAAAACAGTGGTGTTTTTAGCACATGTGTTTCGGGACGGTTTTCTCAAATTATCACCAATATCGTAGAATTACTGATCTGTGTCGCGTGTGTTCCCTATGTACCTACGTTATTAGCGCCAGTTTTGTGTAGTGCCACTTTGTGTGGAACTACATTCTGCAGTTATCCTTAATTTATGAGCATGAGTGTAACACAAGTGTCTGGCGCCGTTGTTAGATCGGTTACTGCTGCTACAATGGCACGTTGCCGAGATTTAAGTGAGTTTGAACATGGTGTTGGAGTCGGTGGACGAGCGATGGGACACAGCATCTTTGAGGTAGTGATGAAGTGGGGATTTTCCAGTACGACCATTTCACGAGAGTACCGTGAACATCAGGAATCCGGTAAAACATCAAATCTCCGACATGGCTGCGTCGGAGAAATATCCTGTAAGAACGGGACCAATACGTACTAAGTTCGTTCTGCATTCCGACAGGCTTGGGCAATTCCAGCAGGACACTGCAGCGCCCCACAGGATCAGAACTGCAGCTGAGTTGCTCCAGCAACACTCTTCTGAGTTGAAACACTTCCGCTGGCCACCAAACGCGTCAGAATGAGCGTGTCTGGGATGCCTTGCAACGTGCTGTTCAGAAGAGATCTACACCCCCTCGTACTCTTACGGATTTATAGACAGCCATGCAGGATCGTGGTGTCAATTCCCTCCAGCACTACTTCAGACATTAGTCCTGTCCATGCCATGTCCTGTTGCGGCTCTTCTGCGTGCTCGCGGGGTCCATACACGATATTAAGCAGTGTGCCAGTTTCTGTGGCTCTTTAGAGTATGTGTAGCACACAAACTTTGAGGCTCACTAACGTACCGAAGAAACGTCCCATTCGCCTTATGGCCGATTTTTACATTTTTTATCTCTATGCATACTCATCAAAGCGCCAGACGGTGCATGGCGGAGGATACCTTGTATCACAGACAGCCATTCACTTTCTTCTTCAGTTCGCAGATGGAGCGAGGGAAAAATGAATTTCTGTATTCTTATCTACAAGGCTGAATCACGTTGTCTACACAGTCATTACGCGAAATATTCGTGGTGGTGACAATAGAAAATTTCTGCGGTCGATGGTAATTATAGGAGCTCTAAATATTCCCACTTGTTTTCCAGCAGGAATACCCAGCAGGGTTCCCATTTGCCGTACAACTTTGAACATAGCTGCTAAGGTTCAGTGACCGTGTCAGAATTATATTAGAACAAATAAGCCATCGGTAACAAATATTAATTCAAAATTGACCATGTTTTGACGCTACTATGAGCGTCATCTTCAGAATTCAACTAACTGTTCTAAAACGTATTAGGTATATAATACATTAATAAAATTAAAGTTTGTACTGACTGGAAAGAGATGCAGTACTTACAACTCACATTCAAAAAAAAATCTAAACCGGAAAGGCGACGTCATGAATAGTTGTAAATAAGATGGCGAGCCGCTAAGGGCTGCTCGTACTTGAGTGAATAAGGATAGCAACAAGACACTCATAGGGCTTATTTGTTCTAATATAATTCCCATTTGAATTCACAGAACTCTTCTACAATACTAACGTGGTGAAGCAATCTAGCAGGGAGCCTCTGAATACTTCGATGTCTTCCTTTAATCCAACCTGGTACGGACACTGAACACTTTCCCAGAACTTGAACCTGAATCTCAATGTAGACAAGTGTAATGTGCTGCGAATACATAGAAAGATAGGTCCTTTATCATTTAGTTACAAAATAGCAGGTCAGCAACTGGAAGCAGTTAATTCCATAAATTATCTGGGAGTACGCATTAGGAGTGATTTAAAGTGGAATGGTCATATAAAGATGATAGTCAGTAAAGCAGATGCCAGACGGAGATTTATTGGAAGAATCCTAAGGAAATGCAATCCGAAAACAAAGGAAGTAGGTTACAGTACGATTGTTCGCCCACTGCTTGAATACTGCTTAGCAGTGTGGGATCCGTACCAGATAGGGTTGATAGAAGAGATAGAGAAGATCCAACGGAGAGCAGCTTGCTTCGTTACAGGATCATTTAGTAATCGCGAAAGCGTTACGGAGATGATAGATAAACTCCAGTGGAAGACTCTGCAGGAGAGACGCTCAGTAGCTCGGTACGGGCTTTTGTTTAAGTTTCGAAAACATACCTTCACCGAAGAGTCAAGCAGTATATTGCTCCCTGCTACATATATCTCGCGAAGAGACCATGAGGATAAAATCAGAGAGATTAGAGACCACACAGAAGCATACCGATATCCTTCTTTCCACGAACAATGCGAACTGGAATGTAAGGGAGAACCGATAGAGGTACTCAGGGTCCCCTCCGCCACACACCCTCAGGTGGGTTGCGGAGTATGGATGTAGATGTAGATGTAGAACTCCCCCAAGAATCCGATGTCGACCTTCTACCATCCTTAGGTTCTTTGCCGGCCGCTGGTGGCCGATCGGTTCTAGGCGCTTCAGTCCGGAACCACGTGACTGCTGCGGTCGCAGATTCGAATCCTGCCTCGGGCATGGATGTGTGTGATGTCTTTCGGTTAGTTAGGTTTAAGTAGTTCTAAGTTCTAGGGTAGTGATGACCTCAGATGTTCAGTCCCATAGTGCTCAGAACCATTTGAACCATTTAGGTTCTTGTTCCATGTGATGTCGCTTAGCAAGGTTACTCCTTGGTATTTAATCAAATTACAGTGTCAAGCAGCACACCGCTGAAAACATTACGCGATTTTTCCCTACTTATCTGCATATAACTTACATGTTCCCACATTTAGACCATGCTGTTATACATCACACCACACAGAGATTCAGTACAAGTCATCCTGCATCCTATAAAAAGGCATTTGCCCGTATACTACAGTTTCATCAGCAAACATTCTTAGAGTCTTCCTCACTCTATCCGTCACTTCCTTTATCCACAAGTGCATCATCGAGGCTAAAAATATGTCTTCTGTGCATATAAATACGAAAAAGGAGCTATAAGTTACGTGATACAATGGAACTGCAATTTTCAGAATGCCATATAAAAAGTAGTTGATTGCTGTTGTACTTCAAACAACATAAAAAAAAAAAATTGCACCAACAGGCAGCACTTATAATCGTTAGGCAGAGTCCCACTTACATTTTCCGAGAAATAATTAGCAAAACGCATTGAACTGCAAACTGCCAATGAAGATTAAAGAGACAGCTAAAATTCATATATTTAAAAAGTCCCTTTAAAAATACCACTTGAATATTTCGTTTCACAGTCAAGGATTATTGAGAGGACACAGGGTAGAGACTGATGAAATATGCATACATTAATATTAAACATTTATTCCTCAATATATAGTGAAAATATACTGCACTTTAATATATAACCGTATAACCGAAATCTGTGTCTGATAACATTCCAATGACCCTATATTTTTCTGATATCAAAATATTTTTCATATGTTGACAGATACTGACTCGCGTGGTAAAAAGCAAGTACTTAATGCAAAGAAGGAAGTATTGTCTTGGTCTTGATGTACGTTGAGTGAGTGTGACTGTGTGTGTGTGTGTGTGTGTGTGTGTGTGTGTGTGTGTGTGTGTGCGCGCGCGCGAACACGTGATGTGTAGTGAGAGTAGTGATTTGTGAAGAAATCTGAATAAAAAGTATACCAGTGCTGTCTGAAATTAAGGTCATTTTGTTAATGAATATATGTGAGCAACATGTATTGTGTGTAACAGGATAGGTTATTTGTAGTGAAATGTTTCATTGTGACGTATCAACTGGAAATGTGTACTGAGTGCATGTAGTACATAACTAATACACGTCGATACATCAAAAGGATATAAAAATCAATACCACTGATGTTTCCTAACACGAACACAAAAAACATTTCCGGCAGACCCATGTAAAATATTCAGTACTTCAGTAATGAATATTCAAACAGACAGCTGTATTGTAATGCAGACATCCTTTATTCAAAACATGGTACCACTTCCAACGCCAAAAACCATGGTCTTCAAGCTCCAAGCGTAATCGACGTACTTTGATGGCAGATTACGCTTGGAGACTGCTTATGGCGCTGTTTCGCGTCGAAACTGGTACCAAACTTTGAATAAACGACTTCCGAATTGCAATACAGTTGTTCAGTTTTCGATATTCGAGTACTTTACGTTCTGTTTCTGTCCCAGTGTCTTCGATGGATTACCAGACAGTAAAACATTTAGCTGCGAAAGACGAAGTTCTCCCTTGTCTCTGCGATAAAAAAATAACGGAAGCAGGAAACGGAGAAAATCGGAAATGGTGTTCTCGTGCACGGATGTGATTATCTGGCTAAGTGATACCGGCGAGAGAGTGTGCAGAAGCTCGACCACCAGAGACCTCAGACTAGGTTGCGGAGCCAGCAGGTTGGACGACGGTGTTTAGTGAACGAGACGGAGCCAGCGGGGTTGTCACTGAAGCAGACGAATGATATTACTTTCCGTGGAAATCTGAGTTTGGTGTTTCTGTGTGAGTCTTTCCCTACAATCCGGTTTAGTTAATGTGGAGATTGTCAGCATAAGTTGGTATGAGTCAGTTCGAGACTGTGCCCGAACTGCGTACTTATTCCAGTCATGTGGTCAGTTCTTGGAATAGTCCTGAAAGTAGCTGGAGCGTTACAAGTCTTTGAGTATTGACATATTAGTTGTGAGAAATTTAAGGCTGTCTTACGAATTGAAGCAAGTGAGATGACCTTTAATTACCTTGATTTTATAAGGGGCGTTCAAATTGAAATGAGATAGGAGGAAAAATCATAAGTGAATTGTGTATTATTTCAAAAGTATTCGTCATAACTGTTAATAGAATTATCCAAATTGTGATACAAGGTAGTCAATGTCACCATGGAAAACGGTTTGCATTTGCCCACGGAACCTGAGGCGTAGACCTCTTGATCAGAAGCAAATCGACGGCCATGAAAGTCCTTCTTCAGGGCTCCAAAAATGTGGAAATCAAATGCGGAAATATTGGGACTGTTCGATGATGTGCATTGGCTTCCCAGTAAAAGCTCTGCAGCTTAGCCGAAACAACTTTGACATGTCGTGCGGAAGTTTACAGGCAGGTTGTTTCCTCTACGATGGAGAAGTTTCACTGGGCAGTCCTTACGCATCCTCCAGTCAGTCTCAATCTCTCCCCATGCGATTTCCATAATTGGAATGGGTAAATACAGGTCCTGTATGATTTTCAAGGCGATGTGGTACCATTATTCCTTCAAATAATGGTAACTTGCAGTAAAGACGATGGAGGTGGATAGCGATCACACACCCTTCTCTCCAACGTAGACCACAAAGGCACAACAATATTGAGATCTGGTGATTTTGAAAGACACAGGAGGTGTGACCATTTTTGTGCTCACAAAAGCAGTCCTCGACGATGCAAGCTGTATGAACAGCGGCCCTGCCTTTTTCGAACGCAGCATCACCATTGGGGAACAAATATTGCAGCATGGGATGAATCTGATCAACTGAAATGGTCACGTTATCATTGATGGTAATACGAAAGTAAGCATGGTGTCCACAGATACAAGGATATGGCTGTCCGTATCATCATCGAAGCCCCGTCGTGTTTCACTCCTGGGACGAAAACATGGCTTGATGTTGAAAACACTGTCAAACAAGACTCATCAGACCAAATGACTTCCTTCCATTGGCCGATAGTTCACGCTTCAACGTTTCAACACTAGTTCTCCTGTTGGGGGCTTTTGCATCACTAATGAGAGGTTTTAGAATTCCATCTCGCCCTACAAGCTTACGTAACTTGCTTCGTATTCTCTGGTGCTGACATTCCTGAATGCAACATTCAGTTCTGCATTGAATTTTGCAGCTGTCGTCATTTTTCGTCACAATCGTCTTTAATGACCGTGTGTCACGATCAGCCAAAACAAATTTTCTTCCGCGTGGCTGTTTTTCCACTTTTGTCTTCGATATGGTGCATTTGAAGCACCAAACAGTTTGTTCCATTGGCTATGGAACCACCTACCTTACGAGCACCAACAATTTGCCCATTGTCGATTTCTACATCTACATCTACATGGGTCACATTTAAGTGCCTGGCAGAGGGCCCATCGAACCACCTTCAGAATTCTCTTTTATTCCAATCTCATATAGCACGCGGAAAGAATGAACACCTACACTCCTGGAAATTGAAATAAGAACACCGTGAATTCATTGTCCCAGGAAGGGGAAACTTTATTGACACATTCCTGGGGTCAGATACATCACATGATCACACTGACAGAACCACAGGCACATAGACACAGGCAACAGAGCATGCACAATGTCGGCACTAGTACAGTGTATATCCACCTTTCGCAGCAATGCAGGCTGCTATTCTCCCACGGAGAAGATCGTAGAGATGCTGGATGTAGTCCTGTGGAACGGCTTGCCATGACATTTTCACCTGGCGCTTCAGTTGGACCAGCGTTCGTGCTGGACGTGCAGACCGCGTGAGACGACGCTTCATCCAGTCCCAAACATGCTCAATGGGGGACAGATCAGGAGATCTTGCTGGCCAGGGTATTTGACTTACACCTTCTAGAGCACGTTGGGTGGCACGGGATACATGCGGACGTGCATTGTCCTGTTGGAACAGCAAGTTCCCTTGCCGGTCTAGGAATGGTAGAACGATGGGTTCGATGACGGTTTGGATGTACCGTGCACTGTTCAGTGTCCCCTCGACGATCACCAGAGGTGTACGGCCAGTGTAGGAGATCGCTCCCCACACCATGATGCCGGGTGTTGGCCCTGTGTGCCTCGGTCGTATGCAGTCCTGATTGTGGCGCTCACCTGCACGGCGCCAAACACGCATACGACCATCATTGGCACCAAGGCAGAAGCGACTGTCATCGCTGAACACGACACGTCTCCATTCGTCCCTCCATTCACGCCTGTCGCGACACCACTGGAGGCGGGCTGCACGATGTTGGGGCGTGAGCGGAAGACGGCCTAACGGTGTGCGGGACCGTAGCCCAGCTTCATGGAGACGGTTGCGAATGGTCCTCGCCCATACCCCAGGAGCAACAGTTTCCCTAATTTGCTGGGAAGTAGCGGTGCGGTCCCCTACGGCACTGCGTAGGATCCTACGGTCTTGGTGTGCATCCGTGCCTCGCTGCGGTCCGGTCCCAGGTCGACGGGCACGTGCACCTTCCGCCGACCACTGGCGACAACATCGATGTACTGTGGAGACCTCACGCCCCACGTGTTGAGCAATTCGGCGGTACGTCCACCTGGCCGCCCGCATGCCCACTATACGCCCTCGCTCAAAGTCCGTCAACTGCACATACGGTTCACGTCCACGCTGTCGCGGCATGCTACCAGTGTTAAAGACTGCGATGGAGCTCCGTATGCCACGGCAAACTGGCTGACACTGACGGCGGCGGTGCACAAATGCTGCGCAGCTAGCGCCATTCGACGGCCAACACCGCGGTTCCTGGTGTGTCCGCTGTGCCGTGCGTGTGACCATTGCTTGTACAGCCCTCTCGCAGTGTCCGGAGGAAGTATGGTGGGTCTGACACACCGGTGTCAATGTGTTCTTTTTTCCATTTCCAGGAGTGTATATCTTTCAGTGCGAGCTCTGATTTCCCTTTTTGTATCATGGTGATAGTTTGCGTGTGTAGGTCGGTGTCAACAAAATATTTTCGCATTCGCATACTTAGCTCTGACGTAATGCACTAAGGACGACACATAACACTATTGTTCTCACGACTGACTCTTGAAACGTATTGAGGACATGGCAGATGCGCCGTTCGTAGTAAAGTACAACAGCGCAACATGCAGGCATTTGCATTCAAGCATATTCTTCTAGCGGTGTCTCCATACTTTTGTCGAGCCTATTAAGTTCCACCCTTGCACGTGTTGTGTACGCCACAAGTTAGAGGAAAATGTGTTGCACCCACGGGAATTTGGGAGCATATGAAAAATAAGCGACAATTGGTGTAAGATTACCCAGAAATGACACATTAGGTCATTGACTGCCAATGATACTTATGAATTTGGGATTCATAACGAACTATACATAGGATACATCAGCTCTTTCCAGGCCTGAGGGGACGGTGAAAAATGAGTTCCATGCTATAACTCAGTTACCTTGGGGAGAAATACAACCACACTTAATATGCATATGAGTAAATCTCTGGAAGGACAGCATATTACGCTGAATTATCCCTGACAGCGTCACCAGAATGCCTGGAATAATTTACACCAAAGAGAAAGTTGAGGGCACACACGTAGCATTTCTAGGAGCCCGGAAGGGAGCGAAACGTAAAATTAACTGAAAAAGGCTGACATTACTGTCTGATCCATTGTTTTCAGATTAAGCAGGCAAAGTGCCGATAGTACCGAGGAAAATTAACTCCAAATTTACATAGACGGAAGAAGACTCTGCAGGATCATTTCTGTTTCTTTAGAAAGGGGCAGTAGGCTTTTGAAATGACTAGAACTAAAATGCAAGAAAATGCCTTCATATTCTTAGAAAATAAGTAACCAGACAAAGCTGAGTTATCACCTGGTATCCGTATAAAATACACACAATGGTGCTGCGGAGAAATAAATTGAAGGAGTGAAACGCAATTGAGATGTCCTTACACTGGGCACCAAATACGTTGTGCATTAACCTGATGAATTTATGTGCAACAGAGGTCACTCCATGATGGGTGCCAAAATGTAATAAATTAATGAAAACTGTAAACACCAGAACGCATTTACGTATATTATTATAATCTTTTACAAATCATCTGTACAGAATTAAAATCAAGTCTGATTTGACTAAGCCTAGAAACGACTCTTTCATTGGGAAAGTAGGGTGTAACGTCTGAGTACTTGGAGTTAATGTTACTTAAATGTATGAATGGCTGATGTGATGTCTGTATTATGAGTCGGTAAACTGCCAGGCCTGTTGTGGTGCTGTCTGTTTGCTGGTTAACAGCAAATACTCCTGTTTTGTGGTTTTCGGGTGTCAGTTTGGGCAGCATAACTCCTTCCTTCTTCTTCACTCCTGACCTAATCCCTCTCCAGTTTGAACACTGTCAGAAGGCCGATGTGGTGTTCTTGCCCTCATATACGGTGTCCATTGGGTGAAGTGATCACCTCCCACTCACAGATTCAATGTTATATTAGAAACATGACGTCAGGCAAAGAAAACGTGGTCGGGTGCTAAAAGAGTCAGGTACAGGGCCACAAGAAAGGCCACCTAACAGTGGAAAATGAGTCAAGCCTCTACATAACAACGTGACAACAGCTATTCGGATGCATGCAGAGATTCTAGGCAATGTCTGACACCTATGTCCAAAGTGGGCTGAGATGTCTCCCGAAGGGAAAGTCAGAATACTTTGTGTAAAACAGCATTCAAATCACTCCGCATGGTGAATGCAAATCTGCTCAAAGGATCTCATTTGCACATGGAATTTTTTGTAGCCTAGGTGCCCATTAATTAAGTCGGGTGATGCTGAAGGAATTAGATTAGGAAATGAGACACTTAAAGTAGTAAAGGAGTTTTGCTATTTGGGGAGCAAAATAACTGATGATGGTCGAAGTAGAGAGGATATAAAATGTAGACTGGCAACGGCAAGGAAAGCGTTTCTGAAGAAGAGAAATTTGTTAACATCGAGTATAGATTTAAGTGTCAGGAAGTCATTTCTGAAAGTATTTGTATGGAGTGTAGCCATGTATGGGAGTGAAACATGGACGATAAATAGTTTGGACAAGAAGAGAATAGAAGCTTTCGAAATGTGGTGCTACAGAAGAATGCTGAAGATTAAATGGGTAGATCACATAACTAATGAGGAAGTATTGAATAGGATTGAGGAGAAGAGAAGTTTGTGGCACAACTTGACCAGAAGAAGGGATCTGTTGGTAGGACATGTTCTGAGGTATCAAGGGATCACCAATTTAGTATTTGAGGGCAGCGTGGAGGGTAAAAATCGTAGAGGGAGACCAAGAGATGAATACACTAAGCAGACTGAGAAGGATGTAGGTTGCAGTAGGTACTGGGAGATGAAGAAGCTTGCACAGGATAGAGTAGCATGGAGAGCTGCATCAAACCAGTCTCAGGACTGAAGACCACAACAACAACAGGTGCCCATATCTCCCACTATCACAACAAGGTCTCTGAACAAGAAAACGGAAAGTGACGTAAACTGGGAACTCAGAAGGGAATGGAGTCTGGGAAGAGAAATACGGGTTAGTATCGTATTTCATAACAATATAGATCCCCCCAAAAATTTTGGTGTTATATATAATTATTTTTGGTGAGCTAAGGACATAATAAACAAACTGTCAGCATACAGACAGAGGGAGACGATCTGGCAGATATTCGTCACTCGGGTTGCCAACTAGTTTCATACGGCAAAAGGAACTTTCTCGCCCGTATATCGATCAAAACATTGTATAACATTTGCAGCCTCATCATGGAGACCTGAAAGCTCTTAACAAGGAAAACAACGTATATGCTTTTTTCATTTTAAACGCATCCCCGCCAAATCATAAATAAGCTATTATTCATCTAGCAACTTCTTACTGGGAGTAGTGTGCAGTGAAGTCCACTTAAAATAAAAGGACTGTGATTCATTCTGGATGCTCTAAGTTCCGCTCCTTTATTTGTTTTTCCATCAGGACTTTAACAATGTTGTTGTTGCGGTCTTCAGTCCTGAGACTGGTTTGATGCAGCTCTCCATGCTACTCTATCCTGTGCAAGCTTGTTCATCTGCCAATACGTACTGAAACCTACATCCTTCTGAATTTCCTTAGTGTATTCATCTATTGGTCTCTCTCTACGATTTCTACCCTCCACGCTGCCCTCCAATACTAAATTGGTAGTCCCTTGATACCCTAGAACATGTCCTACGAGCCGATCCCTTCTTCTAGTCAAGTTGTGCCACAAACACCTCTTCTCCCCTATTCTCTTCAATACCTCCTCATTAGTTGCGTGACCTACCCATCAAATCTTCAGTATTATTCTGTAGCACCACATTTCGAAAGCTTCTATTCTCTTCTTGTCCAAACTATTTATCGTCCATGTTTCACTTCCATACATGGCTACACTCCATTTTTTTTTTTTTTTGGTCATCAGTCTACTGACTGGTTTCATGCGGCCCGCCACGAATTCGTTTCCTGTGCTAACCTCTTCATCTCAGAGTAGCACTTTGCAACCTACGTCCTCAATTATTTGCTTGACGTATTCCAGTCTCTGTCTTCCTCTACAGTTTTTGCCCTCTACAGCTCCCTCTAGTACCATGGAAGTCATTCCCTCATGTCTTAGCAGATGTCCTATCATCTTGTCCCTTCTCCTTATCAGTGTTTTCCACATATTCCTTTCCTCTCCGATTCTGCGTAGAACCTCCTCATTTCTTACCTTATCAGTCCACCTAATTTTCAACATTCGTCTATAGCACCACATCTCAAATACTTCGATTCTCTTCTGTTCCGGTTTTCCCACAGTCCATGTTTCACTACCAGACAATGCTGTACTCCAGACGTATATCCTCAGAAATTTCTTCCTCAAATTAAGGCCGGTATTTGATATTAGTAGACTTCTCTTGGCCAGAAATGCCTTTTTTGCCATAGCGAGTCTGCTTTTGATGTCCTCCTTGCTCCGTCCGTCATTGGTTATTTTACTGCCTAGGTAGCAGAATTCCTTAACTTCATTGACTTCGTGACCATCAATGCTGATGTTAAGTTTCTCGCTGTTCTCATTTCTACTACTTCTCATTACCTTCGTCTTTCTCCGATTTACTCTAAAACCATACTTTGTACTCATTAGACTGTTCATTCCGTTCAGCAGATCATTTAATTCTTCTTCACTTTCACTCAGGATAGCAATGTCATCAGCGAATCGTATCATTGATATCCTTCCACCTTCTATTTTAATTCCACTCCTGAAGCTTTCTTTTATTTCCACCATTGCTTCCTCCATGTACAGATTGAAGAGTAGGGGCGAAAGGCTACAGCCTTGTCTTACACCCTTCTTAATACGAGCACTTCATTCTTGATCGTCCACTCTTATTATCCCCTCTTGGTTGTTGTAAAAATTGTATATGACCATTTTCTCCCTATAGCTTACCCCTACTTTTTCAGAATCTCGAACAGCTTGCAACAATTTATATTGTCGAACGCTTTTTCCAGGTCGACAAATCCTATGAGCGTGTCTTGATTTTTCTTTAGCCTTGTTTCCATTATTAGCCGTAACGTCAGAATTGCCTCTCTCGTGCCTTTACTTTTCCTAAAGCCAAACTGATCGTTACTTAGCGCATTCTCAATTTTCTTTTCCATTCTTCTATATATTATTCTTGTAAGCAGCTTCGATGCATGAGCTGTCAAGCTGATTGTGCGATAATTCTCGCACTTGTCAGCTCTTGCCGTCTTCATAATTGTGTGGATGATGCTTTTCCGAAAGTCAGATGGTATGTCGCCAGACTCACATATTCTACTCACCAACGTGAATAGTCGTTTTGTTGCCACTTCCCCTAATGATTTTAGAAATTCTGATGGAATGTTATCTATCCTTTCTGCCTAATTTGATCGTTAAGTCCTAAAAAGCTATTTTAAATTCCGGTTCTAATACTGGATCCCCTATCTCTTCTAAATCGACTCCTGTGTCTTCTTCTATCACATCAGACAAATCTTCACCCTCATAGAGGCTTTCAATGTATTCTTTCCACCTATCTGCTCTCTCCTCTGCATTTAACAGTGGAATTCCCGTTGCACTCTTAATGTTACCACCGTTGCTTTTAATGTCGCGAAAGGTTGTTTTGACTTTCCTGTATGCTGAGTCTGTCCTTCCGACAATCATATCTTTTTCGATGTCTTCACATTTTTCCTGCAGCCATTTCGTCTTAGTTTCCCTGCACTTCCTATTTATTTCATTCCTCAGCGACTTGTATTTCTGTATTCCTGATTTTCCCGGAACATGTTTGCACTTTCTCCTTTCATCAGTCAACTGAAGTATTTCTTCTGTTACCCATGGTTTCTTCGCAGCTACCTTCTTTGTACCTATGTTTTCCTTCCCAACTTCTGTGATGGCCCTTTTTAGAGATGTCCATTCGTCTTCAACACTA
The DNA here is from genome assembly GCF_023897955.1 of Schistocerca gregaria. Lineage (NCBI taxonomy): Eukaryota > Metazoa > Arthropoda > Insecta > Orthoptera > Acrididae > Schistocerca > Schistocerca gregaria. The sequence continues at coordinate 161,483,846 of NC_064922.1, forward strand.
CTGCCTACTGCGCTATTCCTTATTGCTGTATCTATAGAGTTAGAGAACTTCAAACGTATCTCGTCATTCCTTAGAACTTCCGTATCCCACTTCTTTGCGTATTGATTCTTCCTGACTAATGTCTTGAACTTCAGCCTACTCTTCATCACTAGTATATTGTGATCTGAGTCTATATCTGCTCCTGGGTACGCCTTACAATCCAATATCTGATTTCGGAATCTCTGTCTGACCATGATGTAATCTAATTGAAATCTTCCTGTATCTCCCCGCCTTTTCCAAGCATACCTCCTCCTCTTGTGATTCTTGAACAAGGTATTTGCTATTACTAGCTGAAACTTGTTACAGAACTCAGTTAGTCTTTCTCCTCTTTCATTCCTTGTCCCAAGCCCATATTTTCCTACAGTCCATACAAATACTCTCAGAAACGACTTCCTGACGCTTAAATCTATACTCAATGTTAACAAATTTTATTCTTCAGAAACGCTTTCCTTGCCATTGCCGGTCTACATTTTATATCCTCTCTACTTCGACCACCATCAGTTATTTTGCTCCCCAAATAATAAATCACCTTTACTACTTAAAGTGTCTCATTTCCTAATCGAATTCCCTCAGTATCACCCGACTTAATTCGACTACATTCCATTACCCTCGTTTTGCTTTTGTTCATATTATATCCTCGTTTCAAGACAGAAGTTCAACTGCTCTTCTAAGTCCTTTGCTGTCTCTGACAGAATTACGATATCATTCTCGAACCTCAAAGTTTTTATTTCTTCTCCATAGATTTTAATACCTACTCCGAATTTTCTTTTGTTTCCTTTACTTCTTGCTCAATATACAGACTGAATAACATTGGTGAGAGGGTACAACCCTGTCTCCCTTCCCAACCACTGCTTCCCTTTCATGTCCCTCGACTCTTATAACTGCCATCTGGTTTCTGTACAAATTGTAAATAGACTCAACAATAACGGATGTTAAATAGAAAAATAGTTTCAGACCCACGTCCTTTGTAGAAATATGTAGCATGTCCGTACTCTTCCTTCATTTTTACCAGAAGCTGTTGAAACTGACGATGTAATAAGCCCTACAACTTCAGAATGTTTATTATCCGTACCACCAATTTTATAACGTGTTCTATGCCTGATAATTTAGCGCGAAGTGATTCTTGATCTACAGAATAATGAATCCAATACAAATCGTCTGTCGATCGTTGCAATTTTTGCCCTTTCATCATGAACTAAACCTTTAAATTCTTTTGTTGTCATGACAATTCATAGCAAGTTTGGAGTACCCATCGATTATAGCACTGGATAATACGACTGAGAATTCCCATCCTTTCCTTCTGTGCTTCCTGCTCATTTTTAAAGGTTGGGATGACTGATCGCTAGACTGCCTCTTTTTGAGGAAACACCCACTGGATCCATGATCTTCCTTTATAAAGCTAGTAAATTGCGAAGGACAGATAGCGCTGGCACGGCGATTTGGCGGAACTGAAGAAAGTCGTCCCGACTGCAAACGCCGCACCAGCTGCCAGAAGAAACAGTGTCGCATCGCTCTGCTAAATGAAATCTCGCGCTGTACGGAGTAGTTATGGGAAAGATAAAGCAAAGCTGACACGTGCCCAGACACACCGTGCCTCAGGCCAGACATTTGTAGCACATAGTGCACACGTGAAGTTATGTACGCGTTGATTAATCCTGCCCAAGAGCCTCAAGAGGTCGTAACTTGCGGCATTCGTTTGCTACGTCAGTCATTTAACAGGACAGCCCTCTGAAAGTGGAGAAAACACTTCAGTTAAACTTTACGTCTTCTGGGCCTCTTGGGATAGTCTCGTTGCATTCTGTGCAGCTTAAGTAGAGCCTTTTCTCCTGTGCATCCGGGCGGTGAAGTATTATAGCCTGTAGTACGTGGAAGTACGGAGCATACGCGGAGTAGTTGTTTCCATGAACGAATTATCACCAATGAGGAAGAATATAGCTCAGTTTTCCACACCATTCAGTATGAAGTAGCTGTTGGAGACACTGAATATCCTATCACAAGGCTTCTATTGGACTGAATTTCAAACGTTTCTGATGAATTGAATGAAACATGGAGGATTTGGCTGAATAGCGTGAAGCGACTGTTGCTGACTGCAAATGAAGTCCAAGGACTGTGAAGAGACGACATCAGTTAAAGGGCAGTACCATTACAAACCATTCTAGCTTAGGTTTTATTACTGTTATTAGGAAGTAACTATTAGTAGTATATTGTATCGTATGTTGTTAGATCGGTAAAATCCCAGAATGAAGCAGACTGTTGAGCATATTATAATTTGAAATACATTCTCTACGTGCGAGTAATTTTGCATCAGCTGCAATAGGTATACAGTACTAACTATTAGTAACAAATGCAATTTTGTGCTGGACTAAGATTCGAACTTGGATTTCCTGCAAGCCACTTCAGCATCCTGTGTACGCTTCCCCGACCAACCCAACATTCTATAAGTCACATTTTCTACATCCTTGTGCCACAGCCCCTTATATTCATTACCTGTTACTCGAAAACATTGTTAATTGCATCCTCGTTGTATCCTTGTCTAGGCTTGTCATATTTACTTCCCTGTTTGAAATAACACACCTTGTTAACGATCAGCTGCCATTCGAAAGAATACGAAATTTATTTGGTGATTGCCAAATGTTTGATATCAGCTGTGTTAGGTATGGAGATTAGGGTCGGTTCGTAGAGTATGCACAGGTAGTCAAACTGATTAGGGCAGCAGCTCTCGACAAGTAGGAAATCTGAGTCCCAGTCCAGCACAAATTTTCATGTGTCATAAATGGGTATTATATCCATATCCACTGCTTTTGGTGTGCAAGAATTCGGAATCGGCGAACGAATTTCGAGTTAATGATCTTTTCATATTTTTGGGCTACAGCCATGTAATAATGTTTGAAAGATATTTTTGACCACCAGCCAACCAGTAACATCCACAGTATATATTCAGATCATGTTCACTCAGTTGTGACTTCTGTACTGATGTTCATTCTGTGGCTCAAATGTTTTATGGTTGGAAAACATATTTGCTGTATCCGTCTGCCATAATATTAGTTGATTTTGTACTTATCTACATGCTTGGACACTCAGTTCCACAGATCTTGACGATGTCTTCACTTACAGTCTAATCATACCCAACATTGCTATATTTGACATTGACATAATGGGGAAATTATGATAGTAGTATAAAATAATTTGTACAGTCTAGCTGTGGAAACTTTCAATCAAATTTCGAATTATTCTTTACAGCTGTCGATCAAAATTAAGATCAGTCCATCAGACATGCTAGTCTACATCTACACCTAGATGACTACTCGCTATTTCACAGTTAAGTATTTGGCAGAGGTTTCTTTGACCCACATTCAAACTGTTTCTCTTCCGGTCCACTCATTAACAGTGCGTGGGAAAATGGCACACACAAATCTTTCTGTACAGGGCCTGATTTCTCTTGTTTTATAGTGATGATAATTCTTCGCTACGTAGATTGGTGACATTAAAATATTTTCACACACAGAGAAGAGAATTTGTGATTGTATTTTGTGAAAAGATCTCAGTGCAACGAAAAACCCCTTTGTTTTAATGACTGCCGTCTCAACTCTCATATCAAAGCCGTGATACTCTTTTGCCTATTTCTCGATAATACAAAACAAATTGCTTTCAACTTTTATCGATGTCCTCCGTCAATCTTATCCGCTGAGGATCCCATACAGCCCAGCAATGATCTAAGATGAGGAACAAGCTTACTGTAACTGGTCTCTTTAGCAGACCTATAGCATATTCTAAGTGTTCCGCCAATGAAACGCAGACTTTGGTTTGCCTTGCCCAGAACCTTATCTATTCGATCAATCTAATTTAAATTGATCGCAATTGTAATGCCTAGGTATTTAGTCGATCTGGCAGCCTTTAAATCTGTGTTACTTATCGTGTAGCCGAAATTTAATGGATTTCTTTTTGTACGCATATGGATGACCTGACACTTATCCTTTTTGGGAGATAATTGTCACTTTTCGCACTATTCAGCAGTATAATTTTAAGGTACATATGTAATAGCTTTTTTATGACACCTATCTTGCTTACTACCATCGCTGCAAGCATATAGAGTATGACAAAACTGAAACACTAGGAAGAGGTTTATCCTTTCAGGCAACTACTTCTTTCCTGTTAGTCCAGCAACCACGGACTGGTTTCCTAGTAGAAATCTACACCCCATTGTTCAAGCGCAGTATACAAATCCACCCCACATAAAACATACGGTGCTGTATAATAATCAATATGGCAGTTAAATACCACCTGTGGAATATTTAAATAAACCTGCAAATACGAGGGTGAATCAAATGAAAACCTTAAATGTGTTTTAAAATATTGTTTATTGTGCAGAAGTGGTACAAAGCTGTATCACTTTTCAACATAATCTCCCCCACGCTCAATACCATTTCTCCAGCGCTTACAAAGTGCATAAGTTCGTTTACAAAAAAATTCTTTCGGTAGTCCGCGCAACCACTCATGCATCGCGTGGCGTACCTCTTCATCAGAACGGAACTTCTTTCCTCCCATTGCGTCTTTGAGTGGCCCAAACATATGCATATCACTTGGGGCAAGATCTGGTGACTATGGTTGATGAGGAAGACACTCAAAATGCAAGTCTGCAATTGTTGCAGCTGTTGTACGGGCAGTGTGGGGCCATGCATTGTCATGTTGCAAAAGGACACCTGCTGACAGCAATCGACGTCGCTTTGATTTGACTGCAGGCCGCAGATGATTTTTTAGGAGATCTGTGTATGATGCACTGGTGACAGTGGTCCCTCTAGGCATGTGATGCTCCAAAATGACGCATTTTTCGTTCAAAAGAGAGTCAGCATAACCTTCCCTGCCGATGGTTCTGTTCGAAACTACGTTGCTTTTGGTGATGAGGAATGGCGCCATTCCTTGCTCGCTCTCTTCGTTTCCAGTTGGTGGAAGTGAACCCACATTTCGTCCCCAGTAACGATTCTTGGAAGGAAGACATCACTTTCTCGTTCAAAGCGCCGAAGAAGTTCTTCACAAGCATCAACACGTCGTTCTCTCATTTCAGGAGTCACCTGGCATGGCATCCATCTTACAGACACTTTGTGAAACTGGAGCACATCATGCACAATGTGGTGTGCTGACTAATCTGTAAACATGCTACAATGTGGCACTCACTGGCACTCGGCGGTTTTCCTTCACTATGGCTTCAACTGCTGCAATGTTCTGTGGAGTCACAACTCTTTGTGCCTGACCTGGATGAGAAGCATCTTCCATTGAAGTAACACCATTTGCGAACTTCCTCCTACATTCGTAGAATTGCCGCTGTGACAAACATGTATCACAGTACTGAACCTTCATTTGTTGATGAATTTCAGTATGTTTCACACCGTCACTACGCAAAAGCCGAATATCAGAACTCTGTTCCTCCCTGGTACAAGTCGCAAGTGGGCTGCCATCTTTAAACTGATACTGCGACGGTGTGTGTGCATCCTCACTATAATGCCACCTACAGGCCATTCTGCACGCTGTTTTGTAGCACGCTTACCAACTTACAGAATAACGGCGCGAAATTCAGATTTATTGTCTTTTGACTCACCCTCTTACAATAACTCTTATTGTAACTGAAAGGGGTGTGTCAGACGACGAGAATTAGCGCACTCCTCCAAAGAAACAGGGACTCAGCACCTACTAATTATAACGTGATACTTTAAAAAATATCCACCTGTCCCACAACAATAACTGTCTGATGCACTCTCATTATTTCCTCTCAAAGGTGCGTGGATTTTACACAATAGATTGAGTGTGTGTATGAGGGAGTAGTGAAGTGCAAAATGCCACAAGCATACACACTGATCAGTCGTTTACTTTACAGAATGAATGCTGCTATCCTTTTACAGGGAGGCCAGGACAATCTTGATCCAGTTACACGTTCTGTACGATAGTGAAAGTTTTAGAAATTTTTATTGAAAGTTTTAGAAATAATTTGATCAGTTGGCAATTATTCAAAGTCATTTTTCTTGAGTGTATAAATACAAGTCATTTGGTATCTGGCCCTTGTTAGCTCTGTAAGGCTTTCTGTCTCATGGCGTACAATAATATCTGTTCGTCACTGTACCAATAATTCAAATCAATCCACAGTGAAAACTGTAGTTTAATTAGAAAAATGGTTCAAATGGCTCTGAGCACTATGGGACTAACATCTATGGTCATCAGTCACCTAGAACTTAGAACTACGTAAACCTAACCAACCTAAGGACATCACACAACATCCAGCCATCACGAGGCAGAGAAAATCCCTGACCCCGCCGGGAATCGAAGCCGGGCGTGGGAAGCGAGTTTAATTAGAACATTGTATTCTATAATCAGATAAAATATATATTTGTATCACAATATTTAATTACTGATTTATCACTTTCTGTTTGTAGATGCTGTATACAGCAAATTTTTGTGGTTAATGTTCAAACTCCACTATCGCTACATCTCCCAGTCTTCATATATTTTTCGACTTTGGTATTATATGTTAATGGTCTGTTTCGATGATACTAAATCACTACTTCTGCGTGCAGATTAATTTTATTCATGATACTTAAAACACGTACCGTGATTCTGGGTACATTTGTCAATGGGTTAATGAAAGATGTAACCAAATTTTTGCGTAAATTATGAAGACAGAATCCGAAAGTTATCGTGGCTCAGCGAGAAGCGCAAATTTAAAATGAAAAATACGTGTATGCCGAGCAGCTTTCGAAACAAGAAGAAGAGAAATGCGACACTTTACCTTTTTTAACAGCTCTCTTGTGTGACACATTGACGTCATTTATAAAACAAAGCTGTCTCGTTAAGTAAGCAAACTTCTTCTTTTCATTTGAGAAATGTAGCTGTTCGCGTTATATCACCCTCGGTTTATTTATGCTAAGTTTTAATTTCAGGTTACCAAAATTGTTCCTGATAAATTAGACAAAAAATGTACGTTTGAAGAAAGCACTTCCAGAGACGTCATTCGAATCAACAGGACGGTCCATGGGTGTGGGAGCACTCTTCTGAAACAAAAATGCGTGGGTAAAGAGAAATTAAAAGCCAAGTAGTATGAGATGGGAAAAGCAAAAGGTTTGTTAGCCTGCATTAACAACACGGCAGCTGTCTAGGACACAGCTTGTAATTTCCAAATGGAGAAGTGTTCATTTGTCAAATTAGACAGAGAAAAGTGAGACTCGAGACAAAGAATAATGCCTTAGATTTGAGTATACCATTATTCACTCTCGATTTGTGAGGATGGTGTAATGTTACACTGATATCGATTTCATATACAATAAGACCTTAAAATATAGGTGACGGTCTTGTTCCTTCAACACAAAGATGTACTAAAAGTTGTCGTCGCATGATGTATCAGAAGATGGATGTACGAGGTCTATTCATAAAATGCCGGAACATTCGTAATTTCGCGCTAATGGTGTGGCATCTGTGACGGTACGTCACATAAATATTGACATTTTTAGCGGTTGTAAACCATAGTTTACCTATTTTAAGAATATAGTTAGTGTAAGAGATATAGTTAATGTTCTTGAAACAACTGACATGCAGCGATAGTATCTTTATTTAATGTCTATGAAAATAAAATGGATCAAGAGAGACGCGATTGTACGGCCGAGGAGAAAGGACGTATTTTGTGGTACAACACTGTTTTGTTTCGCTATACGAAGTGCAGCCCTTGAGCGGCTACACATATTTTACATAAGTTATTCGTATTTATTGCTAAAATAAACTTGTTATTATTATTAGAAAATTAATTTCTTTGTTACAGTTGTCACCTCAAATGCTCGCAGTGGCTAACTATTTTTAATAAGCATTTTTTCAGTAATTTGTGCTGCGAGAAGCTCATCTTCCGATGCAGCGTCTGGTCGGCCATTACGCGCCGAAGTATTCCTTTTTTTTTCAGTGTTAACAGTAACTCTAAAAGCGAGAGATTTCGTTATCAGAACGTTTTAAAATTGCAACAGATAATTAATTTACGTTAAAGTTCATGTTATTGAACTATGCGGATTCCATGAGTTCGTTTTATCTTGGCCGCTCAAGGACTGCACTTCGTATAGCGAAACAAAACAATGTTGTACCACAAAATACGTCCTTCCTCCTTGGCCGTACAATCGCGTCTCTCTTGATCCATTTTATTTTCATAGACATTAAATAAAGATACTATCGCTGCATGTCAGTTGTTTCAAGAACATTAACTATATCTTTTACACTAATTATATTAATAAAATACGTAAACTACGATTTACAACCTCTAAAAATTTCAATATTTATGTTGCGTACCGTCACACATCCCTGCACACGCCTGCTTTTAATGTCTAATTACCAGAGGTTTCATTGTTGTTTGTCTGTTAATTATTGTTCAGTACTGTATTGAGTAGAACGTTGTGTGACACAGTTTGCGAATTTCGAGATACTGAGTTAGAAGAGCAAAATGTCTCCATTAAATTTGGCTTGAAACTCAAGAAAACGTTTACAAAGACACACCAAATGGTGCAGAAAGCGTACGGTGATGAATGCTGAAGCCATCCTCGAATGGTTCACACGGCTTAAAAATTGCCGGACGGAAGTTATAGATTACCCTCGTTCAGGACGCCTTTCGACGCCTATCGAAGACTCTCAGGTCAGGAACGTCAATGAAATTGTGTATGCCAGTTGAAGACTGACCGTCCGAGAGATTGGACAACAAAGTAACTGTTCGGCCGGATCATGTCATGAAAGCCTCACACAGCACCTTGGAATGGATCGGGTTGCAGCCAAATTCGTTCCACGGCTCATGAGTCAAACAGAAAGACCTGTTGAGAGCTTCTGGATAGCGAAAATGAAACCGAGATGTTGCTTAACAGAATAATTACATTTTCTTATTTCCAAAGTTGAAAATCCCGTTTAATGAACAAAGATTCACAGCAATAGACGAGGTATAAGAACATTCTCAGACGGCATAGCAAGACTGCTTCCGGAAGTGGAAACGGCGTTGGTAGCCGTATATCAATTGTGGAGGAGAGTATTTCGAAGGGGACCATAGACAATAAGTAAAAGGTAAAGGTAGAAAAATGATTTGGACAAAGTTCCGGAATTTTTTGGAAAGACCTTGTAGGGAGGTAGCTGAGACGAGTTGGGGAGAAAGTGATGACCTTGTATTGAGGTACTGTACGAGAGACGAGACGGGGAGAAAGTGAAGAAATAAATGGTTGAGGTTACAAAATGTGCTACACAGTAGAAGAGAAAACTTCAATGTGTGGCAGTGGTGTAATGTTGCGAAAGCTAAAGGTGCTAAAGGCGAAATAAGCTGACGGTTGATTAATGATGATAAGATTAAAGGGAAGCAAGAAAACTTTGGTAACAGTACAGCATGAGCAGAAAATAACTTTATAGTTTCAAACATTCATTGTAACGAAATGGTATGACTTCTTCGCTTCAAACCTTATGTTGTTTATACGGTATTTCTGGAAGTTTTTTACAGGTTGCAGCGGCTCGACATGGGCTATTAGCGAGATTAGGCAAACTTCAAGACGATATTCACACTCTTGCCAAGCCATAAGCAACAAGTCCATGGTGATTGGTACTACCGTAGCTGCAGTTCGTTGTTGTATCTGTGTCTTTCACAAAGCACTATAAAAATTACAAAGGGTTAAGAATAGCGATGACGGTGGCCATCTGTGACACATCTGTGTCGTCATCAGCAACTGCGCGGTCGCACCAGAGTTCAGGCAGTTGCGTCTTTAGATACTTGCGTGCAGCCAAATGGAAATAAGAAGCTGCGCCATCTTGTTGCAGGATGACGCTGTTGAGGTCTTCTTGAAATTGAGGCAGAAGCCACAAAGAAAACGCGTCGAGGTAGCCTGTGACGGTTTTCTCCATGGAAAATAAGGGCCGTCTGTCATCTCCCTGAACGCTGTGCAGAACTCATAGATATTTGCCGAATCTCGTTGTGGTTTCTTGAAGAAACGGGATTTTTCTCTCTTCCAAAAGTGAACATTATGCTGATTAACTTGACCATTAACCTGAAGTCTCGCATTGTCAATTAAAATTAACTTCTATGAGGTGTCTTTGTCCTCATACATCCTTGCCAGGACTTCGGGGCATATGGTCAAGTGCAATTTCCTGAAATGAATGCCTGGACCAACTCCAGTTTGATGGTTTCATGCAAAAGTGTTTAAGCAGAATTTTTGAAACAGTTGTTACTGGGAATCCGAAGTTCACAACTTGTTCGACGTGTTAATTTACGTGGTACTTATTGGAATGCTGCTCGAATGCGATCAACGTTTTGCTCCGACGCAGCAATCTAGGGTGGCCTCAGAGCTCATGGGGCAAGCGTCATTCATGCTGACATGAGTGAGCTGGTGCGTTTCTGGCGCCAGTTTCCATAGATCGTCATTTTTTATCCTAGAGTTGACTTCGATACTTATTTGTTTTCTGCTCATCTTTGGCCGTGCAGATTTAACGGCAGCGCTTGCGCTCTCCTGGGGAGGTGTGTCGTGATCGGCGGTGAGCGAGAATCACGTCGGTCTGTGTACGGAGGCAGGATGGCAAGAGGACGAGTCGGACAAGGAAGGAGGGGGGTTGAGTCGTGAGGGCAGATCCACCGTCCATGGTGATTGTGATTTCCTAGAGGTCGGAAGGACAAGCTCCTTCGAGTCTGTTATAAGCTACGCCGGTCGGTCGAATTGGAGTCGCCGAGTTGCTTCGGTGGGTTGCGTGCGACTTAATTGAATATGCCAGTGTACTAACAATCCTTTGGAATTGTTTTAGTTGTTTATCAGTTACCTCCGTGTCGTGACCAACTATCGTGACGGCAGCTGAGGAAGTGTGGCTACGCCCCACCAACCGACATGAAGCGTGGTTAAAGACGTTGCTAGAAGTGCAACGAGTAGTAAGTCCGGCTCAGTGTTTAAAGTCACGCCGAGATAGTTCGTTTGGTAGTTTGGCGTGTAAATGTGCTCCGAGATAATTCTTGTCAACTTAACTTTAGAGCATGATTTTTAGGGAACTTATTAATCAAAAATAATCAAAATTTAAAGGCTGGGACTGGCCAAGTAACTCACGGAGGCTAATTTGTTTCTATTCACTTGTATTTTTCAACTGTTCTCTAGATAAGATTGTGTAGTTCAAGTCTCAGAATACTGTCTGCCGTTGATGTGTTTTGTATTACAGATAATGGGCAGACGTCGACGCGAGAATACTGGGAGTAGAGCACCACGGGGGAAGAGTGATATTTAAGGCTCTTTCCTCTCCTTTATATCTTGGGTTATGTCGTCACTGAGGCGTGATACCATCATTCTGGTGGAGAATTATAGCATATGAAGTTCAATTGCAGTGCAAAGTTTGAGTACATTTCTATGTCTTTTCCGCCGGCCGAAGTGGCCGAGCGGTTCTAGGCGCTTCAGTCTGGAACCGCGCGACCGCTACGGACGCCGGTTCGAATCCTGCATCGGGGATGGATTTGTGTGAAGTTCTTACGTTAGTTAAGTTTAAGTAGTTCTACGTTCTAGGGGACTGATTACCTCAGCTGGTGGTCCCATAGTGCCCAGAGCCAATTGAACCATATTTTCTATGTCATTTCCAGTCTTGTAGATCTCTCGTATTGATTTGAATCCTTAGTCTGCTGGCGTCTATCGCTAATTAACACGCGATATTGAAGCAACTTCATTTTAGAGGCTTTGTCATATGGTCATGTTCTAGTTGTAATCATTCTGAGAATATTGTTGATTAATCAAGTGAGTAAGTAAATATGAAGAGTGGTTTGGTCAAAATTAAAGCACCTCCTTAATTGTTTTAGTCATTTGTATATAGTTTTGTTTAGGAAAGTTAAACGATCTGTGTTCCTACCCTTAATCTGTTCCTCAGCTGATTGGAAGTAATGAGATTTCTGATGGGAATTGTATGGACATTTGTACTATTTAAGTAAAGCTTTACCTGAGTATATTTACCTATTCATATTCAAATTTCAAGTCTTATGTGTTTTGTTCCGCTTAAAGAAATTTATCTGTTATTTGTCCAAGTGATCTGGCCTTGTAAGGCAGTCTCCTGTATTATTGTGACTGTGATTTTATAGTGCTTTTGATTGTAATAAAATATGTCGCAACTACAACAGTTTACGATTGTGATTTTGGTGTGTCTCTACCATATACATTTCAATGAGCTACAATTTTCAATGTGCTTCACAGATGATGGTAGAGTTTACCCCTCATCTCAAACGAGACCTCATAACGAGTGCACACAGGCCTTCTTCCTTGAGCTCCCTGGGATTTCCCTGAAGGAATCCTTTATACTCCTTACGTTGGAGCTTCCAGTGAGCAATGTAAGTAACCTACGTGACTATACGAACATGACCGAGGTATCAGCCACTGTTCAAAACGGGTGAGGCACACCATGTTGGCTCAGACGTGTTATCAACACAGGGCAGCACCTCGTACCGACGATAGGAGCAGGGTGTAGCCACTAACCCAATTGCCCTCTGCTCAATAGTCTCACAAATTGAGCACTGTCCACAACACATTCTCGGGACAGTCACACTGCTCTAGCAATGTGCACTGAAAAACGCTGTTACATCGTAGTTTCATGGGACTACAATGCCACCCAAATATACCGCAACTTTCGTCACTGGCGCCTCAACGTCGCTGCAGCGAAGCGTGACTATAGCCAATGGAGCTTCTTGAAATGCCTGGCTTAATCCGCAGGACAGGACAGGTACTTTAAATTGTGGAAAGGGGCCAAAATAAGGGGCCGTAAGTTACATTCGAACATACAACTTTATTATTTGAGCAAACGTTACAAGAGCTCTCCAATTTTTTTTTTAACAGGCAACTTTAATCTTTGGGCCTTAATTACCGGCTGAAAGCCTTTAATTCAAAAATTTTTGAAGGCCAACAAATTAAAATGATTGCATAATCAGAAATTTAAAAGGCAAGCCTTACCTTACAACAGTTTTTTAGTTAGGCTGAAAGCCCAGAGAACCTGAGATTTTCGGAGCAAACAATTTGAAATCAAAATCTGCTGAAAACCCAACACTTAAGGCTAAACAACTTTAATTTAAAAAAAACAAAGGCCTTACGCAAAACAGTTCTTAATTAGGCATAACTCAACCAAAAATTTAAAAGGCAAAGCCTTATCTTAAAACAGTTCTTTAGTTAGGCTCAATGCCCAAAGAATCAGACACTTCAAGAGCAAACAAGTTAAATTCTAATCGGCTGAAAGCCTAACACTTAAAATTGAACAACATTAAAATTTTTAAAATGGCAAAGGCCTTACGTGAACCATTTCTTTGAACTAGGCTGAAGGCCTTGAGAACAAAACAACTCAAATTCAAAATCGGCCAAAGGCCCAACACTTAAAATTCAACATTAAAATCTCTAAAATATCAAAGGTCCTACAAATTAGCCTGAAGGCCTTAAGTGTAAAACAACTCTAATTTAAAACAGAAAATCGGCTAGAAGCCATACAAGTACAAATAACAAGAACAAATAAAGAAAGGCAATACACCCAGGGGCTCTCAGATGTTCGAAGGTCGGCCTGGAATTCAAACACTAACGCTCTCTTAGGTGAGACAGGCAGTCGGGCCAACCATTCACGATCCGACGACAACCCAACCGACCGACAGTCAACGGACCCACCGACAAGATAACTTCCATTTCACCCGACCAGGGCACAACAGGGAGTTCAACGGAACAACGCAGAAGATAATGACGACCACAACCAATCATACGAGCTGTCAAACTACACACTCCGCTGGACAGCAACAACACGATGAGGAAACTAAAGTGTCTGAAATTTACGTCAACAGCCAGGGCAGTTAACCGGAACGTTAACGGCCACAAGACAGAAGATACCGCTGGTGCACTTCAAATAACCAAATACAGTGAAACTCAAGTGGCTAGAATTTTCCAACTTGAAAACCACCTTGTTGCTTGCGGGAATATCCCAAAAGCCGACAACGAACTACAAACGTCACAATGTGAACAGTCGTAACTTGCTGGTAGATTCAATCAAAATTCAACTCTCGTGTACAGGGTCGGTGAGCCACGGACCTCATAGCAATGGGAACAGCTCCACACACTCAGGCCGCCAGCGTTTCCGGCCAAACTACGTCTCACGAAGAACTCCTCTCTGGTCCAGGCCAACCGACCGACTGGTCGCACACAGCACAGCGCCAAGTCAAAGATAGTCCAAGGTGCGAATACCGATACACACCGCTGCTGCCACCCGCGGAAGGAGAGGATAACGGCATAATCGCGATAACCGCGGGAGACTAAACGCAGAATCGCAACGAAGGTTTAATCCAGCACATAGCATAAGCCAGCCATGGCTCACTTCTGTTCCAGAGAATGGCCATTTCATCTTGTTCCCGCACAAAGCATGTACAGTCCCTGTGAGTTTTATACTACTTGAAACTATTTAAAACAAAGAAAAAATTACTAACGGAAACAGTCACGGCCGGCCGGAGTGGCCGTGCGGTTCTTGGTGCTACAGTCTGGAACCGAGCGACCGCTACGGTCGCAGGTTCGAATGCTGCCTCGGGCATGGATGTGTGTGATGTCCTTAGGAAAGTTAGGTTTAATTAGTTCTAAGTTCTAGGCGACTGATGACTTCAGAAGTTAAGTCGCATAGTGCTAAGAGCCAAAACAGTCACGAATTAACTGAGAAAGTGTAATAAAACTGCACCCTGTACGTGAAGTTATTCGACTGTGGGTTGCACACAAATCTAGACCACTCAATTACTACGAATACAAAATACAAAAAAAGCATAACTACCACTAAAATCTGCGCAATAAAGTTAAGTCACGTGAAACTATCTCGAACTACACAAATTCGTAGAACAAAACAAACGACACTGATAAATTAGGGGATTGGTAAGCAAGGCACAGGGGCTGTTGGAGCAGAGTGCTGACCGCATTTGAGGATACAAAAATTTATTTTCAGCACGTTAGTTAAAACAGAGAACTGGCAACAACACAATGATTAATTAGCATATAAAAATTGCAGTGATCTACAACGATTATTCAATTGTATAAAAGCAATAAGAATCATTTTAAAAAAATTAAAAGAAGGAAGCCTTATGGCCCAAACTTTAAATTAGTAAGAAACTACTTTACACAAATATAACTTTAACATAACTGCAGATCTGAGCTCACTAGTTGTGAGTATGAAAAATGGTAATTTGTAAAAAGTATTAGGTTTCAAAACTACTCAGATAGCAAGATCTCCTAAACACGTGAATTAATCATTATGGAAAGCATTCGGCAATATGATGTTATGATAGCCTGAAAGATCTACACAGCAACCAGCATATCCTCGGCGTTTGGCGTTCACATCGCCCCCGCGTCTGAATTCCGTGCTCAATCGACAACAACAGGCAGGAAGGCCTTCACACACAAATAAAGGCCTCTTGAACACGAAAACCCAGTATTAATACACAGTTCACTAAAACACTAAAACCAACAGCGAAGCACTGTGTAGCTCCAAATGCAGAAAGAGATATTAAACGTAATAGTGTGACAACCGCAGTTACTATTAAAGTAATAGTTCATTAAACAATCTCTAATTACGCGAAATTTCACTTGATAAATTTCTAAAGCACAACTAGCTCGAGGTGACAATGACCAGACCATCCACGCACAACCTTAAATACCAAAGCACCGTCTGATGGCGTAAAATTGTTACAATTATAGTTGCCAACAAGGAAGAAGTTTGCAATTCCAATTTAAATTATCAGATGAAGTTTAATACAGAGAATAACTTTGATTCCAAAAATTGACCGATTAGTATATTAACAATAATAATAAAAAAAGGAATCGCCAAATATCTGCGACACTTGTAATTCAAGATAAATGCATTGGAACCAGGACAAAGTGCAATTAAATGGACCTGCAATAACAAGTATCCTAGGCTCAAGTCCTAGGAATTACTAGCGAAAATAGAAGTGGCTAGATGGAGAAATCACAGCCAAAAGTTAGACCACAAGATGGTTCACCATTTGAAGTTAGTCCAGGAGCTCGCTCTTAACATGCACCCCAGGGTAAACTCCAGCCCTCTCCTCAGGATTCGAAATTAACGTGATCCTTAAGCAGATCCTATGTTGACCTGTGAGTGCTTCTGCACTCCACTTCCACTCCTTCTCCAGATCTAGGTTCCTAAATATCAACACCATGCGTCATCGCAGTACACCAAGCGCCGACTGACTACTCATGATGCTCCATGCGCTCTCTTCCCTCTGTCACTGCTGCCGATTGAGTCTCCATCACTGAACCTGACCGCCGGCCGCGGTGGTCTCGCGGTTCTAGGCGCGCAGTCTGGAACCGTGCGACTGCTACGGTCGCAGGTTCGAATCCTGCCTCGGGCATGGATGTGTGTGATGTCCGTAGGTTAGTTAGGTTTAAGTAGTTCTAAGTTCTAGGGGACTGATGACCACAGCAGTTGAGTCCCATAGTGCTCAGAGCCATTTGAACCATTTGAACTGCCCCTGACCGAGCCTCTGACACTGCCCCTGACTGAGCCTCTGACACTGCCCCTGACTGAGCCTCCAACATGCCCCGACTGTGCCTCCAACATGCCCCCATCTGAGCCTATGACACTCTGACCAAGCCCCCGAAACTGCCACTGACTGAGCCTCTGACACTGCCCTCAAATAAGTCTCTCCTCTTTAGTTGTGGCTGTCGTAAGTAGAGAGCGAAAGCCAACTAGGGTGCTGCAAAGCGTGTAACTTCGGCAGAGAATCTATCCTGCCAGGAGCACTGCAGGAAGTGACGAATCACACAGTATTAACACGGCTAAATAAACAGTTACTATTTTAAGGCTGAAATAGAAACAAAACATTGGTCAAATAGTAATTAGTCTAATACAGCAGAACCATGATAGTGCAGTGCAACATATCTTCAGGCCTTAATAATAGTCTCAATCAGGTAAGGAACCCACAAATTTCTTTGACTATACTATATCCAGTTCAAGCCACTTACTGATGATTAGATCCCATAGAGGCACTAAGTTCAAAAGGAAAGTAATTTCTACTTTTCACCAGCTTTTCGAAATGTACTTACACATTTTTATGGGATTAAGGACGAGTGATTTATAGGGACAGTTGAGGTACCTGAGTGTCCGTCAAGCTAGGAGAGTGTAGTGCTGCCACGGAACACGGTTGTTGCCATCTTGGGAGTGTCCACAGCATCTTCATCATCAAGATGTAGAAGGAAGGAGACTCTTGAACACCGATAACGTTCAAATGAACTCCGTGGCTCTTGTAGACGGTAATCTGAACAAGTGGGCCCAAAAGGCACGAAAAACATCCCTATGTCGTCCAGTAACCTTCTACTTCTGGAACTTCGCCCTTTGCACGCTGAAATTTAAACGCCTTGAATCTGTAACTGTCAGCCCTGGGTCAGGTGGTCAGTGGGCATCGAGGTTGCCTAGGCACTGACATTAATAGTGTTGGAGGCCACACTTTATGCACTGGTGAGTGCTAGTGTCTTACGCCCAAAGGCATCAGTGAAACAGCACTATCTGCAATAACATTTTACACCGTGATTCTGATACAATGAGCATTGCCCTCTCCGACAAGCAAGAAAGGAGCTGGGCTGCTCTCTCAGACGTAAGCGAGGAATACTACACACTCCACCCTGGCAGTTCACATAGTTTGTGACAGACTGCCTGACACTGAGGCGGCTGCGGTGTGGTACTGAGGGCGAGAGAGGCGGCCCGCGGATGTAGCTCTGTGGATGCAATGGACCTCACTGCTCTTGACAGTGGATGCAGGCTTAGGCCTGTACTCTCAGCATTTTCTGGAGGGCGGTCGCCCTGAAGAGGGAGCCCCAGAGCTCCATTAGCACACGCAGCGTACAGACAGGAAGTCGGTACATGTACAGCCTCAATAACCCACCCAGAACGCAGAAGATTTTAGCTTGTAGACAGTTTGGTCG
Organism: Schistocerca gregaria; assembly: GCF_023897955.1. Classification (NCBI taxonomy): domain Eukaryota; kingdom Metazoa; phylum Arthropoda; class Insecta; order Orthoptera; family Acrididae; genus Schistocerca; species Schistocerca gregaria. The sequence goes on from NC_064922.1 coordinate 161,501,821, forward strand.
GGCACCAGAAGAAACTCCAGTAGGTCCGCATCTTCTACCAGTCACGCCGACCGGTCGATAGCGGCAGCATGGACTGTGAAGTCCGCTCACAGCAGTCCCGTAACAGAAGTCCACAAACAGGCGGCAAGCAACACACCACAGTCCTCTAACAGAATTAACATGCTACTAGTGAGACAATCATTCCCTCAGTGATGCAGGCGAAATCACCAGACACTGAGGAAGAGACATGTGAAACAGAGGTATCTGAGCTCAAGGTCACCTCATTGCTACCGGATAGGCGGTCATTTGCCGTCATTTAACCAGAGGTGTAAGAGGTCTGGATGTTGTATGTTACTGCTCCGTATTGTACTGTTTGCGGGAAGACTTCCTCTCTGTTCGATGTGTGGTAATTATTTACACGCATTGCCCTGTTTTTGTAATACTGGCACTCGCTAGGTGCTCTAGATTAAGACTGTGACGATCTGAACAGGACTCGGTTCTTTTGCTGCCTGTGTGGAGCGATAGCTTGATACTAAAGAATGCACCCATGAACAGGATTGCTGTACAATACATCATTTGAATACGAGATATAATCGCCACTAGAGAACTCTATACAGTTACTGCCCACGTTCTGTGTTGTTTGGTCCATTAAAAAAGGTGTTTAGAGGAATTTTTTCCAATTACCATCTTCAATAGGGGTGAAAGAACCTGATTCAGCAAAACCATGCTCCGTCCTCCACATTCCATACGATTAGGACGTAAAGGATGGGAGGAAATTACTGCCTGTCGTTTACAACTTTATATTTATTTAATTACTAGTTAACAGCATTTTCCGTGAAACTAATTTCGTTTGTTGCAATAGTAGTATTGTTATGCATTGTTCCACATATGCACTGCCAGAGTCTGTTATTATCCGTAAAAGGAAAGAATTATGTGCGACTGACTTCTGCGCATAATCCAGCAGTGCGTTTACAATAACTTAACGGATTCGCCCCTCCAGCTCATCAAGAAGTTTTGGTTTCCTCCTTGACCCAGCAGGGCGTTAGGTTAGGATTCCTTACTGGTCATTCAAGGGGCTGGCGACGTCCCAGCCAGTGTACGGGATAATGAATGTTCGGCCACACACGGAGAGGCGACTCATCCTGGATGAAAATTACGTCGTTGTAAGTTCCCCATGTGCATACAATTTCGTGAATGTAATCTTCAAGAATATTAGGATACAATTCGGCACTCATTGTGTCCCGAATGAAATACGGACCCACAGCTTCCATAAATGTCACGCTGTACCATACTGCTTCCTTTGCCGAAGTTCTTCTCAACAACCACGCTGTTGCCGAACAATTACACTGGTTACCAAATCTCCAAACATGCAACACAACTTCAACAGACAACAGGATATTAGCGAAAATATCAAACCAGTCTGCGTACAAGTAAGCATCAGCTCCCCATGCCCAACTGTTGATCACAGTCTCTGGAATACATCCCTTTATCTCCAGAGGCCATATTTAAAATAGCAGGCTGGGCAGTGGTGGCGCCAAGTAAATGCGAGGGGCGTGGTTCGAGTCTCGCCCGGGTTGGCACCACCTGTGACGCTCCGTTGGCGCACAGCGTATCTGCAGTGGTTGACTGCAGGCGTGAAGTTTTCGGCAGTCGACGATATCTTGCAGACAGTATCCACAAATAGAAGTTGCAATATTATGTTATTGTACAACACGTAGTTCAGAAGATCTGAAGTCATATGCATTGAGATCGATGAAAAACAAGCTTTCTTTGAAATAGCATAAAGATTTTACGAGCTGAACGTCATATATTTAAATCGCTAACTCATTTGTGGAGTAATCAGACGTTTGATACATGGGAGTTCGATTTTTTAATGGAGGGTTTAATGTTAAAGATATTAGTTGGTGCAAAAGATCGTAGCGATATGTTCTGCGTGTAGATACTCCGGATGATATGATTTCTTTTATTCATTGTCATTTTTTATTTCTAGTGCACTGTTGCTATATGTGTTTACTTATCGTCATTTTGTTATTTGATGATAGTGAGTGGAACTGTGGACGCGAGAAAATTCAGTGGTAAGTGGGGAAATCGCAGCATCTTCGTCGTATTCTTCCGTGTCACTTCAGAGAAAAGGTTACGGCAGCGGAGGCTGCCAGAAACATTTGAGCCGTGTTTGAGGCTAATACTACTTGGCAGAGCTGGGCAAGGAAATGGTTTTCTCGTTTTAAGGGGGGTGGTTTTGACACTAGAGACTCTCCGTGTTCCGGAGGACCTTCGGTGTTTTATGAGCACCGTTTAAACGCATTAATCCATAAAGACCCGCGTCAGTGTACTCTAGACATTCTGGCGTAACCACAAGCGCCGGAACGAAGACGAAGAACGGGAAACCAGCCAATAGCCGGCTGAGAAGGACCGAGGGACGCCAGGAGCGTCCCCTGCAAGATGTGAATAGAAGCGCAGCTCCTTCCAGCCTCGGCCGCTCAGATCGGCTCAGTATACCAGACGTTAATGGAACGTCTGGACGTTTCTATAGCGAAGACTATTACTGTTTGGATGTCACTTGCGACACCGATGTAACTCCAAAGCTAAGTATTGACTTCTTTATATAAATAAAACTACTAACAGTATTTGCTTGAAGTGTTGAATAGCATTCCGAAAACGCTGCATCCTTTAGGCACCCTATAAGTGATGTGTGGCCAAGATCGTACGCTACAACTGGAAAATTAACTGTGATCAGTTGACCATCGTGCGACATATGCTTGTAATGGGGAAGGTCCAAAAATCGTATGTGTGGGTACACAATCTCTAAGCTAAAGTCACAAAAAATCAGCAGATGGCCATATTATGTGCATCTCTGCTTGCTCGTCATCAATTGGCTCTTGAATAGCATCGGCCATTCCTATCCCGTATCGTTACTAGTGACGAGAAATGGTACCTTTTTGTTAACACAAGGAAAAGGTAGGTATGGTTGAGCCCAAACAAAGCAGCAACTCCCCATACTAAGAGATGTGCGCGTCCAGGTATGTTACGCATCTAATGGAACAGCAACAGTGCGGAACTCTATGAATTGCTTCCTCGAGGTGTAACCATCACTGCTGACATTTACTGTCAACATCTGAGACATCTTGCTGACGCAGTCCGAGAACCACAGTGCATGAAGTGATGCTACTCCACGTTACCGCACGACCTCTGACTAAAAGTTCTATACAGGAGTTGGGTTGGGAAGTAGATTTCGCGCTCATCTTTTTCACCTGATCTTGCTTCCTCAGATTTTCACTTTTCCCGCTCTCGATCGAACGACCTTTAAGGAACTACCATCCATGATGAAAATGTGCTCCGCGCATGGCTCGAAGAGTTCTTCGTCTCAAAACTACGTGATTTCTACAGTAACGAAAACTTACCGCAGCGTTTGCAGACCATTGTAAATAGTGAGGGGAATGTATCATTGATGACTAACGTCTTTATTATGGGAATCTATGGAAAATTGCTACTAACTTACACGCTATACCCATGTAAAAATATTTCAGAAGGGAGTTTAATACCGCCCTAATTCTGCTCTAGACAATCCTGAGCTGGACTGTCATATTATGAGCTCTGTTTCCGAAAAGAGCTACGATTTCGCTTCATAAGACGTGACGACCACCTTGGCTCAAATTATCTGTTGTGGCACTAGACGATGATTTCTGTTTTGATTCTGCTACGCCGCACTCTACTCGAACGCGAAGTGCGACAAATGTGTGGAAAGCGTCTGCATATGAAAATGAAACCGGCGACAACTCCCTCTCGCTCAGTCGGAGAGAGAAAGAGAGAGAGAGAGAGACGGTTTCACTGCGGAGCAATCCTAGCATTAGCGCGCACATACAGTACTCATATGCTGACCGCATACGCCCCTCGTGGGACCAGTGGCCACCAACAGGATTAGTACCCGGCCCAACAAACAGATGGCGCCGAATTAGCGTTTCACCTACAAACAAACCCGCTAATTTTATTGTCCGGGTAATTCGTTCCCAGTACGTAATGGCGCGCCTGTCACCGCCCTCCCCATCACGCAGTGTCCCGGCGGGACCAAATCGCGTTACCGGCTACCGGCCCGGCAGTAAATTGTAGACGCCGGCGCCTTTCTCACGGTGATTAAAACGCTGATGACGCGTTGGCCGTACGCGCCTGCGGCAGAGGCACGCCGCCGCAGCTGGAAACAGAAATGCGTGGAGCGGCGATCGCGCGTCAGTTCGCGAATAATTAGCTAGTTTCAGTCGCTAAAGGCACTGTTCCCGGGAAAGAGCGAAATAATTACATTCGGGCCGGGTTTGCAGCATTATTATGTCAGCGTCTCGTTTAATGGAGAGTCGGGTCACCTATGATGCACCGGTCGATCGAATCAGTGTGGTGCTTCAGCTCGTAGATCCCTGCGCGGGGCTACAAGAGCTGCGGCGGAGATCTGGCAACGTAGACGTTTTACACGTACTTTGGCAAACCATATTTCACGAAGCATGTTTATTTGTGCAGTCGTTTCACCTGGCAATGTATGTAAATGATTTTTTACTTCAACCTGTTGATAAAACAGAACCACTGACACACTTGGCTCACAAATATATATGAATATCATGAGAGCTCATAGATGATGTGATACATATATTATCTTGAAAAATATATACATATCTTCCCAGATAAAATACACTCCTGGAAATTGAAATAAGAACACCGTGAATTCATTGTCCCAGGAAGCGGAAACTTTATTGACACATTCCTGGGGTCAGATACATCACATGATCACACTGACAGAACCACAGGCACATAGGCACAGGGAACAGAGCATGCACAATGTCGGCACTAGTACAGTGTATATCCACCTTTCGCAGCAATGCAGGCTGCTATTCTCCCATGAAGACGATCGTAGAGATGCTGGATCTAGTCCGGGTGAACGGCTTGCCATGCCATTTCCACCTGGCGCCTCAGTTGGACCAGCGTTCGTGCTGGACGTGCAGACCGCGTGAGACGACGCTTCATCCAGTCGCAAACATGCTCAATGGGGGACAGATCCGGAGATCTTGCTGTCCAGGGTAGTTGACTTACACCTTCTAGAGCACGTTGGGTGGCACGGGATATGTGCGGACGTGCATTGTCCTGTCGGAACAGCAAGTTCCCTTTCCGGTCTAGGAATGGTAGAACGATGGGTTCGATGACGGTTTGGATGTACTGTGTACTATTCAGTGTCCCCTCGACGATCACCAGATCGCTCCCCACACCATGATGCCGGGTGTTGGCCCTGTGTGCCTCGGTCGTATGCAGTCCTGATTGTGGTGCTCACCTGCACGGCGCCAAACACGCATACGACCATCATTGGCACCAAGGCAGAAGCGACTCTCATCGCTGAAGACGACACGTCTCCATTCGTCCCTCCATTCACGCCTGTCGTGACACCACTGGAGGGGGGCTGCACGATGTTGGGGCGTGAGCGGAAGGCGGCCTAACGGTGTGCGGGACCGTAGCCCAGCTTCATGGAGACAGTTGCGAATGGTCCTCGCCGATACCCCAGGTGCAACAGTGTCCCTAATTTGCTGGGAAGTGGCGGTGCGGTCCCCTACGACACTGCGTAGGATCCTACGGTCTTGGCGTGCATCCGTGCGTCGCTGCGGTCCGGTCCCAGGTCGACGGGCACGTGCACCTTCCGCCGACCACTGGCGACAACATCGATGTACTGTGGAGACCTCACGCCCCACGTGTTGAGCAATTCGGCGGTACGTCCACCCGGCCTCCCGCATGCCCACTATACGCCCTCGCTCAAAGTCCGTCAACTGCACATACGGTTCACGTCCACGCTGTCGCGGCATGCTACCAGTGTTAAAGACTGCGATGGAGCTCCGTATGCCACGGCAAACTGGCTGACACTGACGGCGGCGGTGCACAAATGCTGCGCAGCTAGCGCCATTCGACGGCCAACACCACGGTTCCTGGCGTGTCCGCTGTGCCGTGCGTGTGATCATTGCTTGTACAGCCCTCTCGCAGTGTCCGGAGGAAGTATGGTGGGTCTGACACACCGGTGTCAATATGTTCTTTTTTCCATTTCCAGGAGTGTATAAAATACTGTAAGAGGTGTGTGATTGTTCCACCTGAGTGACGAGGAACGTCGTCGCTGGTGAACGTGCGTTCTTTTTGTTAAGAAAAATACAAAACTAATTTCGGTAATATCTGAGATACCATTACTGTATCGCGTCAGCTATCAACGCACTTGCGCAGTGTACGATTACTTGGCGCCACCAGAATTTTAGTTCCGACGGCTCACGTTAATACGACGCATATTCCCTGCCTCCCGAGAAATTTTTATTTGCAGCCATCACCCAAACTGCCGACACATACTATAGAAAAGCAAGTGGTGATACTGACAGACCACTACTTCCTTCGAAGTCGAGCAAACTAGATTTGTGCGTATGCTTTTGAGAAAGCTTAGTTATATAGAAGTATACTACAAGACTATTTTCGTCAGCAAGCAATAAGTGTATTACAAAATGGTTAAGGCTTTCGTGGCCAGTGGACGGTTCTTGGATGACAAACTGCCTATTGGCTTCTGTCTCGGGTTTTTCGGCCGACGGTCGTGTGATGATTTTACTGACGTTTCGCCAGCACGAGTGGCTGGCATTGTCAAAGCTTCACCCTCCATTGCCGGTGGTGAACTGGAGCCGAGCTCGCGGCCGCAGACTATATGTACGTGTCGTGCCGACGTCCGAGGGCTTCTCTAGGGTCATTTCCTGTGCGGTTCTCCTCTTGTTACGTGCGACGGTCGTTGGCTGCAGTACGGGAAGCCAGGGTTCGTTTACCTTAAGGCCTTCCTCTTTCTTGTTGAAGCAGTTCGCATGTTTTTGTATTTCTACAGCTTCTCTGAAATAGTTCTTTTCTCCAGCCAGAACTTCCGTGTCGGCGAATTTTATTATGTGGTCGGTAGCATTCAGTACGTGCTCTGCCGCGGCCGATTTCTGCACGTGCTCCAAACACCAATGTCGTTTATGCTCATTGATCCTGGTGTTAATTGATCGTCCAGTCATTCCGACATAAACTTTTCCGCATGTGCATGGTATACGGTATAATCCCGACATTGCAAGTGGGTCCCTTTTCTCCTTCGCCGATCTAAGATACTCTTTGATCTTCTTTGTCGGTTAGAAAATGCTGCAATATCTCTGCATACCATTAAAAATTTTCGCTCACCATTACACTTTCTGAATCAGAAAGCAAGTGAGCAAAGGAGATAAAGAGCGGAGATATCTGACATTTAATAATTAATTTATTTTATCATCGGTTGTGGTATCTAATTCCGTAGAACTTTGCTTCATTTATATCCTCCTCTTGGATAATAAAAACACGTGCTCATACTAGAGATTCTGCAGACGTTACCGCTATGTTAATATGGAATACCGTCAGTTCCACTATTTCACAAGGGTTTGGCATGTTATGAACTTGCGCAAAACTTATATTATTCTTGGTTCCTTCCCTGCCATATCAGTAAAGTACATTACATTTTCCTCCTTACGGTTTCATTGTCAATCTTGTAGTGTCTAGAAAACTACACAAATGTGACGCAAGCAAAGGGTGACATATCAAATAATCAGTTTTTGCAGTGTCTGATGGTCTCTGACCAAAGTCTTTTCTGAACTACTATCGAAGTCTCCATCGTTGACGCTGCCATAGGAGTGGCTAATCTTGAAGCTGCTCTTGAACTGGGCTGTGAAAAGTCGGTCGCGGCGCTTATGCCCTCTTCACATAGGAGCTGCTGCTGTCTCGTTGTCGTCCTGTAGGGAGGTCCGGTCAGCGTGCGATTGGCTCATCTCTTCTCACTGCCTTCTCTTGCTGTCGTTCCCGACTGGCGTGCCGGCGCTTGCCTTTGCTCCACAACACTTTCGATGCTACAATTTTTGATTGTTATCGATTGCCGTTTCGCATTCCACGCAGGCGCCTGCTTCTGCACTTCGCTCACCACGACACACGTGTCACTGCACTATTCCACGGAGGACTGAAACCACACGTGAATGTACGATATCGGATGGAAATTACGAACAGTCAGCAGACGCTGACCTACTTAAAGAGTAGCAACAAAGCTTTGAGGTGGGCGAATCACAGCGCTTAACGCTCGGGGACTGCAGGCAGGGGGTGCCATCGTGAGTTGTCTAATTTCGTTACAGCCACTCTATGTTAGCCTACCTATAGTTTTCTTGTACATCATTGCACGCAGACGATGTTGCTGCATCCACTATTATTTTGTACTGGCTTCATTTGTGCCACGGACAAAACAAAATGGTCATTTACAAGTGTAAGAAGATCATGTTAAATATTAATGTTTAAATGAAGGTATTTAACATGATCTTCTAATTCATATTAATGTTTGAATGAAAGTAAGCAGATTCAGAAGGGTGTAGGTTGCAGTAGGTACTGGGAGATGAAGAAGCTTGCACAGGATAGAGTAGCACGGAGAGCTGCATCAAACCAGTCTCAGGACTGAAGACCACAACAACATATGAAGGTACCAGGAAGAGAAAGAAAAACGTTAGATGCTGCGTTGCGGAGGTGTAAATTGGATACGGTTTGAAGCTTTAACTGGAAACTGCTTGCCAGGTGGAATGGTGGTATAAGGAAGTGCATCCGGCCACCAGCAGCCGCAACATTGCCAAAACCCATATAACAGTGACGACCTCGTAGAGGAACAGGAAGAGGAGGAATCGGAGGAAGAGGAGAATATAGTTTACAAATACAGGGTGATTCAAAAAGAATACCACAACTTTAGGAATTTAAAACTCTGCAACGACAAAAAGCAGAGCTAAGCACTATCTGTCGGCGAATTAAGGGAGCTATAAAGTTTCATTTAGTTGTACATTTGTTCGCTTGAGGCGCTGTTGACTAGGCGTCAGCGTCAGTTGATGCTAAGATGGCGACCGTTCAACAGAAAGCTTTTTGTGTTATTGAGTACGGCAGAACTTAATAGACGACAGTTGTTCAGCGTGCATTTCGAACGAAATATGGTGCTAAACCTCCTGATAGGTGGTGTATTAAACGTTGGTATAAACAGTTTACAGAGAATGGGTGTTTGTGCAAAGGGAGAAGTTTTGGACGGCCGAGAACGAGTGATGAAAATGTAGCACGCATCCAGCAAGCATTTGTTCGCAGCCCAGGAAAATCGACTCGCAGATCTAGCAGAGAGCTGCAAATTCCACAATCAACTGTATGGAGAGCCACCACATTGGCACTTATCTGTCCGTAACTACCTGAACGTCAACTACCCGAGGCGATGGATCGGCCGCCAGGCAGCCCGTGACAGAGCACTTCATCACTGGCCTCCAAGAAGCCCTGATCTTACCCCCTGCGATTTTTCTTATGGGGGTATGGTGTTTCGGCCACCTCTCCCAGCCACCATTGATGATTTGAAACGAGAAATAACAGCAGCTATCCAAACTGTTACCCCTGATAATGCTACAGAGAGTGTGGAACGAGTTGGAGTATCGGGTTGATATTACTCGAGTGTCTGGAGGGGGCCATATTTAACATCTCTGAACTTGTTTTCGAGTGAAAAAAAACCTTTTTAAATACCCTTTGTAATGATGTATAACAGAAGGTTATATTATGTTTCTTTCATTAAATACACATTTTTAAAGTTGTGGTATTCTTTTTGAATCACCCTGTATATCTGCTAGTATCCTGAAATGCGACAGAACATAACCAATCCCTTAGTCTTCGAATATACGTCTTCTTAAAAGGTGATATTAATTAAATTAATTCTATTGTTTCATCAAGTTTCGCCAAAATAACTTTACTACACTTCAAAAGATTACACAGGGTAACAAAGAAAAATAATTTGTGTAATTATCATGTTCTGATTTCAAAAATGACACGTTTTGATCAGTCAGGTCAACTTTATGAGTTCATGAATTTTCACGTATTACAACACTTACATCAAAAATCTTAGCAAATACTAGTTTGCAGCATCCAAATTTACATTGGTTTACATTAAAACTTTTTTTTTATTTGTGGAGAAAATGAAATGGCTTCACCAAGACGACGATGCGAAAATAATCTGCTACATCAGCGAGGAATACACCTTGGTTACTGAGAGAAACGCAGTTATAAGTAACAATAAGCATGCTGTCCTAGCTTATTTTAGCATGCCGATTGGTGAACACGATAAAGCGTTGGCATTACTCATGTATGCAACACGTGCGCCTGGTACCTGCCTCAATGGACTAAGGAAAAGAAATGTTCTTTGAAATGTGGATTTCCCATGGTTTGGAGGAAGCCGACAAACCGTGCCACAGTCTGCTACTTTTGCCCTATTGATGTGGCCGTGATCAAAAGAAAATACGTAACCTGATTCCGGATCGGTGCGTCGTTCTGCAGTTCATTGTGGGGAAATTCCAGTACCAGTCTTTGGAGTCCTTACTGACATTACTAACGGAGATTCCGCCAGTGTTGGAGAAAGAGAAGAAGAATATTTAAATGTTGATTACAAAGCGCCAGTGGTTTTTCTTACGAGTTCTCAATCGGAATCTCAGCTTTTCAGAATCATCTACGGAACTTTTGGCATCAAGAATGAAACGTCCTACGTTGGGTTTCTTTTTTCTTCAGTCTTCTAACTGGTTCGATGTGGTCCGCCACGAATTAATCTCATATGCCAACCTCTTCATATCAGAATAGCAATTGCAACCTACGTTCTCAATTATTTGCTGGTTGTATTCCAGTCTCTGTCTTGCTCTACAGTTTTGGCCCTTTACAGCTCGAATTAGTACCATAGAAGTTATTCACTTGTGTCTGAACAGATTTCCTACCATCCTGTCCCTACTCAGTGTTTTCCGTATATTTCTTTCCTCCCCTATTCCACGGACAACCTCCTCATTCCTTTCCTTATGAGTCCACCTAATTTTCCACGTACTTCTGTAGCACCACATCTCAAATGCATCGAGTCTCTCCTTTTGCGGTTTTCGAACAGCCCACATCCCACTAGCACACAATTCTGTGCTCCAAACGTACATTCTCAGAAATTTTTTCCTCAAATTAAGGTCTATCTTTACAGTAGCAGAGTTCTCTTGAACGGAAATGCCTCCTTTTTGTACCGTCCTTGCTCCGCCCGTCATAGTTTTTTTTTGTTTTCTTCGTGATCAACAATAGTGATGTTTAGTTTCCCACTGATCTCATTTCTGCTTTTTCTCATTACTTTCATCTTTCTTCGATTTACTCGAAATCCATATTGTTCACTCATTAGATGTTAATTCCATTCAGCAGAACCTATAATTGTTCAGCAGCTTGGATGCTTGTGCTGTTAAGCTGCTTGTGCCATACATCTCACACTTGCCCGCCCTTGCGATCTTCTAAAGTGTGTGTATGATATTTTTCCGAAAGTCATATCGTATATCACTAAAGTTGTACATCCCACACACCACGTGAATAGTCGTTTTGTTGCCATTTTCCCCAATGATTTTAGAAATTCTGATGGAGTGTTATGTATCCCTTCTGCCTGATTTGATTTTAAGTTCTCCAGGACTCTTTTAAATTATGATTCTCATACTGGATCCCCTGTTTATTCTATACAGACTTCTCTATCTTCTTCTATTGCGTCATCAGACCAGTCCTCCTCCTCCTAGAGGAGGAGAGGTTGAACAACTTGCAGACGAGCAGATTCATTCTTCATTCACGGAAGATCGCCCTAGCCCTAATCTTCAGCCACCACTGTAGCCTGCAAGAGTCGAAGTTCCCTCAACAGCCAGACGGCTGCGGACCCATAGCAGTGGGCTCCACAGTGGCTGCCGCTATAGACGCTTTGTTGTATACACTAGAACATCATGCAGCTAGTAGACCTGACTCTGCAACACTATACGTGATGCAAGTGCGATGGCCAAACACTGAGAGTGAGCGAAATTAGGGGAGTCATTTATAACAGTCAAATGGTCAAATGGCACTGAGCACTAAGGGACTTAACATCTGAGGTCATCAGTCCCATAGAACTTAGAACTACGTTAACCTAACTATCCTAAGGACATCACACACATCCATGCCCAAGGCAGGATTCGAACCTGCGACCGTAGCGGTAGCGCAGTTCCAGAATGAAGCGCCTAGAACCGCACAGGTCACACCAGCCGGCTTATAGCAGTCGATTACGTGATTACCCCATATGGGTGACCGAACGTGCTCCCGTTTTCTGAGCCTGTGAACGCTTTTGCCTAGCCTATTGATTAACTTCAGAGCGTCAGACCATTCCTTTATGGAAAGTTTGCAGACTGAATGGCATTCTTGTGTCTTCCCTAGGTGGAGCTAATACTCCTAGCCTTGTTACAAAAGAAGGGTGTCTCTGCTCTGCAGTTTGCTTAAGCGCAGAATCGCGGTTTCTGCCGTTCTCATACACATTATAAGGCAATAAGCTGTCTGTCTGTTCGTACTGCAGTTCTTGTGAGTGTTGACATTGGCAGCGGATGTACCTCACTTAGTGTAACCCCAGCTGACTCTAGCAAAATATTATTCGTGCACTTGATTACTGTTCTGTTGGGCAAACTTCACTGACCAACTCAAGTATTTCTTCCATAATCAAAACTGTAGAGTTACCTTTCTTATATTACTATTACTCTGTCGAACTGATGTCATAGCTCGTTTGGGAGGTAATAGGATTGTGGAAAGGGCCAAGGGCTGAGGTCAGTTTCTGCTTCTAATTGTCATTTACTGTAATGTAATAGCTTTACAACGAAACCGGCAATAATAAAAAGACATATGCAAAGTACAATCCTAATGGCTGAGGGCCACAATTAAATTCCATAATTTTAGAATATATTACCATATACGTTTAAAGGCAGAAGGGCAACAAGAAATCTAAAAGACAAATCAGAAAAATTCAGTTCTGATGGCAATAAAGTAATTTAAAACCCTTGCAACATGCAACACAAATGGCAGAGGGCCACAATTAAATTTCAGGACGTCAGAATATATTACCATAGACCTAGCAGACCAGCATGTTTAACAACAAGAAATCTTAAAAACCAACAAGAAAAATTTAAAAATTAATTCTGCAAAATTTTAAGAAAACCAAACAATAACTACAAGCCTAAAATTTAAAATAGCTGACAACAGACAATTAAACACCTGTGGCGTTCAGAAGGCCGCCAGGGAGGTCGGTCTGCCCTCGTTCACAGATGAGACAGGTGGTGAGCCCAACTATACTTCATCCATCGGGACCTAACCAGGGAACAGCCACGGACCGACCGACACAATGACTTGCGTCTCATCAATCAGTACATGAGGACTCAAACCGGTAATGTTACATCGTGATAGTCGGGCGCGGTGGCGGAACGGTTCTAGGCGCTTCAGTCAGGAACCGCGCAACTGCTACGGTCGCAGGTTCGAATCGTGCTTCAGGTGTGGATGTGTGTGATGTCCTTAGGTTAGTTAGGTTTGAGTAGTTCTAAGTTCTATGGGACTGATGACTACAGATGTTAAGTCCCATAGTGCTCAGAGCCATTTGAACCATTTAAATAGTGATAATTCAAAATGGAGTATGTATTAGCAGTCAAAATTACACACTATGTAGGACAGCGAGAACAGGTGAGGAAAGAACGCTGCCTGAAATTACGTTAGTGGCCAGGGCAGGTAACGAGAACACTAACGGCCACAAGACAGAAAATTCCACTGGTGCATTCAAATCGTAGTCGACCAAAATAGTTAATTGCACGGCATGGCGGCTAAATCTCAGCAGTAGAGCTACTTGGTGTTGCTCACAGGAAACCTCCCCAACAGCAAACCACCGAAGCGAACCACCACAACATGAATAGACGTGGCTTGGGTAGTTGAAACCACTACTCCACTTCGACGTCCTGGGTCGGTGAACCACGAAGCTCGTAGCGATCAGACATTTCCACACGCGCTCCGACACTGCGTAGTGGCTGCCAGCGACCCCAGCCGACTGCATGCGCGGAGATAACTTCCCTCGTCCGCAACAACCGACCAACTCACTCCAGAGCCCCTTGCCGGAAACTACAGGATGAAAAGTATTTAAACCGAAAAACTCTGGGAGATTGTAGGGGACATGTAAACAAATATTTTTCCCTAATGTAATTTTCTCCTATGAGGATTATTTAAGCCGGTGGAGCCCGTATTACGCTCTTCAGTTGTTAGAATGCATATTACGATCTTCAGTTGTAGGCAACTTCTGTCCACCAGTGTAGTAGTGCATTGTCTCTGTTTACTAATGGAGCGATACACGTGGATTGAGTACATTGATATGGTTGGTGGGTACTACGTAGCGCTCCTCAACGGACGAGCTGCACAACGGGGTTATCAACTACCCGCTCCCTACAAGACAACGCATGTGGTTCCAACATGACGGGGAGCCACCACTTTTCAGTCGGCGTGTGCGTCGATTCCTGGAGCGACGGTTCCCAGAAACGTGGATTGGCATAGGTGGTTCTCTGCCATGGCCTGCTCGATCCTTAAATATGTCCCCTATGGACTTTTTGTGTGGGGTGAGATGCGCAACCTTGTTTACGCAACTCCTGTTGCATCAGAAGAGGATCTGGTTGCCCGGATAGTAGCAGCAGCAGGAACAATTCAAGATATTCCTGGGGTTTTTGCCCGTGTCAGAACATGATCCGACGGTGTAAGTTTTGTTTATGTGTCAATGGAGGCATATTTGAAAATCTACTGTATTTGAAATGTGGTTGTATTAATGTGTTGTTTCTTGTTCCTAACAAAATGGAAATGTGTTTGTTATTTTAATTAATTTGCCGCCAGAGAAATCTTCCTCTACCGGTTTAACTATTCCACATACGAAAAAATGACATTAGGGAAAAATATTTGTTTTGAGATCCCCTACAACCTCCTACAGTTTGTCGGTTTAAATACTTTTCACCCTGTATATGCACCAAACCATAGGTGGCACACGCCTCAAATATCGATACACATCACTGCTACCACACGTAGAAGGAAGGAGACCCATGACGTAACCGCGAGAAGGGCGGGAAACCAAACACAAACAGACAGCGAAGTTCACGAATACGCATAGTTGGGAGAGAGCACGGCTCACATACTTTCTCATAGGAGTTACCTATTGTGGTATCCTCTATCGGCAGTTAAATTCCGCCCATTTATACATGCCGATATTCGCTGATTATTCTCTTCAGTTTACTCTTCATCATTACTAAACTACTATTTGTTAAGGGAACTCGCAACCAACTAGTCTCCAATTTTCTTCACTATTGTCGTAAATGAGACGTGACAAATGATGGTAAAGTACGATGCGCTTGTCTGGCGACTTAAGGAATTCGAGTTTCAGTTTCACGAGCCTGTTGACTGTCACTCAAGGGCGACAGTTGTCGAGGAAATGCGTGGGCGCAACCGACTGAGGCGGCACACTAGAAGTACGTGCGGGCATGCCGTATCCACACTGACGGACCGCAGCACGAAGCAGCGGCTGTGCGACATAGAGGAAAATTGGTAAGCGCGTTTCTGCATCTGAAAGATGATGTCTATTCAAATTTCGTGTCAGCCGCATGAAAGTGGCGTCAGTGGCGATACTACGGGGGTTCAAATCAGTTTTGCTTTGAATACACGCTCTAAGGGTCGTGAGCGTTAGTTTGAGAATGAATGATGTCAGTCAAGAACGCCTTTAACGCGACCCAGGCGCCGTTGTCAAAAACCTCCCTGAGTTTGAACGAAATTGTGCAATAGGCCATCGAGAAGCTGGATGTTCCATGTGCGATATTGCAGGAAGACTAGGCGGGAATGGAATCTCCGGACGTGATTGCTGGCAGCGGTGGTCACGACAATGTATGATCACAAGAAGACAGTCCGGCCGGCCACGTAGCATTACCGAGAGGGAAGACCACCGTATTCGGCTTATGGCTCTGGCGTATTTAATTTTAGCTCGTTCGCATCTGGATCGAGACAATACAATAAATTATAGTAATGAACATTAAATATCATACAACCTCTCGGGGCTAAAGCATAGCTTTTTTTGTTAAAGGTCCGTTCATGTATTTTTGACCGGGTTTCTTCTCTCTGTCTTTTCGCTAAAATCAGACTTCGTAATAAGACAGCACTCGAAGACGAAGGTGGAAGGAGCTGGATAACTTTTTGCTTAGAAGTACGGAACCATTTGCTATGCGAAGTCGCCCAATCATCTTACAATGACTAAAGATACAAAATAAAACATACGTAGGTCAGTAATAACAATATATTCTGAAATAAAACACTACTAATTACAATAAATTTGGAGACAACATAGTTGTGTGGAGATAACAGCAATTAATTTACTTATGATCAGTTATTCAAAATGACAGTCACAATCGCATTATTTATTTTGCCGCCAACCGGTTTCAACCAACAATGGGGTCATCCTCAGGGCAATGTACACCATTTGGTCGCTCGCTGAGGTCGCCTGTGCACGGTTGGTAGTTACCAGGGTGATGACTCCTGGTTCCAATGGTTCAAATGGCTCTGAGCACTATGGGACTCAACATCTGAGGTCATCAGTGCCCTAGAACTTAGAACTACTTAAACCTAACTAACCTAAGGACATCACACACATCCACGCCCGAGGCACGATTCGAACCTCCGACCGTAGCAGTCGCGCGATTCCAGACTGAAGCGCCTAGAGCCGCTCGTCCAACACGGCAGGCTGACGACTGCAGCGAGCGACCAAATGGTGTAAATTGCCCTGAAGATGAACCCATCGCGGGTTGAAACCGGTTTATGGCAAAATAAATAATGCTATTGTCACCGTCGTTTTTAATAATTGATTACTACTAATTACGACACTTACACTGAGATTAGCATCATGCAGTTTCGAGTGCCGTTTGATTGCAACTCGTGAATGTATAAAGAAAATAATGTAGTATTAAGGCAGTGTGTCAAAATACGTCCGATCTAGACAATATCTAGAAAACAAAAGGTGCTTCTTAATCCGACAATAATCTGAAGATCAATAATCTTCAAATGCTTCCAGCGGCTGCATACTATATTTATACAGCAGTGGACTATGTCTGTGGCTTAAATTACTTCTCTATTCCATTACGTTTTCTGCTAATAAAAGCTCAGCATGCAAATGTCTCTTTAAACGCATTGCATCTCCATCTCCAATCTGAGGAGCAATTCGCATCACAGAGATAGAAATAAGTGTTACAAATACACTATGTGATCAAAAGTATCAGGACACCCCAAAAACGTACTTTTTCATATTAGGTGCATTGCGCTGCCACCTACTGCCAGGTACTCCATGTCAGTGACCTCAGTAGACGTCGTCAGAGAGCAAGATGGGGCGATTCACGGAATTGACGGACTTCGAACGTGGTCAGATGATTGGGTCTGTCCGACATGTCCGAAAGAATGGACACCATATTCATATAAGTACAGAGTTCTGGCAATACCGGCCATGACCTTCTTCTTATGTGCGGATGAACTCATATTCCCAGAACTCTTACGGGATTTGGTAAGAATGTCTTCCACGAGTAATGAGTGTGTTGGGTAGGGACACTACGAATGAAGGAGAGAATGAGCGTCTCGCGGGAGGCGTGTGCGAGATAGTCCCTGCAGTCACACTGTCTTCTGTGACTTCGGTGGCTCAGATGGATAGAGCATCTACCATGTAAGCAGGAGATCCCGGGTTCGAGTCCCGATCGGGGCACAAGTTTTCACCTGTCCTCGTTGATATGTACCAACGCCTCTCAGCAGCTGAAGGAATTAATAAATAATTCCAATGTCGCCCTTAAGTTTGGTGATCTGACGGGAACCGTGTTACCACTGCGGCAGGGTCGTTGGCACTTAAAATCACATTCTACATAAAGATTGGAGCGCAGTTTAATATTGTCTGAGCTCGGGATTAATGTTATTGAACAAAATGTTATCTTTTGTAATAATTGGGTTTTCTGAATTAAAGAGTTAACGTGAAATTTTAATGAGAGTTGGTAAGATTTTGTCGCACTAATATCCTCCATTTTGAGTTCACGTAGTAATTGAACATACCGGTACTGTCAACATAAAGGTTTTCTGGGTATGGTACCGCGTCATAATGTAAAAACTACTGCTGACTTTGGCCGCGGAAGCCTACGCAATTATACCGGTACTGATCATTTGGTAGTAGGACCTAAGCTGACCACAGGTAATGGCATTAGCTTTTAATTGTTCTTGTCATTCTACCGTAGGCTGACCCACGGCTACTTCGGAAGGAGTGATGCCAATACGGAAACGACACTTGATGTGAAAAGCAGGCCCCTGTACACTTTGAATACGTTGCTGCAAGAAAAAGCAAATAATAATTGAATAATCACAACAAATAGATACTGTTCTTAAACAAGCAAAGCAGAGAAAGAATGTTGACTGTTGTCGGCTAAGAAAATATGACGTTATTGAAGTTGACGGAAAAAAAAAACTTATTGTAACAGTAACAGCAGACAACAGGCTATTTTGTACTGTGTCCATAAAGAAGAACACTGTTTGAAATACCGCATGAAATTTACTTGATAATTGGACTTGAAGGTCGTACACGGACGGGTAAGGGACTGGAGTCTAAGTACAAAAATATCACCAAACAAGTCATTACTTCGTGTCTTCGCTTATGAAAACTGTGCTAAATTCCCTAATCCAAAGAAAGCTTTAGTTTCCAACCTTATAACATCTGAAGAAATTAATTCAAGATGCCAGTTAGATCTGATAGACACGCAAAGCAGCCCTGACAGAGGGTACAAGTCCATACTCAATTACCAAGACCACTCAACCAAGTTTATATTAATGCGACTCCTTAAAACCAAAGAGCAAAAGTTGCTTACCATTTGTTTGACGTCCTCACCATTACAAGTGTTCCAGGTGTTCTGCAGTCAGATAATGGTTGATAGTTTTCGAACCAAACTATAAATCAATTGAATAACATGTGACCTGAACTGAAACTGATAGATGGTAAACCCAGACATAGCCGGAGCCAAGGTTCAAATGTTCAAATATGTGTGAAATCTTATGGGACTTAACTGCTAAGGTTATCAGTCCCTAAGCTTACACACTACTTAACCTAAATTATCCTAAGGACAAGCACAGACACCCATGCCCGCGGGAGGAATCGAACCTCCGACGGGACCAGCCGCACAGTCCAGTCCTAAACCGCTCGGCTAATCCCGCGCAGCGTCAAGGTTCCATCGAACGAGCCAACCAGGATGTATCGAATATGGTAACGACATGGATGCAGACAAATAATTCACCACATTGGGCTGAGATTCCTCGATTCATCAAGTTCATGAATAACCGTTGTGTTCACCAAGGAATTCACAGTCGCTGTACGAGGCAATGTTTGCCTGTAAAGCAAAGGTGGGGCTGAGTACTTCAACTCTGCCCAAATAAATTATTGATAGCATAGTGACAAAAGAAGACCTTGAGACAGTTGAACAAGAAGTGGAGGATGCTCTAAATGCTCAACAATAAAATACCGCCGTGGAGGTCGTACCATTGGAAAGGCGGGACCAGTTACCTGATAATATCCAGGTGAAAATATTCTGTGTGGTTTGTGAAGAGGAGTGCAGAGCAGCTCATCTTTGGATGTCCTGCGGCAAAGTGGTGCATGCAGTTTGTGGAAGAAGTAATGAAGCACAGTATAGATGTAGAGGGAAAATTATTTGCAAACCATGTTACAATAAATAGGAAACCAGAAAAAAGAGGGCAGGAGGTCATGACAGTTTGCCAGCGCAAGGTCCAATGATGCTGGCAAACTGGCTGGTCAGATTCAAAACTCAACAAAAGATCGGACGCTGACCGGTCAATTCAGAACGGTGTTGGCCATTTCTTGAGTTAAAAATTTGAAATTGTTCAATCAGATCTGCCTTGCTTCTTTCTTAGGACTATGGCCGATCGGTCTCCGCCACTTTGCAAATTGGACAGCCGAATCCCGAAATCAGGAAAAGATCGGACATTGGCCGGTCATTTTAAAGCGACATTGGCCACTTCGCGACTTGGACGGCCAGTTGTCGCTTTGGCAGAGTTAAGATTTGGCTAAACGGTATAAGATATATGGTCTAAACGGTATAAGCTGGAAAAAAAATCCTGTTAGTAGTAGACATGTAACTGATTTAAAACGTGTAGTACAGTACAGGCGATTAAAATTGCTATACCACGAAGATGACGTGCTACAGACGTGAAATTTAACCGACAGGAAGAAGATGCTGTGATATGCAAATGATTAGCTTTTCAGAGTATTCACACAAGGTTGGCGCCGGTGGCGACACCTACAACGTGCTGACATGAGGAAAATTTCCAACCGATTTCTCATACACAAAACAGCAGTTAATTGGCGTCGCCTGGTGAAACGTTGTTGTGATGCCTCGTGTAAAGAGGAGAAATGCGTACCATCACGTTTCCGACTTTGATAAAGGTCGGATTGTAGCCTATTGGGATTGCGGTTTATCGTATCGCGACATTACTGCTCGCGTTGGTCGAGATCCAATGACTGTTAGCAGAATATGGAATCAGTGGGTTCAGGAGGTTAACACGGAAAGCCGTGCTGGATCCCAACGGCCTCGTATCACTAGCAGTCGAGATGACAGGCATCTTATCCGCATGGCTCTAACGGATTGTGCAGCCACGCCTCGATCCCGTAGTCAACAGATGGGGACGTTTGCAAGACAACAGCCATCTGCACGAACAGTTCGACGACGTTTGCAGCAGCATGGACTATCAGCTCGGAGACCATGGCTGCGGTTACCCTTGACGCTGCATCACAGACAGGAGCGCCTGCGATGGTGCACTCAACGACGAAACTGGGTGGACGAATGGCAAAACGTCATTTTTTCGGATGAATCCATGTTCTGTTTACAGCATCATGATGGTCGCATCCGTGTTTGCTGTCATCGCGGTGGGCGCACATTGGAAGCGTGTATTCGTCATCGCCATACTGGCGTATCATCTGGCGTGATGGTGTGGGGTGCCATTGGCCACACGTCTCAGTCACCTCTTGTTCACATTGAAGGACACTTTGAACAGTGGACGTTACATTTGAGATGTGTTACGATCCGTTGCTCCACCCTTCTATCGATCCCGGCGAAACTCTACATTTCAGCAGGATAATGCACGACCGCATGTTGCAGGTCCTGTAGGGGCCTTTCTGGAGAGAGAATGTTACTGCCCTGGCCAGCACATTCTCCAGATCTCTCGACAATTGAAAACGTCTGGTCAATGGTGGCCGAGCAACTGGCTCGTCGAAATACGCCAGTCACTACTCTTGATGAACTGTGGTATCGTGTTGAAGCTGCATGGGCAGCTGTACCTGTACACGCCATCCAAGCTCTGTTTGACTGAATGCCCAGGCGTATCAAGGCCGTTATTATAGGCAGCGGTGGTTGTTCTGGGTACTGATTTCTCAGGATTTATGCACACAAATTGCGTGAAAATGTAATCACATATCAGTTCTAGTATAATATACTTGTCCACTGTATAGCCGTTCATCATCTGCATTTCCTCTTGGTTACCATTATCTTTTTACATTAAATTCTGTAAGTGAAACGTGTTGTCTGTTCTGACATGCTTACCTTTTATTATTATACAAATCTTGAGAGAATACATCTTACGAGTACCTACTTAATTTGCATAGATTAAGAGATACTGTCTCTTTACTACCCCACGTAGAAGACTGTGGCCCACAACTCGAAGAACGTACTTTGGAATCTGAGGAACAAATCTGGACCCCACCTACTAATTCCTACTCAGAGTACTGCAGGTATCCCCTGCCAAGTGGGTGTATCACACGCTGTCATTCATCGTACTCTGTAAGAGGAGCGTCTGCGGCCTTACGACGTTCAACGCGTACAAGATTTCAAAGAACAAGACCTGCCTCCGCTGTCAGAGTTCTCAGAGAGGTTTTTTGTTACAAAGTGCGCAGCATGATTTTGTAAACACGGTACTCGTCACAGATGAAGCGTGTTTCACTCGAGAGGGAATAACAAATTTCCACAACATGCACACACGGAGTGTACACAATTCGTGCCAGGTAGTAGCAACAGAATTTCAGCACCGCTTTTCCATAAATGTATGGGCTGGTATAATCGATGATTACAGTATTGGGCCTTACTTTTTACCTGCACGATTGACTGGTAACGATTACCGAACACTTCTAGAGGAGACATTGCTACCAGCTTCATTAGAAAGTATTTCGTTAGCCGCACGTCGTAACACGTGGGTCCTGCACGATGCCGCTCCATGCCCTATTGGTTACAGAGTACGAAAATTTTTGAACAGACGATTTCCAGGACGATGAATAGGAGATATTGGTCTACCTTGACGGCCAGCACGCAGTCCTGTTTTAAATTCGCCGCATTTTTGCTTTTGGGACCATACGAAGGAACTTATTTATGCTCCGATAACGGAGGAGGAAGTTGCTGTACAGGTTCGCTCGCTGAACCCCAAGAATGGCGTCACAGACCCAACTTGCTGATGTTTTCAACGAGATCCTCCGATCAGGTGTCTACCCCTCTGCATGGAAACACGGGGAGGTCGTGGCCATTCTGAAATCCGGCAAGGACTCACGCGAGGCATCGAGCTACCGACCCATCAGCTTGCTCCCGTCCCTCTCGAAACTTTTCGAGAGACTGAACGCGAGAAGACTGATGCGACACGTCACCCAAGAGTCCATCATCCCGGACGAGCAGTTCGGGTTTCGAGAAGAACATGCCACTTCCCATCAGTACGTTCGGGTGGTAGAGTCGACGATGGGGGCACTGGAAACAAGGGAAGACTTTGGGGCAGTGTTCCTTGACGCATCCCGAGCGTTTGACTCGGTGTGGCACGGCGGTCCCGAGTTCAAACTTTTTGAACAAGGGATACCGACGTCCCACATGACGCTACTGCGGTCGTACCTGTCTGCACGAACCTTCCACGTGAGGGCTGACGACGGTACGTCCACAGATCGGCATATACGTGCAGGGGTGCCGCATGGGTCGGTTCTCGGCCCGTCGCTGTACTTCCTGTACACTGCCTACGCGCCGAAAGTGGCAGGAGTCGAACTGGCGCTGTACGCTGATGATACAGCCCAGTTCACTCGCAGCATGAACGCCCAAGTGCTGAGAAACAGCCTCCACCGTGGGTGCGACGCCTTGGGCTCATGGGCAACAAAGTGGCGGCCGAAATTCAACGCCACAAAGAGCCAGGCAGTCGTCTTCACCCGAAGACTTCTGCCGACAGGGCTTAGGCCGGTCGAAATCCTGGGGGAACCTATCCCATGGAGTGGGACGGCGAAATACGTAGGGGTTGCCCTAGACCGCAGGCTCACCTGGATGCATCACATCAGTGATGTGAAAGGGAGAGCAATAGGACGCCTTCGCACCCTGTATCCGCTGATGAACCCGCAATCGTCACTGACACCGCAACACGGCATCACGCTTTACCGAACATTAGTTCGCCCACTGTTAGAGTATGCGGGGGTGGTCTGAGCGAAAGCCGCAGATGCTCACATATTGACTCTGCAGTGTATAAAGGCACATTTGCATGCCGTGCGTGAGTTTCCTCGGAAACGCGAAATCTTATTTAAATAATTAATCTCTGACAAATAAATAAAGCCTATGGCACAGAAGTGCACCGCTATGCCGCTGATAAAACAAAATACAATCAGGACACTCTTCTGTTTCAGTGAGAAGAAGTAGGTCTGGTAGAATAGCTGGTTTTACAAGAACACTGCGAGTTGCAATCTCACTAGGCACTCGACTCTGTAAAGATTCTATATTTATGAAAGTAATTTGAATTATTTAACTGTAGGCTTATTCGTTGAATATATCCGATTTAACTAACTGTGTAAACTTTTTTATGTTTAGTAGACAGTCACCTCTGTACGACGTATTGACATGGTTGGGAAATTATTCTAATATTGAGATATTGAGTCCGCACCTACCGCAGCAGTCTTTGGAAACGATTTAAATACGAAATCCGTTTATTTGAATCATATTTCACGGTCAACTACAAATAACATTGCATTTACGAAAAAGCCGTTTTCAAGTGTCTGATTCCAAATAATTAAACCACGTTCCTGATTAGCAAATACACTCCTGGAAATTGAAATAAGAACACCGTCAATTCCTTGTCCCAGGAAGGGGAAACTTTATTGACACATTCCTGGGGTCAGATACATCACATGATCACACTGACAGAACCACAGGCACATAGACACAGGCAACAGAGCATGCACAATGTCGGCAGTAGTACAGTGTATATCCACCTTTCGCAGCAATGCAGGCTGCTATTCTCCCATGGACACGATCGTAGAGATGCTGGATGTAGTCCTGTGGAACGGCTTGCCATGCCATTTCCACCTGGCGCCTCAGTTGGACCAGCTTTCGTGCTGGACGTGCAGACCGCGTGACACGACGCTTCATCCAGTCCCAAACATGCTCAATGGGGGACAGATCCGGAGATCTTGCTGGGCAGGGTAGTTGACTTACACCTTCTAGAGCACGTTGGGTGGCACGGCGTACATGCGGACGTGCATTGTCCTGTTGGAACAGCAAGTTCCCTTGCCCGTCTAGGAATGGTAGAACGATGGGTTGGATGACGGTTTGGATGTACCGTGCACTATTCAGTGTCCCCTCTACGATCACCAGTGGTGTACGGCCAGTGTAGGAGATCGCTCCCCACACCATGATGCCGGGTGTTGGCCCTGTGTGCCTCGGTCGTATGCAGTCCTGATTGTGGCGCTCACCTGCACGGCGCCAAACACGCATACGACCATCATTGGCACCAAGGCAGAAGCGACTCTCATCGCTGAAGACGACACGTCTCCATTCGTCCCTCGATTCACGCCTGTCCAGACACCACTGGAGGCGGGCTGCACGATGTTGGGGCGTGAGCGGAAGACGGCCTAACGGTGTGAGGGACCGTAGCCCAGCTTCATGGAGACGGTTGCGAATGATCCTCGCCGATACCCCAGGAGCAACAGTGTCCCTAATTTGCTGGGAAGTGGTGGTGCGGTCCCCTACGGCACTGCGTAGGATCCTACGGTCTTGGCGTGCATCCGTGCGTCGCTGAGGTCCGGTCCCAGGTCGACGGGCACGTGCACCTTCCGCCGACCACTGGAGACAACATCGATGTACTGTGGAGACCGCATGCTCACTGTACGCCCTCGCTCAAAGTCCGTCAACTGCACATACGGTTCACGTCCACGCTGTCGCGGCATGCTACCAGTGTTAAAGACTGCGATGGAGCTCCGTATGCCACGGCAAACTGGCTGACACTGACGGCGGCGGTGCACAAATGCTGCGCAGCCAGCGCCATTCGACGGCCAACACCGCGGTTCCTGGTCTGCCGCTGTGCCGTGCGTGTGATCATTGCTTGTGCAGCCCTCTCGCAGTGTCCGGAGGAAGTATGGTTGGTCTGACACACCGGTGCCAATGTGTTCTTTTTTCCATTTCCAGGAGTGTATTAGTTACAAAAATGGCTCTGAGCACTATGGGACTTAACATCTGTAGTCATCAGTCCTCTAGAACTTAGAACTACTTAAACCTAACTAACCTAAGGACATCACACACATCCATGCCCGAGGCAGGATTCGAACCTGCGACCGTAGCAGCCGCGCGGATCAGGATTGAGCGCCTAGAACCGCTAGACCACCGCGGCCGGCTATTAATTACAACCAAGCACTGTGATACATGTACAATAATTAATATTATATATTTTATTTTTTTATTTTTTTATTTTATAAGCGGATACAGAATCAGGCCCTGAAGACTGCTATGCATCTTCCGAGGCTCTTTTCGACGCGCCAACTCTACGAGGACACCGGGATCCCGCCTCTCCGAGTCAGGTCTCGCGAAATCGCCAGGAAGTTCTACACTCCCTCAAACGGCTCATCCGTGGACTTAGCCAACAACCTCATCACAGGCCAACCATGCGTTGGCCTGACCTGCTGAGGGATTAAGTTTTACTAATCCTCCACCAGAGTGTGTCTTTCTCTTTTTCAGGTTACACCAGGTAGGAGCAATCAACAAGAGTTTTAAAGGAACCGCAGGAATGACATATTTTTATCCAAAACAGCACCACCTCGAGCCAACGATAGACTCGTCTTTTCAGCATTAGCGTCAGCGTCCTCAGCATGTAAACAATGTGGACGAACTTACGCAGAAGATTTTCGATACTGCCAGTACCGTAAAGGCAAATGTGCGTGTGTGTGAACGAGTACGATGAACTGGGTTGCCATAATGAAGCTTGTGTCGAATCGAATCGCGGCATTCCAAACAAGAAACAAAGTAATGTGCACTTCATTTCCGTCACACTACTGTTGTAGAAAAGGAAAATAATCTGAAATTAATTTCCGTCGTGGTATTGTTGTAAGAAGAGGAAAAAGTTGATTGTAACTAATGTATAACAAATTACGTGGTAACTGGTGATACTGTACTAAGGGAAACATATTTTATTTGATGGTAGCTTTTCTTTACTTCCGCGGTCTTCGTTAGGTGCTGTGAAAGAGAAAACGTGTGGTTGTACTTAATTCATTGTTTACGCAAAGCGAATCGCACGATTTGACAACCCAAAGGCTGTTCTCGTTGCTCGTTTCGGTAGTACCTAGCCACCGCTCCGCGTCCTTGTACATGCACAATGTTTGCATTTCTCTGGTTCGTCCGTTATCTTTCTCTGGCAGCCGCGTCGATGTCGGTAATACACAAGCAAGATCGCGGGGTCAGTTGACAATGTAAACAGAAATGCATTTCCCATCAAACCCACAAATATCTGTCTTTTAGGAGTACAAGAATAAAGTACGTGATACAACGATATTTCATTAGACTTTTTTTGTCAAGCACACCGTGATGTACCGACTGTATAATTTTGGAAGGTTATACGTTTATGAAAAGTTTGTTCGGAACCCTCACTGCGCGCGTATTATTCGGACTTAGCATATTTTTTGGATTCATTGGTCCAAATGGCTCTGAGCACCATGGGACTTAATAGCTATGGTCATCAGTCCTCTAGAACTTAGAACTACTTAAACCTAACTAACCTAAGGACATCACACAACAACCAGTCATCACGAGAAAATCCCTGAACCACCCGGGAATCGAACTCGGGAACCCGGGCGCAGGAAGCGAGAACGCTACCGCACGACCACGAGCTGCGGATTTGGATTTATTGTTGTCCTAAAGCAAGATGGCATCTCCCTATCCCATCCAGAATTGTGGATGCTTTCTATAAAACCCTGTGACAGGCTTCCTCGCGTTTGGGTATCCTCCAACAATATACGTAAACTGACGGAAAAGAATCGCATTTACTGGCTATCGTTTCTATAGCTTTACACCATATTATTTTCTTTAAATTAAACTGGTAATAGAAGCTGCCTGACATCTTGATAGTCCGGCAGATGAGTGCCACTACCTGTGAAACGGTGATAGGCAATAAGTTTCCCAATTCTGTTCATCTCGTTTATCATCCACAGACCAGTCGCTGCAATACGACCCCATGCCCACCTAGGGGAGCACATTTTTTCCTTCAAATAATGAGCTATCGAATATCTTTAAAACCTTTAATTAACGTTATTAAAAATTTAAAGCCGTTCATATTATGAAATTTAATAATATTAACGAATTACTCATTAAAGAGAACAAGAGTGTTGAGTTTTATTTTTGTTCTGTTAATGGGCGTGATGAAGCCAATACTGTATTCCAGCCATGACTTACAGTGGAACGTCACAGATGTTCTGTTTGCACACGTACACGCAAAAAATCTTAACTTGTTTAGTTTCTGGTATGATCGCAGTGCGTTACTCTCCGTAGGTTGTTTTGCTACAGAGCTTACTCGTAGATTTTGCGTATTTCGGTGCATCTAAAATTTCTCATTAAAAAATAAGATTGTGAAAGAACTTGAGTGTGGCTTACGGCACAGAAAACTGCTCCTGTTCGTTGTAAATGTGTTTCTTATTCTTTTGTCAACCTGTTCGTGAGGGGTCAGAGCAACAAATGTGATTACTGTTGTTGTATTAAGAATATCATTGGGTAACAAGAATCTATTACAAAGTCATACAGTTAACTGAATCTCCATATTAATATACACAGTAACCAGTCATTAAAAGTATATGTGTAGCTTTGGAATGTCATGTTTTGATATGATTCAGTTTTGTAGTTATGTCAGAAACAGTAGGTACAACTGTAGTTTCTATAATATATGAAAACTGAAACTCAGATCCAAGGAAAGTAATATAATTAAAGAACATGACAGTGAGTCATTATTTATTAACAGTGACATTAAAAGTAAAGCTGTGAGTACCGGACGTCAGTCGTGCTTCGGTAGCTCAGTTGGTAGAGCACTTGCCCGCGAAAGGCAAAGGTCCCGAGTTCGAGTCTCGGTCGGGCACACAGTTCTAATCTGCCAGGAAGTTTCATATCAGCGCACACTCCGCTGCAGAGTGAAAATCTCATTCTGGAAACATCCCCCAGGCTGTGGCTAAGCCATGTCTCCGCAGTATCCTTTCTTTCAGGAGTGCTAGTTCTGCAAGGTTCGCAGAAGAGCTTCTGTAAAGTTTGGAAGGTAGGAGACGGATACTGGTAGAAGTAATGGTGTGAGTACCGGATCTGAGTCGTGCTTCGGTAGCTAAGTTGGTAGAGCACTTGCCCGCGAAAGGCAAAGGTCCCGAGTTCGAGTCTCGGTCGGGCACACAGTTTTAATCTGCCAGGAAGTTTCATATCAGCGCACACTCCGCTGCAGAGTGAAAATCTCATTCTGGGAACAGTGACATTGTTAATGATAACCCAGTTAAAAATTAGTGCAAATGATTACAGGAACATTATATAAACCAAATTTTCTAACTTTCGTGCATGATTACAGATTGTTACAACTTGAGGTGGTAGCATAAAAGTAGAGTACGTGACATTTACTCCAAATTTTTTTCCTGTTCACGATTTATATTTACGGCTGAGAACATGGTTAATACTGCCAATCGCTCATCCAGGATCTGGGTATGGAATTTGAGGGAGTCACTGTTTGTTACTGTTTCTGTCTCCCCCCACCTCAAATATAACTTTCGGCGCCACTCTTGCTTTCAATGTGACACGGATGAGCACCGTCTTTACAAAATGTGACAATATAGTATTATTGATGCAATACAGAAAGTGTAAGTCAGAGTCAAAGTTCCCATAAGTTGGGATCAAACGAATCAACATTAAGTGCCTTGCTTTTGCTGACGAGCAACGAATAATTACCCAGACACCCGAGAAAGCTGGCCACGCCATCGAGGAGCGTCATGAGACTGTCATCAAAACCAGACTCCAAATTATTTACGAAGAAACTCAATACATATACGAAACTTCAGATATCTAGGTGAAATTATTTGACACAGCAGCAGCGAAAGGGAAGCTAAAAAAATGTGAATAAAAACTCCATAAGGCCTACACAATTCCCTGGAATTAGCACTACAAGTAACCGCTGTCACTAAAAGCGGAACTTCTTCAGTACCATACAGTCGTTTCTACAGAAGCACTCCACGCTACGGTGACGTCATCATCAAGTACCAACGTCAAAGACATAGCGAAAAATGAAAGACAGCGAATAATATTTGGACGTAATATTCAAGATGGTATCTGGATACTCAGAAACTCAGAGGAACGGTATACGCTGACTGAGCGGTTCACCTCACTTGCTCGGAAAAGTATGAACTTCTGCTGTCATATAGCACCAATGGACGACTCTCGCTTCACCAAGAAAATATTTCACTCCATTAACGGACCCCGACATGTACAAAATACATTGGGCGACAGATACTCAAAGTGACCCCACGGACATCGATATTGGCCCACTGGTAACTACACGCACTGAATGAAGGCGGAAGGTAGGGTGCTAAATAATGGTTCCACGTTCTCCTCGGAGGCAGAAACGAAATAATTGTTTAGTCATCAGAAAATACATTAATGTAATAATAATTTGTTCACTTCAGTGAATAGTACACTACATTAGCATAATGTCCAAGAAATTGCAAATACGGAAGAAGGGCTTTTGAAAAGCGTACATCCGAAAATTTATGAAGTATACTTGTGACAACTGTAACAAAACTATAACGGCAAGTGACACACATCTCTGACATCATAATGGCTCTGAGCACTATAGTACTTAACATCTGAAGTCATCAGTCCCCTAGAACTTAGAACTACTTAAACCTGACTAACCTAAGGACATCACACACATTCATGCCCGAGGAAGGATTCGAACCTGCGACCGTAGCAGCGTTGCGGTTCCAGACTGAAGCGCCTAGAACCGCACGGCCACCAGTGGCAGGCCACTACCAGTGTGAACATAAGTCTGCAAACGGTGGCCACACAGGCTTGTAAACGACGAGAATGCTGCTTCGCTTACTCGATTCAGATCGCGTTCGTAAAATCTGTGTGTTTTTTTTATCTTTCTTTTTCAAGTGACTGAATGGTCTTTCTCTTTATGCCTTTCCTTATTCAGCTTCGCATGGTTTGCCGATACTACCGGTGGATGTAAGAACCATGCCGGGTGTTTTGTTGACAGCATGTAGGTCAGGTTACCCTACATGCCTTTATTACATTAGTAAGTGGCAAGCCACTCATTATGGAGTTATCTGTGAAATTCAGTGATTTGTACAGGGTGTTACAAAAAGGTACGGCCATACTTTCAGGAAACATTCCTTACACACAAAGAAATAAAATATGTTAAGTGGACTTGTGGCCAGAAACGCTTACTTTCCATGTTAGAGCTCATTTTATTACCTCTCTTCAAATCACATTAATCATCGAATGGAAACACACAGCAACAGAACGTCCAGCGTGACTTCACTTTGTTACAGGAAATGTTCAAAATGTCCTCCGTTAGCGAGGATACATGCATCCACCATCCGTCGCATGGAATCCCTGATGCGCAGATGCAGCCCTGGAGAATGACGTATTGTATCACAGCCGTCCACAATACGAGCACGAATAGTCTTTACATTTGGTACCGGGGTTGCGTAGACAAGAGCTTTCAAATGCCCCCATAAATGAAAGAGGGTTGAGGTCAGGAGAGCGTGGAGGCCATGGAATTGGTCCGCCTCTACCAATCCACCGGTCATCGAATCTGTTGTTAAAAGCGTACGAACACTTAGACTGAAATGTACCGGAGCTCCATCGTGCATGAACCACATGCTGTGTCGTACTTGTAAATGCACATGTTCTAGCACCACAGGTAGAGTATCCAGTATGAAATCATGATAACGTTCTCCATTGCGCGTAGGTGGAAGAACATGAGGACCAATCAAGACATCACCTACAATGCCTGCCCAAACGTCAACGGAAAATCTGTGTCGATGACGTGATTGCACAATTACTTGCGCATTTTCGTCAGCCCACACATGTCGATTGTGAAAATTAATAATTTGATCACGTTGGAATGAAGCCTCATCCGTAAAAAGAACATTTGCACTGAAATGAGGATTGACACATTGTTGGATGAACCATTCGCAGAAGTGTACCCGTGGAGGCCAATCAGCTGCTGATAATGCCAGCACACGCTGCACATGGTACGGAAACAACTGGTTCTCCATACAGTGACGTGGTCAACCTTACCTTGTACAGCAAGGTAGAAGGCTGACGCTGACATTAGGGTTATCATCAACTGCACGAAGAATTGCCTCGTCCATTGCAGGTGTCCTCGTCGTTCTAGGTCTTCCCCAGTCGCGAGTCATAGGCTGGAATGTTCCGTGCTCCCTAAGACGC
The DNA here is from genome assembly GCF_023897955.1 of Schistocerca gregaria. Lineage (NCBI taxonomy): Eukaryota > Metazoa > Arthropoda > Insecta > Orthoptera > Acrididae > Schistocerca > Schistocerca gregaria. The sequence goes on from NC_064922.1 coordinate 161,533,458, forward strand.
CGATCAATTGCTTCGAACGTCTTCCTGTCGGGACACCTTCGTTCTGGAAATCTGTCTCGATACAAACGTACTGCGCCACGGCTATTGCTGCGTGCTAATCCATACATCAAATGGGCATCTGCCAACTCCGCATTTGTAAACATTGCACTGACTGCAAAACCACGTTCGTGATGAACACTAACCTGTTGATGCTACGTAGTGATGTGCTTGATGCTAGTATTGTAGAGCAATGAGTCGCATGTCAACACAAGCACAGAAGTCAATGTTACCTTCCTTCAATTGGGCCAACTGGCGGTGAATCGAGGAAGTACAGTACATACTGACGAAACTAAAATGAGGTCTGGACATAGAAATTAAGCGATTCCGTACACATGTCCACATAACATCTTTTCTTTATTTGTGTGTGAGGAATGATTCCTGAAAGTTTGGCCGTACCTTTTTTTAACACGGAGCGGGCGTCTTTAACCTATCCGTACCTACGGCCTTGAGTCAGTGACTGTATACAGACAGCATCCGCAATGTACAGCTGAATGGCCGGCCGGAGTGTCCGAGCGATTCTAGGGGCTACAGTCTGGGACCGCACGACCGCTCCGGACGCATGTTCGAATCCTGCCTCGGGCATGGATGTGTGTTATGTCCTTAGGTTTAGCTTTAATTAGTTCTAAGTTCAAGGGGACTAATGGCCTCAGAAGTCCCATAATGCTCAGAGCCATTTGAACCATTTTTTGTATAGCTGACCTAGCGAGGTGGCACAGTGGTTAGCACACTGGATGGCGGGATGATTCCTTTGAAAGGGCACGGCCGACTTCCTTGCCGATCCTTCTTTAATCCGACGTGATCGATGACCTCGCTGTCTGGTCTCCTCCCCTAAAACAACCAACCAACCAGTCATTCAACCAACTTGACTCTCAGCTAAATGTTCTGGTTAAAAAAAATGGCTCTGAGCACTATGGGACTTAACTACTGAGGTCATCAGTCCCCTAGAACTTACAACTACTTAAACCTAACTAACCTAAGGACATCACACACGTCCATGCCCGACGCAGGATTCGAACATCCGTCCGGAGCGGTCGCGCGGATCCAGACTGTAGCGCCTAGAACCGCTCGGCCACCCTGGCCGGCCTAAATGTTCTGGATTCGATCCCTGTGACGACCTGCGTGGTAAGGTCTGGAAGGGGCGTTGGTAACAGCCTATGAAGAAAGAACTTTCTGGAAAAAGAAGCAGCTACCATACCATGATTAAACAATGAAGATTCAGAGGTATCTGATGTGATGGATACTTGTTGCCAATCCCCCAAGACCTCTTCTCACTGTACTGACACTGTCCTACACGTTGCCAGTTACTGTCCACCTTCAGAGGCATCGATTCGTTTTATAATGATAGATTGTGACTTCATTTTTGTGGTACCAACATGGCTTCCCACTCAGATTACTTTTTATCCGATTCTAAATTACGTTGAAGGCGAATTTTGTGGAAGATTCGCTGAACCAGAATAAAAATCAGAGTTTGTCGTGTACTTCAGTTTCTTTTCTCATGCAAATGACGTTTGTGACACGTTGACTGAATCGGGCTGACAAACCAAAAACCGCTACAAAATGTTAAAATATAAGTTGAAGAGAGTGATATTGATATGTATAAGAAACGAATTCATTTGATTAATAGAGTACAAATCTGAAATATGATTATGTAGAGGCAAAATATTTAGAAAGTTACCGATGTTTTAATTACTTGTAAGCGGCCTCCCATCCTGTGAACTAGCGCTTGCCTACTGTTACTGTGCACTGCTGAAGCATCGACTGCACACGGACCAGCGCATTGCCGCAGAGCAGTATCAAGAAAATTCTAACCCGAGCGCCAATGGAAAGAGCGGGCAACGCCACGTTTCGAAGAAGACAGTTTAGCGACTTCTGTCAACGCCCATTTAACCAGCAATCCATTGCTGGTTGGATCAGCTTGGTCGCTGTCGTCGAGAGCATCACCGCGGAGTAACAGGAAGCCTATTCTTCGCCTGTGTTCTGGAAGTAGTAATAGAGTCTAAAGTACTTGCAAGCAGAAGGACAGGCAGCCGCTTCGTAAACAGAAGTTATATTTATTTTCTTTTGAGAAATAAAGTATTATAATAATTTGGAAGTGTAATGTAGAGATCATTCATGGGTTCTTGCCGTCAGCCATAGAAACGTCTCTCCATCCTTGTTTGTGTCGGTGCTGACTCCCACAGTAGCCGACACAACACATACAACTACAGAACAATTATTTATGCATGGAAACATTCCTCCGAACGAAAGAAACAATTTAGGGATATCGCGATCTGGTTTGAATTACGAGCAAGATTACCCAAAAGCGAAATAAAATGGGGGGAATTTCTTTTTAGTAAATATTTCTAAACATTAAACATGAATGGTGAACTGTGAGATCCTAGTTTCACAGCGTAATAATTCATACCTTATGAGTCCAGTTAACTCGGAAAATGTGCCTTTATATGAGTACTCATTACTGTTGAGTCATCTGAAAATCTCTGCTACTTGACCAATATTTACAAATGCAAGTTCTTCACCTCCCCTTCCTGAAACCTCGGAGAAAACTGCATCAGTGTCAAAGTAACCTTGCTATCAGAATATCACTTACGAAAGATAAGTTCAAACAATACACAATATTGTAGTGTGTCTCTTATATACTAGGTTCTGTGAGTTACTTAAGCTCATTGAATCGTTTTCATTGGAAATTGTAGTATGGATGCTGTTCAACATGACAAATTTCTGGTTCAGGAAATGGCGAAATAAATAATGAATGTTGGGAGGCAAATTAAGCTATAATTGAAAGCTGTAGAGTGTAAGAACTATACAGGAGAACAGAGATTGGAATACTTCCAATAAATAATGCAAGACGCAGGTTAAAAGTGCCACTTGCAGATAAAGAGGTGGGCACCTGGTTGCGGTGCTCACACATCGAAATGAACGAACTTTAAGTCCTTTCTACACAGCACCTCAAAACATTACAAAAAGACTATTCTTTTTTCTTTTGCTTATGCCGCTTTTCCCGCGGATACGCAGGGGCTGCATGGTTAATCGGATGTGGCAATGTTAGTTGAAGAGGTGGCTGGATGCCCACCTGCCGCCACCCCGTACCCCCGGGGCACTTTTTTTTTTTGTCATCAGTCTACTGACTGGTTTGATGCGGCCTGCCACGAATTCATTTCTTGTGCTAACCTGTTCATCTCAGAGTAGCACTTGCAACCTACGTCCTCAATTATTTGCTTGACGTATTCCAATCTCTGTCTTCCTCTACAGTAGAACCTCCTCATTCTTTATCAGTCCACCTAATTTTCAACATTCGTCTATAGCACCACATCTCAAATGCTTCGATTCTCTTCTGTTCCGGTTTTCCCACAGTCCATGTTTCACTACCATACAATGCTGCACTCCAGACGTACATCCTCAGAAATTTCTTCCTCAAATTAAAGCCGGTGTTTGATATACTAGACTTCTCTTGGCCAGAAATGTCTTTTTCTGCCATAGCGAGTCTGCTTTTGATGTCCTCCTTGCTCCGTCCATCATTGGTTATTTTACTGCCTAGGTAGCAGAATTCCTTAACTTCATTGACTTCGTGACCATCAATCCTGATGTTAAGTTTCTCGCTATTTTCATTTCTGCTACTTCTCATTACCTTCGTCTTTCTCCGATTTACTCTTAAACCATACTGTGTACTCATTAGACTGTTCATTCTGTTCTGCAGATCATTTAATTCTTCTTCACTTTCACTCAGCATAGCAATGCCATCAGTGAATCGTATTATTGCTATCCTTTCACCTTGTATTTTAATTCCTCTCCTGAACCTTTCTTTTATTTCCATCATTGCTTCCTCGATGTACAGATTGAAGAGTAGGGGCGAAAGGCTACAGCCTTGTCTTACTCCCATCTTAATACGAGCACTTCGTTCTTGATCGTGCACTCTTATTATTCCCTTTTGGTTGTTGTACATATTATATATAACCCGTCTCTCCCTATAGCTTACCCCTACTTTTTTTCAGAATCTCGAACATCATGCACCATTTTACATTGTCGAACGCTTTCTCCAGGTTGACAAATCCTATGAACGTGTCTTGGTTTTTCTTTAGCCTTGCTTCCATTATTAGCCGTAACGTCAGAATTGCCTCTCTCATGCCTTTACTTTTCCTAAAGCCTAACTGATCGTTACTTAGCGCATTCTCGATTTTCTTTTCCATTCTTCTGTATATTATTCTTGTAAGCAGCTTCGATGCATGAGCTGTCAAGCTGATTGTGCGATAATTCTCGCACTTGTTTGCTCTTGCCGTCTTCAGAATTGTGTGGATGTTGGTTTTCCGAAAGTGAGATGATATGTCACCAGACTCATATAATCTACACACATAATCGTTTTGTTGCCACTTCCCCGAAAGTCTACATGACTACTCTGCAATTCACATTTAAGTGCTTGGCAGAGGGTTCATCGAACCACAATCATACCATCTCTCTACTGTTCCACTCCCGAACAGCGAGCGGGAAAAACGAACACCTAAACCTTTCTGTTCGAGCTCTGATTTCTCTTATTTTATTTTGATGATCATTCCTACCTATGTAGGTTGGGCTCAACAAATTATTTTCGCATTCGGACACACTCTCTCGCCTATAACGTGATAATACAAAACGAGCTGCCCTTTTTTGCACCCTTTCGATGTCCTCCGTCAATCCCACCTGGTAATTATCCCACACCGCGCAGCAATATTCTAACAGAGTACGAACGAGTGTAGTGTAAGCTGTCTCTTTAGTGGACTTGTTGCATCTTCTAAGTGTCCTGCCAATGAAACGCAACCTTTGGCTCGCCTTCCCGACAATATTATCTATGTGGTCCTTCCAACTGAAGTTGTTCGTAATTTTAACACCCAGGTACTTAGTTGAATTGACAGCCTTGAGAATTGTACTATTTATCGAGTAATCGAATTCCAACGGATTTCTTTTAGAACTCATGTGGAAGTCGGATGATATGTCGCCAGACTCATATATTCTACACACCTACGTGAATAGTCGTTTTGTTGCCACTTCCCCTAATGATTTTAGAAATTCTGATGGAACGTTATCTATCCCTTCTGCCTTATTTGACCGTAAGTCCTCCAAAGCTCTTTTAAATTCCGATTCTAATACTGGATCCCCTATGTCTTCTAAATCGACTCCTGTTTCTTCTTCTATCACATCACACAAATCGTCACCCTCATAGAGGCTTTCATTGTATTCTTTCCACCTATCTGCTCTCTCGTCTGCATTTAACAGTGGAATTCCCGTTGCACTCTTAATGTTACCACCGTTGCTTTTAATGTCACCAAAGGTTGTTTTGACTTTCCTGTATGCTGAGTCTGTCCTTCCGACAATCATATCTTTTTCGATGTCTTCACATTTTTCCTGCAACCATTTCGTCTTAGCTTCCCTGAACTTCCTATTTATTTCATTCCTCAGCGACTAGTTTTTCTGTATTCCTGATTTTCCCGGAACATGTTTGTGCTTCCTCCTTTCATCAATCAACTGAAATATTTCTTCTGTTACCCATGGTTTCTTAGCACCTACCTCCTTTGTACCTATGTTTTCCTTCCCAACTTCTGTGATGGCCCTTTTGAGACATGTCCATTCCTCTTCAACTGTGCTGCCTACTGCGCTATTCCTTATTGCTGTATCTATAGCGTTAGAGAACTTCAGACGTATCTCGTCATTCCTTAGAACTTCCTTATCCCACTTCTTTGAGTATTGATTCTTCTGACTAATGTCTTTAACTTGAGCCTACTCTTCATCACTACTATATTGTGATCCGAGTCTATATTTGCTTCTGGATACGCCTTACAATCCAATATCTGATTTCGGAATCTCTGTCTGACCATGATGTAATCTAATTGAAATCTTCCCGAGTCTCCCGGACTTTTCCAAGTATACTTCCTCCTCTTGTGATTCTTGAACAGGGTATTCGGTATTACTAGCTGAAACTTGTTACAGAACTCAATTAGTCTTTCTCCTCTTTCATTCCTTGCCCCAAGCCCATATTCTCCTGTAACCTTTTCTTCTACTCCTTCCCCTACAACTGCATTCCAGTCGCCCATGACTATTAGATTATCGTCCCCCTTTAGGTACTGCATTACCCTTTCAATATCCTCATACACTTTCTCTATGTGTTCATCTTCAGCTTGCGACGTCGGTATGTTTGCCTGAGCTATCGTTGTCGGTGTTGGTCTGCTGTCGATTCTGATTACAACAACATGGTCACTGAACTGTTCACAGTAACACAACCCTTTGCCCTACCTTCCTATTCATAACGAATCCTACATCTGTTATACCATTTTCTGCTGAGGTTGATATTACCAGATACTCATCTGACCAGAAATCCTTGTCTTCCTTCCACTTCACTTCACTGACCCCAACTATATCTAGATTGAGCCTTTGCATTTTCCTTTTCAGATTTTCTAGCTTCCCTACCCCGTTCAAGCTTCTGGCATTCCACGCCCCGACTCGTAGAACATTATCCGTTCGTTGATTATTCAATCTTTTTCTCGTGGTAACCTCCCCCTTGGCAGTCCCCTCCCGGAGATCCGAATGGGGGACTATTCCGGAATCTTTTGCCAATGGAGAGATCATCATGACACTTCTTCAACTACAGGCCACATGTCCTGTGGATACACGTTACGTGTTTTTAATGAAGTGGTTTCCATTGCCTTCTGCATCCTCATGTCGTTGATCATTGCTGGTTCTTCCGCCTTTAGGGGCAATTTCCCACCCCTAGGACAAGAGAGTACCCTGAACCTCTATCCGCTCCTCCGCCCTCTTTGACAAGGCCGTTGGCAGAATGAGGCTGACTTCTTATGCCGGAAGTCTTCGGCCACCAATGGTTATTATTTATCAAAAATTAGGCAGTGGCGGGGATCGAACCCGGGACGAAAGACGTTTTTGATTATGAATCAAAGACGCTATCCCTAGACCACGAGTAGCCACGAAATTAGTGTACCCCAACTGTTTGTGACTAGCGTAATCTATGGAATAGTGCGAAAGTGTAAGGGTACCAGCCCAGTATGCACCTAGGGGGATGTGTGAAACCGCCTAAAAACCACATCCAGGTGGCCGGCACACCGGCCCTCGTCGTTTATCCGCCGGGCGGATTCGATCCAGGTACGGCGCGCCTACCCGATCCCAGGAATCAGAGCGTTACCGCGCTAACCTGCCGGGTTGCAAAAAGACTATTCCGCATGGAATAAATATCTCATTTACGTTTCGTGTAAGTCACTTGAGGTTTAGGATGCCAGTCGTTGAAATTGATTTCGGATCACACTTGCTATAGAACAATTGCTATGTCAAAGAATGTGTAGTCGAAATAAGCTTGGGGACATGTGGGCGATTCCGCTCATTGCCGAGGTTGTTTCGACTACTTCAGTTTTGCTAGGAAACCATCAAACATCCTCCATCCAGTCCCGATCTCTCCTCACATGATTATCATACTTTTGGAGTCCTGAATAGAGAGATTCATGGCCATCCATTTGCTACGATCATAGAGGCTCACGCCTCGGTTCATTCATGATTTCGTAGGCAAGTGCTAACGTTTTTCCATGAACGTGTTGACAGCGACGGCAATGACTTTCGAAAAAATAAGTAATTTATGTCCTTTTCTTCCATATGTTGCGTTTTCATATCACTGCCCCTCGTACGTACTACGAAACTTTCTTCCACTTCTTCGGTAGCTACTTCTACGGATGGTGGCTTAGCGCCATACATCAGCCATACAGAAATTTTACAGTAGCTTGTAGCTTCATACGGGTGGTGAGTCACGGCTTCTCTGTGACAATGTTCGTGGATATGAGCAGCTATGTGGTAGAAGCTGCAGATCAGGAGGTTCCGTTACTGTACAGGCGAGAAGCTTGCCCTTGTAAAACTGAATACAACATTTACCACATAGGAAATGAAACAAAACCTTATATTTACGCATGTTAATAACTAAATTTCATACTGAGCTTTTCTGTATCAATGGAATAACAGTTATAATATACACTACAGGCCATTAAATTGCTATTCCAAGAAGAAATGCCGATGATTAACAGGTATTCATTGGACAAATATATTACTCTAGAACTGACTTGTGATTACATTTTCACGCAATTAGGGTGCATAGATCCCTACAAATCAGTTTCCGGAACAACCACATCTGGCCGCAGTAACGGTCTTGATACGCCTGGGCATTGAGTCAAACAGACCTTTGATGGCGTGAACAGTTACAGCTGCCCATGCAGCTTCAACACGATACAACAATTCATCAAGAGTAGTGACTGGCGTATTGTGACGAGCCAGTTGCTCGGCCACCATTGACCAGACGTTTTCAATTCGTTAGAGATGTGGAGAATGTGCTGGCCACGGTGGCAGTAGAACATTTTCTGTGCCCAGAAAGGCCCATACAGGACCTGCAGCATACGGTCGTACATTATCCTGCTGAAATGTAGGGTTTCGTAGGGATCGAATGAAGGGTAGAGCCACGGCTCGTAAGACGTCTGAAATGTAACGTCCACTGTTCAAAGCGCCGTCAATGCGAACAAGAGGTGACTAAGACGTGTAACCACTGGCACCCCATACCATGACACCGGGTGATACGCCAGTATGGTGATGACGAATACACGCTTCCAATGTGCGTTCACCGCGATGTCGCCAAACACGGATGCGACCATCGTAATGCTGTAAAAAGAACCTGGATTCATCCGAAAAAATTATGTTTTACCATACGTGCACCCAAGTTCCTCGTTGAGTACACTATCCCAGGCGCTCCTGTCTGTGATGCAGCGTCAAGGGGAACCGCAGCCACGGTCTCCGAGCTGATAGTCGATACTGCTGCAAACGTCGTCGAACTATTCGTGCAGATGGTTGTTGTCTTTCAAACGTCCCCATCTGTTGACTCAGGGATCGAGACGTGGCTGCACGATCCGTTACAACCATGCGGGTAAGATGCCTGTCATCTGCACTGCTAGTGATACGAGGCCGTTGGGATCCAGCACGTCGTTCCGTATTACCCTCCTGAACCCACCGATTCCGTACTCTGCTAACAGTCAATGAATCTCGACCAACGCGAGGAGCAATGTCGGGTTACGATAAACTGCAATCGCGATAGGCTACCATCCAACCTCTATCAAAGTCGGAAACGTGATGGTACCCATTTCTCCTCCTTTCACGAGGCATCACAATTACGTTTCACCAGGCAATGCCCGTCAACTGCTGTTTGTGTATGAGAAATAGGTTGGAAACTTTCCTCATATCAGCAGGTTGTAGGTGTCACCACCGGCACCAACCTTGTGTGAATGCTCTGAAAAACTAATCATTTGCATATCACAGCATCATTTTCCTGTCGGTTAAATTTCGCGTGTGTAGCACGTCATCTTCGTGGAGTAGCAATTTGTATGGTCAGTAGTGTACTTTATTTTTCGTAAGTCATTTTTTCCTGTGCTAATATTACATTTTCCGGCAGGTATTGATGACGCCATGGATTGAGTGAATGAAGGGATAATTGTGATGTATGTAATATATGATAATTTGTATTGTGTTACATGAGTATATGATACCGTAGGAACATGAAACTGAATTGGCTGTGTGAGCTACACTGAAACACCAGAGAAACTAGTATAGACGAGCGTAGTCAAGTAGAGAGATATGTAAACAGGCACAATACGGCGCTGCGGTCGACAACGCCTATATACAACAACAAGTGTCTGATGCACTAGTTAGATCGGTTACTGATGCTACAATGGTAGGTTATCAAGATTTAAGTGGGTTTGAACGTGGTTCTATAGCCGGAACACGAGCCTCGGTACACAGCTTCTCCGAAGAAGCGGTGAAGGGGCGCATTTTTCCGTACGACCATTGCACGAGTGTACCGTGAATATGAGAAATCCGGTAATACATCAAATCTCCGACATCGCTGCGGCCGGAAAAAGATTATGCAAGAACGTAACAGACGACGACTGAAGAGAGACGTTCAACGTGACGGAAGTGCAACCCTTCCGCCAGTTGCTGCAGATTTGAGTGCTGGGCCATCAAAAAGAGTCAGCGTGCCAACCGTTTAACGAAACATCGTCGCTATGGGCTTTCGGAGCATAACCCCCCACTCTTGTACCCTTGGTGACTGCACAACACAAAGCTTTACGCGTCGCCTAGGCTCGTCAACAATGGCATTGGACTGTTCATCTCTGGTAACATGTTGCCTGGTCGAACGAGTCTCGTTTCAAATTGTATGGACCAGATGGAGGTGTACGGGTATGGAGACAACCTGGTACGTCTAGGTACGTGTGTGACAGGTGACACGTACATAAGCATCATGTGTGATCGCCTGCATCCATTCAGTCTCTGTATGTCGATCTTTTTATAGATGGTCGCGGGACTCGTCTGTTTGACTGAGGATGTCAAATTAAATACCTTTCAACCGTCGATTTTGAACCTTATTTTATTGCACTGCAGATGGCGTAATAAAGCCCCAAAACTGGTTGCCTAATAAAATAAGGGAGAAAATTGACGGCTGAAAGATGTTTAATTTGACATCTTGCATCGATTCATGTCCATTGTACATTCCAACGGACTTGGGCAATTCCAGCAGTATAATGCGACGTCCCACACTTCCAGAATTACTACAGATTCAATCCAGGAACACTCTTCTGAGTTTCAACACTTCCGCTATCCAAAAAACTCTCCAGATAAGAAAATTATTGAGCATATCTGTGATGCCTTGCAAAGTGCTGTTCAGAAGAGATCTCCACCCCTCGTACTTTTGCTGATTTGTGGACAGTCCTCCAGGAGTCATGGTGTCAATTTCCTCCAACACTACTTCAGACATTAGTCGTGTTGCGGCACTTCTGCGTGCTCCCGGAGGCCCTACAAGGTATTAGGCACGTGTACATATATTACTATTTTTTAACCATAAATCTTCTGAAACGTTTGATGCGGCCAGCCACTACATCCACTCTTGTGCCAACCTCTTCGTGTCAGAATGGCAATTTTAACTAACCTCTTTCATTATTTATTGTTTGTAATCCAAGCTCTGTTCTCGTCTAGACTTTTTACCCTCTATAAACTACCTATAGTACGATTCAAGTTATTCCGTGATGACTTAACAAATCGTCCTGTCCATTCATGCTGTCACTTCATCACGATTAATAATATCTTGCGCCAAACGTATATCCACCGATTCCTTATGTCTGAATCCCAGAAAGAGCTGATCAAGATCTCCGTTTCAGAGTAATCCATGGAATGTCCTGTGGAGTCACAATGATCGGCTATGGCCGATTTCTTGGGCTGCGAGAGGTGAGTATGGCGAATTGTGCACTTGGTGTCTGGCCAATGTAGACTTTGGTACACTGGCAAGGTATGACGTGTATTTGAGCCTTCCTTAGTCCCAGAACGTCCTTTTCAGAACCGAGAAGAGCACACCTCCTTATAGGAGGGCGGAAGATTACTTTGACTTCATGTTTCCTTAAGATTCTGCCTAACTTCAACGGAATATTGCCGACGTATGGGATGAACCCCCTGGACTTGAACCAATCCATTTCATATTGATCGCGTGGGTATTCACGTTTCTTGTTGCTTAAAGCTGAGTTGATCTGATGTGGAGGTTCAAGTGGTTCAAATGGCTCTGAGCGCTATGGGACCTAAGTTCTGAGGTCATCAGTCCCCTAAAACTTAGAACTACTTAAACCTAACTAACCTAATGACTACACACACGTCCATGCCCGAGGCAGGATTCGAATCTGCGACCGTAGTGGTCGCGCGGTTCCACACTGTAGCACCTAGAACCGCTCTGCCACACCGGCCGGCTGATGTGAAGGGTATCCATTACCTCTGAACACTGATTTTACGTGTTATTTCCAAGCCTTTCTCCACCAGACACAACATGTGTCCCGTGAATCAACGTTGGAAAGACTCCCATAGTTTGTGATGGGTGGTGATAGGTAGACATATGGAAATAAGCATCTGTATGTGTGGGCGTATGGCAAACGGAGTGCCTCAATGATCCATCCACTTCCCCTCACCGTAATCCCAGGACATTACTTGTTTTGTTCAGGGAAGGCGGGTGCTGCGGAAGAAGAAATCACCGGAATGTGAGTAGACGTTTTTGTGTAGGCGGAAGGGACGGTGCCCCCGCTCTGCAAGTCTAACAGCCGTGGTAATTCGTTGCGTAGCTGCCTCGCACCGTCCATCCAACACGGACTCTGTTTCTCGACCTTCTATTTTTACTACTTCTCCTTCAGTTTTAGAGATGCTGTAAATCAGTCGTCTGCGTTAGCGACAGTCTACTAAATACTGCGAACAACTTATCATATCGTCCACTGTCGCAAGCTTCCTCTACGTCTTCTATCCAAACCTGTCTTCAGCCTGTCTTCCAACACCAAGCACAACACCAGAATTCCTTCTCTCCTTCTTCCTGAAAAACTGCTTTTACCCACTACTCACTGTTCCAGAAACAAAACGCACAATATATTTCATTAAAAATTACTGTGACGATAGGAAACAAATTTAGCAAACATTCTAAACGTCTCTCCGAGATACACACTGTCTGATTCAGTGCCACTGTGAATATTTAAGACACTTTTTTCTGTATTATGGCAGACGTATTTTTTTCTCTTATCATGGAAAATACCAGTATACAGTCAGCAGTTGTGTCTTTCAAGATAAGCAGTAGAATATTACCAATTTTTCTCCGCATTTCCGTCCACACTTTTGCCATTTCTTTATACAGGGTGGTCGGAAATTCCCGTTGCAGGCTTCTAGGACTTGGGAATGCGTACTTCTTATATTGAGTAGGAAACGTCATCCAACGATACTACAGAGTGTCAAAGTTGTATGGGTGGGCGTCTGTAAATGTACTTATACTCGGGGTGATTCCGTGATGATGTTACAGACTTTCTAGGGTGGTAGAGAACGATAAATGTATTAACTTGAATTCAGGATTCCTGTACCGGAAACGAATGAGTCGCAAATTATAAACGAAAATCGTTCAGATACCTCTGGAGGTTGAATACATGTACCGGCTCTTGTGTAGTGACGGTAACTTTCAGTGGTGGTAGTGTGGACAAAAACGAGAAACGTGAGCTCTGAATTGCATACCTGAGGAGGTATGACCATTAGTTCGTCTTCACTAATGTGAAACACATCTCCTCTACTTAGCAAGTGTTCATAGATGTTAAGGTACGCACTTTAGATCCCATGGTTATTGAACATTTTTTCTCGTTTTTATCCGCACTACCACCACTGAAAGTTACCAAACCTACACTTTTCGCAACAGAAGAACCGGTACATGTATTCAACTGTCAGAGGTATCAGAACGATTTTCGTTTATAACTTGCGACTCGTTCGTTTCCGGTACAGGAATCCTGAATTCAAGTTAATTAGACGAGCAGTGTAAGGCGCTGTAGTCATGGACTGGGCGGCTGGCCCCGGCGGAGGTTCGAGTCCTCCCTCGGGCATGGGTGTGTGTGTGTGTGTGTGTGTGTGTGTGTGTTTGTCCTTAGGATAATTTAAGTTAAGTGGTGTGTAAGCTTAGGCACTGATGACCTTAGCAGTTAAGTCCCATAAGATTTCACACACTTTGAACCTTTTTTGTATCAGAACGGTATTGGCTTATAACTTTCGAATCGTTCGTTTCGGGTTCAGGGATCCTTACTTCTAACTAATATATTTATCATTCTCCATCATCCTAGAAAATATGTAACATCATCACGGTTTCACTCCATGTATACGTACATTTACAGACGCCCGCGCCTATAACTTTGACGCTCTGTAGTCTCGTTGGAAGACGTTAACGGACATGGGTTCCTATTCAAAATACGATGTACTCTTTCCCCTCTACAAGTCCTACAAATCTGTAAAGGGAATTTCCGACCACCTTACAGATGCTAAGATTTCCCGTGTGCAAGTCTACTTCCATGAAAGTATCACATGCATAATGAAGATCAGAAATTCGTCTAGTCCTAATATAACTATACACGGCTTCAGAAAGGTACAGTCGTATGTTAATACCCGTCTTCTACTTCATGTTGTACAACGTGTCTTTTAAGTGAAAAAAAAATAAATGTACACTCCTGGAAATTGAAATTAGAGCACCGTGAATTCATTGTCCCAGGAAGGGGAAACTTTATTGACAGATTAGATTAGATTAGATTAGATTAGATTAACACTTGTTCCATCGATCATGAATACGACACTTCGTAATGATGTGGAACGTGTCAGGTTAATAAAAGATGTCTGTACAAGAAATTACATTACACAAAATATTGCATGACACTAATGATTAAGTTTTTTTTTTACTTAGTTTATATCTAAAAATTCAGCCAATGAGTAGAAGGAGTTGTCATCTAGAAATTCTTTTAATTTATTTTTAAATGTTAGTTGGCTATCTGTCAGGCTTTTGATGCTGTTTGGTAGGTGCCCAAAGACTTTTGTGGCAGCATAATTTATCCCTTTCTGTGCCAAAGTCAGATTTAACCCTGCATAGTGAAGATCATCCTTTCTCCTGGTGTTATAGGTATGCACACTGCTATTACTTTTGAATTGGGTTTGATTATTATCAACAAATTTCATAAGGGAATATATATACTGTGAGGTTACTGCGAGGATCCCTAGATCCTTAAATAGATGTCTGCAGGATGACCGTGGGTGGGCTGCAGCAATTATTCTGATTACACGTTTTTGTGCAATGAATACTTTTCTACTCAACGATGAATTACCCCAGAATATGATGCCATACGAAAGCAGTGAATGAAAGTAGGCATAGTAAGCTATTTTACTGAGATTCTTATCACCAAAATTTGCAATAACCCTAATAGCATACGTAGCTGAACTCAGACGTTTCAGCAGACCATCAATGTGTTGCTTCCAGTTTAACCTCTCATCAATGGACACACCTAAAAATTTTGAAAATTCTACCTTAGCTACAGACTTCTGTTCAAATTCTATATTTATTACTGGAGTTGTGCCATTTACTGTACGGAACTGTATATACTGTGTTTTATCAAAATTTAAAGAGAGTCCATTTGCTGAGAACCACTTAATAATTTTGTGAAAAACATCATTTACAATTACATCACTTAGTTCTTGGTTTTTGGATGTTATTACTATACTTGTATCATCAGCAAAAAGAACTAACTTTGCATCTTCATCAATGTGGAATGGTAAGTCATTAATGTATATCAAGAACAGTAAAGGACCTAAGACCGAACCCTGTGGGACCCCGTGCTTGATAGCACCCCAGTTTGAGGAATCAGCTGTTGTTTTAACATTACACGAACCACTTATTTCCACTTTCTGCATTCTTCCAGTTAAGTATGAATTAAACCATTTGTGCACTGCCCCACTCAAACTATAATGATGTAGCTTATCTAAAAGAATTCCATGATTTACACAATCAAAGGCCTTTGAGAGATCACAAAAATACCAATGGGTGATGTCTGGTTATTCAGAGCATTTAATATTTGATCAGTGAAAGCATATATAGCATTTTCTGTTGAAAAGCCTTTCTGAAAACCAAACTGACATTTTGTTAGTACTTTATTTTTACAAATATGGTAGGCTACTCTTGAATACATTACTTTCTCAAAAATTTTTGATAGAGCTGTCAGAAGAGAGATTGGGCGGTAGTTGTTGACATCCGACGTATCCCTCTTTTTATGCAATGGTTTTACAATGGCATATTTCAGTCTATCAGGGAAAACACCCTGCTCCAAAGAGCTATTACATACGTGGCTGAGAATCCTACTTATCTGTGGGGAACAAGCTTTAAGTACTTTGCTGGAAATGCCATCAATTCCGTAAGAGCTTTTACGTTTCAGTGACTTTATTATTTTACTGATTTCAGAGGGAGAGGTTGGTGGAATTACAGTTGTTTCAAACTGCGCAGGTATGGCCTCTTCTATTAATAGCCTTGCCTCTTCTAGTGAAGATCTAGATCCTATTTTCTCCACAACATTTAAAAAATGATTATTCAAAATATTTTCAATATCTGATTGTTTGTTAGTGCAATTGTCATTCAGTTTTATTGCACTAAAGTCTTCCTGTGCTCTTGGTTGCCCTGTTTCCCTTTCAATAATATTCCAAATTGCTTTAATTTTATTATCAGAGTTACTGATCTCAGACATGATACACATGCTTCTGGACTTTTTAATAACTTTTCTTAGTACCGCACAATAGTTTTTATAATATTGAACAATTTTGGGGTCAGTACTCCCTCTTGCTGTTAGATACAGTTCTCTTTTACGGTTGCAAGATATTCTTATTCCTTTAGTTAGCCAAGGTTTTTTATATGTTTTCTTGGAATTATGTTTAACTATTTTCTTGGGAAAACAATTTTCAAATACCCTTAAAAATGTATTGTGAAATAAGTTATATTTCAAGTTTGCATCGGGTTCCTTATACACTTCATCCCAGTCTAGCTGCTGTAGGCTTTCCCTAAAGTTTGCAATATTTATATTGTTAATTGAACGCACTGCTTTGAAAGTCTGATTTATTATACTGCATGGAGCTATGTCATGTACTGTAACAAGCTGTGCACTATGATCTGAAAGACCATTCTCAACAGGATAAGCATTTATGTCCTTAAACTTATCTTGGTCTATAAAAAAGTTATCTATCAATGTACTGCTGTTCTTTGTTATCCGAGTAGGAAAATCAATGACGGAGCTCAAATTGAAAGAACTGAGTAATACTAAAAGGTCATTCTTCCTATTACACTCTTTCAGGGAATCAACATTGAAATCCCCACAAATGATAATTTGCTTCCCCCTGTCTGACAGATAGCACAACAAAGCATCCAAGTTTTCTAGAAATAGCTGGAAATTCCCTGAGGGGGACCTATACACTGTTACAATTATGAAAGTGCCATCATTTAGTTTAAGTTCAGTGGCACCTGCTTCCATATGTTGCTCTACACAAAATTTTTTAGTTTCTAAATTTTTTGCACTGTGGAAGCTTTTGACATATATGGCAACTCCTCCTCTCATCATATTATCTCTACTTACATGTGCAGCTAATTTGTACCCATTGATGCTAACCTTTTGCATATCAGTGACAATGTGATGCTCAGACAGGCATAGTATATCTATTACATTCTTGGTTTCTATATCTTCTAAACAAAGCAGAAGCTCATCAATTTTATTCTTCAATCCCCCAATATTTTGATGAAATATACCAACAGTATTTTTCACTTTACTTTTGTGAGTATCTTGAACTTTTTTAACATCTTTAGTACTTTTATTCTTCAATCCCCCAATATTTTGATGAAATATACTAACATTATTTTTCACTTTACTTTTGTGAGTATCTTGAACTTTTTTAACATCTTTAGTACTTGCCTGGCTGAGTTTCGCACTGGACACTGATCTTACACTAAAAAAGAGTTTCCACCATGAGATGTAGTTCCTCCCCCCTTTAAGTTTCCTGCTATCAGCATAGCCAGTTTACCCTTCCCTTTCCTGTTGAGGTGTAGGCCATGTCTAGTATAGTCCCACCTACAGAGTGAATCAACAGGAACCACACTAATGTGTGACCCCGCACCAGATCCAAGTAGCCGTTCCAACTCCAAATTAACTCTCCTGACAGAAGAGGTCAAATGAGGTCGGTCGTGGCGCTCCAGAACCGACACAAACCCAACACTGGTATGATTCGATGCCGATGCAATCTTTGCCAGGTGACACTCTATGCTGTACCCTGGATCTCTGTCAATACTGTTGCCCGGCCCACCCACAATAACCACGGTGTCTTCCTTAGTAAAACCTTTACATAGTGAACCTAAATCCTCTGTAACCTGCCCAAGTTCAGCACTAGGTTTGAAAAAACTTGTGACCTGATAATCCAACCCTAATTCATCCTGCAGAAGTTGGCCCACACCCCTAGCATGCGAACTACCTAGCAACAAGACTTTCTTTCTCTTTGCAGACTTCCCTACATTCTTAATCAATTTGCTGCTGTAAGCTTGTTGAGCCCTGTCTACATCTACTTCTGTGAGAGGCTCATCAGTTCCTGACTGAGGCAACAGGTCAAACCTATTTTGTACATTAATAACAAAGCTGTCAGAAGAATTTCTTGGCCTGTTCCTCATGCCTGTTGCCACTTCCCACCCCTGTTTACCCTTCTCCCCCCTTAACCTGCCCAGTTCTCGCCTAGCCTCATCTAACTCAGCCTGAAGGGCAGCAATTTTCTCCTCCTGTTCCACAATCTTCCTATCTCTACTGCATAGCCTACAGAACCACTGATGAGTCTCGCTCATTTTCCCAATTCCCACGTCACTACAGTCGCCCCAATGAAAAAAGTTACTACATCCATCACACCAGACCCCAGAGCTAACGATCCTACGGCACGTCAGGCACTTTACACTCATGGTACAAATCGATTTTAGTGACAGAAAGACAATTAAGTTACCAGAAAACAATGAAAATACGTGTACGAAAAATTAGGCCTACTCGCGACTATGTAAACAGTGGTTCAGAAGTTTTTTACTGGAAATTACTTAAGAGATGACGATACTCTACAGATATAAAGGGGCAGCAAACGTATTTAGCACACTACACTATCAGTAAATGCACTTAAGATTGCGGTATGAAGTTTAATCTGAAAACTCAAAAGTTCGGCCTGGCCACGATATGTAAACAAAACGAACTTTACGTGATTACTGTGAAAATACGCGAGTAAGACAATAACCTTTAATGGTACGCTTGCAGAGCACTATAATTAACGTAATAAATTAGTTTAAAGTGTTAAAAAACAGTTTATTACTACTTAAATTACTTATCTTGTACAAGAGCTGTGACTCAGACGTCCGTGTAGCAGGCGCAGGGCTGGGGTCAAATACATCACATGATCACACTGACAGATACACAGGCACATAGACACAGGCAACAGAGCATGCACAATGTCGGCACTAGTACAGTGTATATCCACCTTTCGCAGCAATGCAGGCTGCTATTCTCCCATGGAGACGATCGTAGAGATGCTGGATGTAGTCCTGTGGAACGGCTTGCCATGCCATTTCCACCTGGCGCCTCAGCTGGACCAGAGTTCGTGGTGGACGTGCAGACCGCGTGAGACGACGCTTCATCCAGTCCCAAACATGCTCAATGGGGGACAGATCCGCAGATCTTGCTGGCCAGGGTAGTTGACTTACACCTTCTAGAGCACGTTGGGTGGCACGGGATACATGCGGACGTGGATTGTCCTGTTGGAACAGCAAGTTCCCTTGCCGGTCTAGGAATGGTAGAACGATGGGTTCGATGACGGTTTGGATGTACCGTGCACTATTCAGTGTCCCCTCGACGATCACCAGAGGTGTACGGCCAGTGTAGGAGATCGCCCCCCACACCCCTGCCGGGTGTTGGCCCTGTTTGCCTCGGTCGTATGCAGTCCTGATTGTGGCGCTCACCTGCACGGCGCCAAACACACATACGACCATCATTGGCACCAAGGCAGAAGCGACTCTCATCGCTGAAGACGACACGTCTCCATTCGTCCCTCCATTCACGCCTGTAGCGACACCACTGGAGGCGGGCTGCACGATGTTGGGGCGTGAGCGGAAGACGGCCTAACGGTGTGCGGGACCGTAGCCCAGCTTCATGGAGACGGTTGCGAATGGTCCTCGCCGATACCCCAGGAGCAACAGTGTCCCTAATTTGCTGGGAAGTGGCGGTGCGGTGGCCTACGGCACTGCGTAGGATCCTACGGTCTTGGCGTGCATCCGTGCGTCGCTGCGGTCCGGTCCCAGGTCGACGGGCACGTCCAACTTCCGCCGACCACTGGCGACAACATCGATGTACTGTGGAGACCTCACGCCCCACGTGTTGAGCAATTCGGCGGTACGTCCACCCGGCCTCCCGCATGCCCACTATACGCCCTCGCTCAAAGTCCGTCAACTGCACATACGGTTCACGTCCACGCTGTCGCGGCATGCTACCAGTGTTAAAGACTGCGATGGAGCTCCGTATGCCACGGCAAACTGGCTGACACTGACGTCGGCGGTGCACAAATGCTGCGCCGCTAGCGCCATTCGACGGCCAACACCGCGGTTCCTGGTGTGTCCGCTGTGCCGTGCGTGTGATCATTGCTTGTACAGCCCTCTCGCAGTGTCCGGAGCAAGTATGGTGGGTCTGACACACCGGTGTCAATGTGTTCTTTTTTCCATATCCAGGAGTGTAGAACGACACATGTGTTTCAGAATCCCATTATACTAAGTGGAGCTTTATTATTTTTATAACCTGGCAATAGGACTACGAAAGACAGACCTGTTTCATCCACTACCGCTTTCGGCGCAGCACTTGCCATATAAGCGAAATTACTCTTAGCACAACGACGAATGAAAAATTATTAATTCAAAACCATTAGTCCAATTAGTTTTGGATAGGTGGACCGATAAAAGAACTGATGGTACATACATATCGGAAATATATACGGATTCATAGCTTGCACGTCAGTCATAACGTAATGCAGAAAGAGAAAATAACAAAACTGGAAAATGAAATAAAAGGCTTCATTAATCCACTCTTTCAAATTATTATTTTAGCAAACCAATATCTCTAACTATTGTCGAAATGACTGACACATTAATTAACTTGATTATGGGATTTTGTATCCACTACTGTTTTGCAACGTGGCTTCCAATTATTTGTCAAACATAAAAATATAAAGATTTAAATTGCTCATTTGCATAATTAATATACAGCAGTAGAGAGAAATAGAGTTAATGCAAAATATGCAAATTCGAATGAGAATATTTATTTATGTAAAAATGCAATACTGTTAAAAAAGTTAGGAACAGGTTTATAAGAT
Source organism: Schistocerca gregaria (assembly GCF_023897955.1). NCBI lineage: Eukaryota > Metazoa > Arthropoda > Insecta > Orthoptera > Acrididae > Schistocerca > Schistocerca gregaria. The sequence continues at coordinate 161,554,275 of NC_064922.1, forward strand.
ATGAATCATCAGGAAGAATTACTTCTCATCCATTTACTGTATATCTAAGAAAAAATGAATTTGAATGAGGGAGTTGTGAGAATGAGTACTGTATAAGATTATTTCAATACAACTTTTGGAACAGCAAGGTCCATCTCTTCTTTTTATTTGGCTCGAAATATCTGGAATGTGCTGCTACTGTTTGCTACAAATATAAAATGTATTTGCAGTTATACTGAGGTAACGAACGTTATACAGATCCACAGATGGAGGCAGTATCGTGTACGCAAGGTATAAAAGGCAGTGCATTGGCGGAGCTGTCATTCGTACTCATTGTATTTGTGGAAAGGTTTCCGACGCTATTGTGGCCGCACGATAGGAATTTAGAGACTTTGAACGCCGAATGGTAGTTGAAGCTAGTCGCATGGGACATGCATTTAGAAAATCGTTAGGTACTCAATATTCCGGGATCCACATTGTAAAGAGTGTGCCAAGGATAGTAGATTTCAGGCAATACCTCTCACCACTGACAATGAAGTGGCCGTCGGCCTTCTCTTAATGACGGAGCTCAGTGGCGTATGGGTAGAGCTGTCAGTGCTACAAGCAACACTGCGCGAAAGAAGAGCAGAAATCAATATGGGAATTACGACAAATATACACGCTAGACAGAGCAGATAAATTTGGCGTCAGTGGGCTATGGTAGCAGACGACCGTCGCGATTGCTTTTACTAACAACAAGACATCTCCCGTAGCGCGTGGTCTTCTGACCATATCGGTTGGGCCATAGCCGGCAGATGTGGCCGAGCGGTTCTAGGTGCTTCAGTCTGGTACCCCGCATCAGTTGCGGTCGCAGGTGGAATCCTGCCTCAGTCATGGATGTGTGTGATGTCCTTAGGTTAGTTAGGTTTAAGTAGTTCTACGTTCTTGGGGACAGATGATCTCAGATGTTAAGTCCCGTAGTGCTCAGAGCCATTTGAACCATTTGGTTGGGCCATAGACGACTTGGAAACCGTGGCCTCGTAACGCGAATCGCTATTTCAGTTGATAAAAACTGATGGTATGGTACAAGAGTGGTGCAGACATGACGAAGCCATGGACCAAAATTATCAATAAGTCACTTTGCAAGCTGGCGGTGGCTCCATAATGGTGAGGGCTATGTTTACAAGCAATGGACTGAGACCTCTGGTCCAACTGAACCGATGATTGACTCTAAATGGTTATATTCGGCTATATGCAGACCACTTGCAATCATTTATGGTTCTCAGGTTCCCAAACAGTTCTTCGCCCGAGGTGAATCCCAATGAACACTTATGGGACATGATGGAGAGGTCAATTCGTGCAGAAAATCCTGTACCGGTAACACTTCCGTAATTAAGGATAGCTGTAGACGCAACACGGCCCAATATTTCTGCATTGAACTTCCAATGACTTGAATCTATGCCAGGCTGAGATGATGCATTACACTGGACAAAAGGAAGTCGTACACGATATTAGGAGGTATCCCATGAATTTTGTCACAACAGGGTAAAACACAATAAAAATAGTTTGAACAATAAGTTAATAATATTTTACCGCATCCATGTCTGCACAATAACTGTAGTTAAATAATATTTATATGATAGTAACTATAAATGAAATAGAATACAGAAAATAATCCAACAGAGATTCGTGAGCGTACACTTAGATATTAGATTGCATGTAGCAACACATACAGACCCTTATTTGCATGTGTCTACCTATCAACAAACACACATTACTATCTCCTACAAAATCAAAATGTGCCTTGTATATTTATATATTTTAATATATTCACAACAGAACAAAAGCAGTCTCTGGAAGGGGTGATTTCAGTTTACAAGGGTTTCCAGTAATCGGATTTGCTGCACTTACGAAAAACGGCAGGAAAGTGGTTTACACCTCCTCCTTCTTTATTCTGACTCTCACAGGAATCGTTAACTCTGATGCAGTTCCTATATAATTCATAAGCTTCCCGCTCGTGTGAAATGATCGAAACCAGAGTATGCGTCTATTTACCGGTATTATCTTAGAGTAGTATTGACATTCACGGCGGATTAAAGGGCTCCAATCCTCTTCTCCAATCTCCCTCGTCCGTAACTTGATAGCCCTGGAGGATGGAGCAATGTTTTTTACAGGCCCAGAAACAGTCGCATCATTCGATAACTGTTTGACTTTATCATTGTACAGAATGGTTATACACTACTGGCCATTAAAATTGCTACACCAAGAAGAAATGCAGATGATGAACGGGTATTCATTGGACAAATATATTACTCTAGAACTGACATGTGATTATATTTTCAATTGGTTGCATAGATCCTGACAAATCAGTACACCGAACAACACCCTCTGGCTGTAATAACAGCCTTGATACGTCTGGGCATTGAGTCAAACAGAGCTTGGATGGCGTGTACATGTACAGCTGCCCATGCAGCTTCAACACGATACCACAGTTCATCAAGAGTAGTGACTGGCGTATTGTGACGAGCCAGTTGCACGGCCACCATTGAACAGGCGTTTTCAATTGGTGAGAGATCTGGAGAATGTGCTGGCCAGGGCACCAGTCGAACATTTTCTGTATCCAGAAAGGCCCGTACAAGACCTGCAACATGAGCTCGTGAATTATCCTGCTGAAATTCAGAGTTTCGAATGAAGGGTAGAGCCTCGGGTCGTAACACGTGTAAAATGTAACGTCCACTGTTCACAGCGCCGTCAATGCGAAAAAAGGAGACCGAGACGTGTAACCAATGGCACCCCATACCATCACTGCAGGTTATACGCCAGTATGGCGATGACGAATACACGCTTCCAATGTGCGTTCACCGCGATGTGGCCAAACACGGATGCGACGATCATGATGCTGTAAACAGAGCCTGGATTCATCGGAAAAGAATGACGTTTTGCCATTCGTGCACACAGGTTCGTCGTTGAGTACACCATCGAAGGCGTTCCTGTCTGTGATGTAGCGTCAATGGTAACCGCAGCCAAGGTCTCCGAGTTGATAGTCCATGCTGATGCAAACGTCGTCGAATTGTTCGTCTAGGTGGTTGTTGTCTTGCAAACGTCCCCATCTGTTGACTCAGGGATCGAGACGTGGCTGCACGATCCGTCACTGCCATGCGTATAAGATGCCTTTCATCTCGACTGCTAGTGATACGGAGCCGTTGGGACCCAGCACGTCGTTCCGTATTACCCTCCTGAACCCACCGATTCCATATTCTAATAACAGTCATTGGATCTCGACCAACGCGAGCAGCAACATCGCTATACGTTAAACCGCAATCGCGATAGGCTGCAGCCCAACCTTTATCAAAGACAGAAACGTGATGGGACACATTTCTCCTCCTTACAAGAGGCACCACAACAACGTTTCACCAGACAACGCCGGTCAACTGCTGTTTGTGTATGAGAAATCGGTTGGAAACATTCCTCATGTCAGCACGTTGTAGGTGTCGCCACCGGCGCCAACCTTGTGTGAATGCTCTGAAAAGCCAATCATTTGCATATCACATCATATTCTTCCGGTCGGTTAAATTTCGTATCTGTAGCATGTCATCTTCCTGGTGTAGCAATTTTAATGGCCAGTAGTGTAATTATACTGTCGCTACTTAAGAGGGCACCCATGAAAAGCGAGTGATCGTAGGACAGTGAAGCTCTGGGGAAACGTTTGTATATACACGTGGAAGACAACGGATGATCAATTGAAAGAAACAGATTTTAAAATCCACATGAAATGGTAACATTGTTAACTGCTTACGATATTTACATTGCAGGTCACAAACTTTTCTCACTTTGACGACCATCTGCATCCAATGCAGCCTTGAACCACACTAGAGTTAACATTTCACAATTATTCGCAGCTTTCTTTGAAATGTACGCCATGGAATAATCTGCTGTCGTGAAAAAAAGCTCGCGCGTTCCTTGAAGACTGCACACTGCTGCGCCCAGCGCTCTCGGTCATGCAAATTTCAAAAATTTGTGGCGCAATTGCTCGTCGGCGTCTCCCAGGAGCAATTCCCAAATTGGAGGTTAATTACACTCATGCTCATAAATTAAGGATAATTGCAGAATGTTGTGCCACATAACGTGGCGCTACACATAACTGGCTCTAATAGCATAAGCACATAGGGAACACACACGACAAAGATCTGTAAGTCCACGGTATTGGTGATCAGTTGAGAAAACCGTCCCGAAAAACATGTGCTACAAAACGCCACTGTTCCCTGCGCATGTACCCCGACATCATTGTAGGATATGATGACCATACTCACGTACACAGACCGCACAACGGGTTGGCATACTCTGGAACGGGTGGTCGAGCAGCTGCTGGGGTATAGCCTCTCATTCTTGCACCAGTGCCTGTCGGAGCTCCTCAAGTGTCCAAGGGGTTTGAAGACGTGTAGCGATACGTCGACCGAGAGCATCCCAGACGTGCTCGATGGTGTTTACGTCTGGAGAAAAGGCAGGCGACTCCATTCTCCTGATATCTTCTGTTTCAAGGTACTCCTCCACGATGACAGCTCGTTATCATCCATCAGAAGGAAGCTAGGACACACTGCACCCCTGAAAAGGCGGGCATACTGGTGCAAAATGAAGTCCCGATACACCTGATTGTTACAGTTCCTTTGTAAAAGACATGCAGGGGTGTACGTGCACCATCCCATACAGCAGCATCAAACCACGACCTCCATACAGGTCTCTTTCAAGGACATTAAGGGGTTGGTATGTGGTTCCTAGTTCACACCAGATGAAAACCCGGCGAGAATCACTGTTCAGACTATACCTGGACTCGTCCGTGAACATCACCTGGGACCACAGATCCAATGATCATGTACTGTGTTCTTGACACCAGCTTTTACGGGCTCTCCTGTGACCAGGGGTCAGTGGAATGCACCTTGTAGGTCTCTGGGCGAATATACCCTGTCTGTCAGTCGTCTGTAGACTGTGTGTATGGGGACAACTGTTCCAGTGGCTGCGGTAAGATCCTCTGCAAGGCTATCTGCAGGAGTCCGTGGCGGTCTGGTGGTGGTGATGGTGGTTAGTGTTTAACGTCCCGTCGACAATGAGGTCATTAGAGACGGAGCGCAAGCTCGGGTTAGGGAAGGATTGGGAAGGAAATCGGCCGTGCCATTTCAAAGGAACCATCCCGGCGTTTGTCTGAAACGATTTAGGGAAATCACGGAAAACCCAAATCAGGATGGCTGGAGACGGGATTGAACCGTCGTCCTCCCGAATGCAGTGGCGGTCTGCTGGCACTGATGGTGAGATATCAGTCTTCGTGTGGTGGACGTTCCGTATAGTAGCACCTGGACACGTTTCGTGTCTGCTGGAATCGATGCCATAATGCTGAAATCACACTTTGTGGCACTCGGAGTGCCCGTGATACGACCTGCTGTGTTTGACCACCCTCCAGGCGCCCTAGTATTCTACCCCCTCATAACTTCATGAACATGTGTTCTTTGAGCTATTTTCAACACACAATCACCATTAGCACGTCTGAAAACGTCTGCACACTTACTCGCTGCTCCGTACTCTGACATGCACCAACACAACTCTACGTATGTGCACTGCTGCCAGCGCCACCGTGCGGCTACCGCAGGTCAAAGGCATCGCATTGTCATACTCCGAGATGATTTAAACCCACAAACCGCCAACCAGAGCGTTGTTTCAACATGTATCTGCATTATTTTTAATTTATGAGCATGAGTGTAAAACTTCCGTATCATGTTCTTTAACACCGGTGAGGAAAGAGGACCTCTCTGTACTTGTTCAATACGTCGATACTCGTGAAGAGGAGCAGCGCTTTGACCGTTGTTTGGATAAAACAACTCTACTCACCTTTCCCAGACCCATGCTGACCATCTGCACTGTAATGCACGCCGATGCATCTGTTTCAACCACACGTCGCCGTACTAGTACCGCCCCCTAATGGGGAGTCATGACATTAACAACACAATCAACGCAAATCCTGTAGCGCACAGTGTGAACATCATTCCCAAATCTGGTAACCATAAGGTAAACAATTATCCGACTACTCTGGTTCAATTATAAAATTATAACCATCTTGCAGACCAAACCTACGAAGGCCTTCTGAAAAGTAATGGCTGCGAATTTTTTATGTGAAACCTTTTTAAATCTTAAGTAAAACAGTAGTTATCAACACTCTGCATCTCTATTGTTCACGTCAACGTATTTATTTGTCAACGTAGTCACCCGGGCGACGGAAACATCTCTCCCAAAGAGAGCGAAGTTATTGATAGCATCACTGTTAAATTTTTGACTTTGTTTACATCTTGAGGTATCAGTATTCACCGCATCCGCAACTCGGGGGATTTCTTGCAACGTCTCAAGCAAATACTTAACACAGAATCTGATATACTGGTCAGTTTGATGTGATATCACTGTTCAGTATGGGGCCCTGAAAAACTCGTTGGAACTGATTGCAGAGAAATTTGACGAAGCTTTGCTAGAGCGGTTCAGGTGTCTACTGACCTCAAATTATTTTTTGTGTGGGGACCGATATTATTAACAGACAGAAGGTGTAGCCATGGGTAGCCCTTTGTCTCAAATGGTAGCAGATATGTTCACGGAGAGATTTGAAGAGGAGGCATTAGAGACAGCTAGCTATGAACCCATATGCTTGTTCAGGTATGAGGATGATACTTCTGATATCTGGTCTCATAGTAGGGTTATACTCAACGTCAGTCTAGAACATCTGAACTCAAGCTAAATATTAAATCCAACGTGGAATGGGAAAATAATGTCCAATTACCGTTCTTGGATGGTCACAAAGAGAGCAGGTGGATCACATGGCCACAGTGTGTATTGCAAACCTACTCAATGATAAAATATTCTCGGGTTTTAAGCCACGTCAAGTGGTTAACTGAGACAAATGCTCACAACTCCCACAACCGAAACGGAAGAATATCAAGCCCTAATCGAAGACACCACAGCAACCGAAGTCTCAGACGGAATCCACTCAGGACACAACTCCGACATAGGACACAAAGATGTAAGACGAATAAACCTTTCGAAAAGTCACTTCACATAACCTAATCCTCATCCTAACCCTCAACTTCAACTTCTGCACATACAGTGGTAGAAACCCTACGAAATGGAAGACCAGAAAGATAATCACGACTCCCAAGCCTGACAAAACACGGACTGACCCTCGCTTCTATAGACCGATCTTCTTACCAGACATAAAAGGGAAAACCTACGAATGAGTACTGACCAGTCGACTAAAAATATTTGTCAAAATCTAAGGACTACTCCTCCTTATGCAAGAAGGGTTCAGGCACAATCATTCGACTCAAACTGACCGACAGCATATCCAGGAGGTTCCACATAGAACCACATAGAACAATGCATGTTTGCCGTATTCATCGACATTGAATGAGCTTTCGACATTGAACGAGCGTTCGACAGGCGGTGGCATCAGGGTCTGATATTTAAACTAATTAGCATAGGATATTTACCCGTGGTCTAGGGGTAGCGTCTTTGATTCATAATCAAAAAACGTCTTCGGTCCCGGGTTCGAACCCCGTCACTGCCTAAAATTTGATAAATATTCAGCATTGGCGGCCGAAGACTTCCGGCATAAGAAGTCAGCCTCATTCTGCCAATGGCCTTGCCAAAGAGGGCGGAGGAGCGGATAGAGGTTCAGGGTACTCTCTTGTCCTAGAGGTGGGAAATTGTCCCAAAAGGCGGAAGAATCAGCAATGATCAACGACATGAGGATGCAGAAGGCAATGGAAACCACTTCATTAAAAACACGTAACGTGTATCCACAGGACATGTGGCCTGTAGTTGAAGAAGTGTCATGATGATCTCTCCATTGGCAAAAGATTCCGGAATAGTCCCCCATTCGGATCTCCGGGAGGGGACTGCCAAGGGGGAGGTTACCACGAGAAAAAGATTGAATAATCAACGAACGGATAATGTTCTACGAGTCGGGGCGTGGAATGTCAGAAGCTTGAACGGGGTAGGGAAGCTAGAAAATCTGAAAAGGAAAATTCAAAGGCTCAATCTAGATATAGTAGGGGTCAGTGAAGTGAAGTGGAAGGAAGACAAGGATTTCTGGTCAGATGAGTATCTGGTAATATCAACCTCAGCAGAAAATGGTATAACAGGTGTAGGATTCGTTATGAATAGGAAAGTAGGGCAGAGGGTTGTGTTACTGTGAACAGTTCAGTGACCATGTTGTTCTAATCAGAATCGACAGCAGACCAACACCGACAACGATAGCTCAGGTAAACATACCGACGTCGCAAGCTGAAGATGAACAGATAGAGAAAGTGTATGAGGATATTGAAAGAGTAATGCAGTATGTAAAGGGGGACGAAAATCTAATAGTCATGGCCGACTGGAATGCAGTTGTAGGGGAAGGAGTAGAAGAAAAGGTTACAGGAGAATATGGGCTTGGGACAAGGAATGAAAGAGGAGAAAGACTAATTGAGTCTGTAACAAGTTTCAGCTAGTAATAGCGAATACCCTGTTCAAGAATCACAAGAGGAGGAGGTATACTTGGAAAAGGCCGGGAGATACGGGAAGATTTCAATTAGATTACAGCATGGTCAGACAGAGATTCCGAAATCAGATACTGGATTGTAAGGTGTACCCAGGAGCAGATATAGACTCGGATCACAATATAGTAGTGATGAAGAGTAGGCTGAAGTTTAAGACATTAGTCAGGAAGAATCAATACGCTAAGAAGCGCGATACGGAAGTTCTAAGGAATGACGAGATACGTTTGAAGTTCTCTAACGCTATAGATACAGCAATAAGGAATAGCGCAGTAGGCAACACAGTTGAGGAGGAATGGACGTCTCTAAAAAGGGCCATCACAGAAGTTGGGAAGGAAAACATAGGTACAAAGAAGGTAGCTGCGTAGAAACCATGGGTAACAGAAGAAATACTTCAGTTGATTGATGAAAGGAGGAAGTACAAACATGTTGCGGGAAAATCAGGAATACAGAAATACAAGTCGCTGAGGAATGAAATAAATAGGAAGTGCAGGGAAGCTAAGACGAAATGGCTGCAGGAAAAATGTGAAGACATCGAAAAAGATATGATTGTCGGAAGGACAGACTCAGCATACAGGAAAGTCAAAACCACCTTTGGTGACATTAAAAGCAACGGTGGTAACATTAAGAGTGCAACGGGAATTCCACTGTTAAATACAGAGGAGAGAGCAGATAGGTGGAAAGAATACATTGAAAGCCTCTATGAGGGTGAAGATTTGTCTGATGTGATAGAAGAAGAAACAGGAATCGATTCAGAAGAGATAGGGGATCCAGTATTAGAATCGAAATTTAAAAGAGCTTTGGAGGACTTACGGTCAAATAAGGCAGAAGGGATAGATACTGTTCCATCAGAATTTCTAAAATCATTAGGGGAAGTGGCAACAAAACGACTATTCACGCAGGTGTGTAGAATATATGAGTCTGGCGACATACCATCTGACTTTCACATGAGTTCCAAAAGAAATCCGTTGGAATTCGATTACTCGATAAATAGTACAATTCTCAAGGCTGTCAATTCAACTAAGTACCTGGGTGTTAAAATTACGAACAACTTCAGTTGGAAGGACCACATAGATAATATTGTCGGGAAGGCGAGCCAAAGGTTGCGTTTCATTGGCAGGACACTTAGAAGATGCAACAAGTCCACTAAAGAGACAGCTTACACTACACTCGTTCGTACTCTGTTAGAATATTGCTGCGCGGTGTGGGATCCTTACCAGGTGGGATTGACGGAGGACATCGAAAGGGTGCAAAAAAGGGCAGCTCGTTTTGTATTATCACGTTATAGGCGAGAGAGTGTGTCCGAATGCGAAAATAATTTGTTGAGCCCAACCTACATAGGTAGGAATGATCATCAAAATAAAATAAGAGAAATCAGAGCTCGAACAGAAAGGTTTAGGTGTTCGTTTTTCCCGCTCGCTGTTCGGGAGTGGAACAGTAGAGAGATGGTATGATTGTGGTTCGATGAACCCTCTGCCAAGCACTTAAATGTGAATTGCAGAGTAGTCATGTAGACTTTCGGAAAAGCATCATTCACACAATACCGAAGACGGCAAGAGCTGACAAGTGCGAGAATTATCGCACAATCAGCTTAACAGCTCATGCATCGATGCTGCTTACAAGAATAATATACAGAGGAATGGAAAAGAAAATTGAGAATGAGCTAGGTGACGATCAGATCGGCTTTAGGAAAGGCAAAGGAACGAGAGAGGCAATTCTGACGTTACGGCTAATAATGGAAGCAAGTCTAAAGAAAAATCAAGACACGTTTATAGGATTTGTCGACCTGGAAAAAGCGTTCGACAATATAAAATGGTGCAAGCTGCTCAAGATTCTGAAAAAAAGTAGGGGTAAGCTATAGGGAGAGACGGGTCATATACAATATGTACAACAACCAAGAGGGAATAATAAGAGTGGACGATCAAGAACGAAGTGCTCGTATTAAGATGGGAGGAAGACAAGGCTGTAGCCTTTCGCACCTACTCTTCTATCTGCACATCGAGGAAGCAATGATGGAAATAAAGGAAAGGTTCAGGAGTGGAATTAAAATACAAGGTGAAAGGATAACAATGATACGATTCGCTGATGACATTGCTATCCTGAGTGAAAGTGAAGAAGAATTAAATGATCTGCTGAACGGAATGAACAGTCTAATGAGTACACAGTATGGTTTGAGAGTAAATCGGAGAAAGACGAAGGTAATGAGAAGTAGTAGAAATGAGAACAGCGAGAAACTTAACATCAGGATTGATGGTCACGAAGTCAATGAAGTTAAGGAATTCTGCTACCTAGGCAGTAAAATAACCAATGATGGACGGAGCAAGGAGGACATCAAAAGCAGACTCGCTATAGCAAAAAAGGCATTTCTGGCCAAGAGAAGTCTACTAATATCAAATACCGACCTTAATTTGAGGAAGAAATTTCTGAGTGTGTACTCCTGGAGTGCAGCATTGTATGATAGTGAAACATGGACTGTGGGAATACCGGAACAGAAGAGAATCGAAGCATTTGAGATGTGGTGCTATAGACGAATGTTGAAAATTAGGTGGACCGATAAGGTAAGGAATGAGGAGATTCTATGCAGAGTCGGAGAGGAAAGGAATATGTGGAAAACACTGATGAGAGGATGATAGGACATCTGCTAAGACATGAGGGAATGACTTCCATGGTACTAGAGGGAGCTGTAGAGGGCAAAAACTTTAGAGGAAGACAGAGATTGGAATACGTCAAGCAAATAATTGAGGACGTAGGTTGCAAGTGCTACTCTGAGATGAAGAGGTTAACACAGGAAAGGAATTCGTGGCGGGCCGCATCAGACCAGTGAGTAGACTGATAACAAAAAAAAAAAACAACATTGAAATCCCAGCAAAGTAATTAGACTTAATAAAATCCATGTAACAAATCTGTCCTGGAGACAATTCATAGCCAATAAAACATCGCAAGCATTTACCTCACTTGGTGTCATTCTGTCCCCACTTCTAAACGCGTTATATGCAGCTGACATACCAACTCTACCGACACAGATTAAAACCTCATGACTTTATACAGGCAACATCGCTTTCTGGTGTACTGAACTTATGATAATTACCATACAATGGAAGACGCACTCCTACCTCCTGCGACCAGACTGTTGGAAGGTAAAGTGGACAATATGACCCAACCTGACAAAAACACACAATCCTCTCCAGAGAGACACCTCACCAAAACAAGGCAGCAGATCGCCAGCGACATCTGACTAATTCTGTGGGACACCTCGCTAATACTTAATGAGAGAGCCAGATACCTAGGAGTTCGCTTGACAGACACCATAAATAGAAGACCCCTCTCACATAACGGTTTACACACATTGTACTAGGTCTAGGTGCTCGGAGGTGGATGGTGGACCTGTGATAGTGCAAATAATGACACACATACACATTACACTTTATTGCCCTGCTACACTTAACTAAAGTTGCAGAGCTTGTAGACAAACAGAGCTAAGCAGTGGCCTGTCATGGCGTGCGTTACTGAATACATTGTCAACAACTCAATGTCTGTCCTGGGCGCCGCAACGTCAATCACTGTAGTGCAAAGACTGTAGGCGACTCCACTTGTGGACTACGTCTTGCAGGCTGATTTCGACTACGAGCTGTAACTATGAACTGCAGCCCTGGAACTCTCATGTGCCAACGCCGAACGTGAAATGTCCATTGTTACCAGTGGTCGCTGCTTATCACAACACGGAAGTCCATCTCATTGGCGGTGACGCAGAGGTTGCTGTTTGATCTTTGCTTGCGGTTGATGGTGATCTTCAAAGCATTGCCCGTTGCGTCAGTCGGAAACTGTCAAAGCGCACCAGCGCCGGTTGTATCCATTGGCGAGGACGCATCACATACCTGCTAAATGGAACAAGATTTCGACAAAACCTTATCAAGCAGGTCCAATAACATATACATGGCTGTAGCGTCCTGAAAGCACTATACACTTATAAGACTTACATAAGATATATACTGAACATGCAGCAGCATCCTTGGGAGGCACAGAAACACTGCCAGTGGAAAGGCAATACAGTACAGAAATTCTAATTCACATCACCGCCTAATTACCTGTCCTCAACCCTAGCAACTAAGTATACCAATCCACCAGAATGGAATCACTACATGCCATAACAGTTAATCTCAGAATCTGGTAACCACATCCTAAAAAAAAAAAAAAGAAAAAAAGAGACCTGAGTTAGAAGATCTTGTATTTGCATGCCACAGGACAAATAGGTAACCAGAGTATAAGCATACCAATACATCATGCGAACTTAGCAATATCTGGCCTGGATCATGGAACCTGGAACTACCAACACAATGACCTGCCCCCATCTAGATGAAAGAACAGATGACACAACCCTTTCAAGGATCATGTAAGTAAGACAAACAATCTTAGACCTAGGAACATAACACTCTCCCATTAAAGGAGACGTTATCGGTAACAGAAATTAGTGTACGGCTTCAGGCATAACTATATGTTAGCAAAAAAATTAAAATCTTAGATTTTCCTTATTAACTTCATGACATAGCAATGTTAGCAAAATTAACTACAGGATAGTAAAATGTATTGATACTGGGTGTTTACAACTGTCAAAGCAAAATTACTAACTATTATAAGATTCTGTAATGGTGAGATGGTTGATGTCCATGTCTGGGGATCGATAAACATACGAAAAAATTAAATACAATAGGGGCCAGAGATATTAATTACGCTAAAATGCACAACAAAAATCTTTAAAGTTAAATGGGGGTCGGTGAAGACTAACCAAAATTAGGTACACAATTTAAAAAATTCAACAAATTCATAGTATAAAGTACTCTACAGTGGTTGACTAATCCTTTTCGTTTGAACGGATATCTCGCGTTTCTGCTTTAATTAAGCCCAACAATCGTGAATAACTACAGGCCCTGTTTGCATGTACAAAAAATCAAAAATAAAAATGAAGAGGCAGAGACGACCGCAGTTCTAAGTGTCAATTGAATATCACATGCTGGCGTAGCACGAGCGCATGTGATTGCCTTGAGTTGGCGGCTGCAGTGGCGGCTGTCGGCGCGAGCTGTGTACCTGAGAATCTATTCTAAACCTCTCTCGACTGTAAATCACTAGTGTGATACGTTTCATACATCTTCGGCGAAACCGAGGCTCCTAATTGTTCCCTAGCTAAATTTATTGGCATTCTGCACGCTATTTGGCTGGAATAGCGAGTATGTCGTTGCCTTCAAATCGCTCACAAGCGTTAACTGTCAGTGCTTGGTGCGACTCTCCGTACTAGGAGACTTTGCAGTTTCACTCCTTACAGTTAAGACGAGCCTGTAAGCAAATGTTCACATAACGGCTCTCGCAATCATCTCAGTGCAGCAGGAGTCGCCTTGCTCAAACACTCAACGATTTTCTGCAAGTGCAGAAGAAAATTACTCTGGCTGCAATTTGCCTGTATCAAAACTGGTGGCCAAACGTTTCGTATCTGGCCAATCAGTGTGTTCATACTTGTTACAACTCCAGCCACTAGAGATTTTTGTAGCCCATCACAGGTGTCGTTTCGTTTGTAGGGCAGAGTTCAACCTCTGCCTCATAACACTGAGAAAAACAGCTTTATCTTTCATGCGAGTGTCAACACAGGTGTCTACTGTGAGTCACCAACGTTTTGAGTTATGTTTCTCCAGCCATTTATCTTCCATCTCCGGCCGTGTTCCTGCAGAAAGGCTTTCTGAAGGGTGATCACTAAAACCAGGAGAAAGAGCTGGTGGGTTTTGCCAGCGGGCTGTGCTGTGCCTCCAACATCTCAATTTGTCTGCTTGGTGTCCCACTCTAGACTTTTTGGCCTACGTGCGGCAGGCGTTGGCATCGTAAAGTACTCCTTCCGTCAAAATCGCGTCTCGTAGGCCGGGTTTGGGAAATTACTTGCGTGCAATTACTGGTGTGAGTGTTAGTGGTTTATATTCACGAAATGCTAGCGTATTTATTAGACCTGCCTATTAATAAAATTCCTACAGCTTCACGTAACTGAATTAACCGCATTTAATTCAGGAATTCAATGTAAGGTGAGTTATTTGTTTGACACCTTACAAAACACACTTGATATGTTTCAAGATATTACGACAGAAGAAACCATAAGACAAGCTGGACACATAAGTAGACCACCACAACTACCTGAACAACCGAAACTTGATGACAGTGGAAATAACTAAAATGCAGCCACAGATGCATAATCCGGAAACAAACAAAAACCATACAACAAGCAACGTACATCATTACTGCTCATCAACACCAACAAGGGCAAATACGTAATGTGTATTAAATGTGAAATTAAACAAAAAACTAAAACTTACCATGAACTGAACTATATGAATGTAAATATAAATTGTCGATCGCGACGTTCATCACCAACTAAAACTTCACTACAAATCATTACTGTAAAATAGCAGTTAATATTGTACATAACATCACAGATATTCCCACCAAATAAAAAACCATTTGTTTTGTATTTTAACAACTCTCCAAAATGCGGAAAAGATCTATTTTAATTTAGGTAGTACGAAAAAGAACTTATGAATGCATAAAAGGTTACATTACATTCGATTAGCTTTATGACTAGATATTAAGGTATAAGTAAGCTAGAATGTAAGTAAGAACGTAGGAAGAAACAAAAAAAAGATGAAATGAAATGAAAATATACACTACTGGTCAAGATAATTGCTACACCCAGAAGAAACGCAGATGATAAACGAGTATTCATTGGACAAATATATTACTCTAGAACTGACATGTGATTACATTTTCACGCACTTTGGGTGCATAAATCCCGAGAAATCAGTACCCAGAACAACCACCTCTGGCCGTAATAACGGCCTTGATACGCCTCGGCATTGAGTCAAAAAGAGCTTGTATGGCGTGTACAGGTACAGCTGCCCATGCAGCTTCAAGACGATACCACAGTTCATCAAGAGTAGTGACTGGCGTATTGTGACGAGCCAGACGTTTTCAGTTGGTGAGAAATCTGGAGAATATGCTGGCCAGGGCGACAGCCGAACATTTTCTGTATCCAGAAAGGCTCGTACAGGACCTGCAACATCCGGTGGTGCATTATCCTGCTGAAATGTAGGGTTTCGCAAGATCGAATGAAGGGTAGAGCCACGGGTCGTAACACATCTGAAATGTAACGTCCTCTTTTCAAAGAGACGTCATTGCGAACAAGAGGTGACCGTGACGTGTAACCAGTGGCAAAATGGTTCAAATGGCTCCGAGCACTATGGGACTTAACATCTGTGGACATGAGTCCCCTAGAACTTAGAAATACTTAAACCTAACTAACCTAAGGACACCACACACATCCATGCCCGAGGCAGGATTCGAACCTGCGACCGTAGCAGCCGTGCGGTTCCGGACTGAGCGTCTAGAACCGCTAGACCACCGTGGCCGGTTAACCAATGGCATCCCATACCATCACGCCGGGTGATACGCCAGTATGGCGATGGCGAAAACACAGTTCCAATGTGCGATCACCGCGGTGTCGCCAAACACGGATGCGACAATCATGATGCTGTAAACAGAACCTGGATTCATCCAAAAAAATGATGTTTTGCCATTCGTGCACCCAGATTCGTCGTTGAGTACAGCATCACAAGCTCTCCTGTCTGTGATGCAGCGTCAAGGGCAACCGCAGACATTGTCTCCGAGCTGATAGTGCATGCTGCGGCAAACGTCGTCGAACGGTTCGTGCAGATGGTTGTTGTCTTGCAAACGTTCCTATGTGTTGACTCAGGGATCCAGACGTGGCTGCACGATCCGTTACAGCCATACGGATAAGGTGCCTGTCATCTCGACTGCTAGTGATACGAGGCGGTTGGGATCCATCACGGTGTTCCGTATTACCCTCGTGAACCCACTGATTCCATATTCTGGTAACAGTCATTGGATCTCGACCAACGCGAGCAGCAATGTCGCGATATGGTATAGGCTATAATCAGACCTTTATCAAAGTCGGAAACGTGATGGTACGCATTTTTCCTTCTTACACGTGGCAGCACAACAACGTTTCACCAGGCAACGCCGGGCAACTGCTGTTTGTGTATGACCGCTACGGTCGTAGGTTCGAATCCTGCCTCGGGCACGGATGTGTGTGATGTCCTTAAGTTAGTTAGGTTTAATTAGTTCTAAGTTATAGGCGACTGATGACCTCCGAAGTTAAGTGGCATAGTGCTCAGAGCCATTTGAACCATTTTCCTCAGGTCAGCACGTTGTACGTGTCGCCACCGGTGTCAACCTTGTGTGAATGCATAGAGTAGCTGATCATTTGCATATTACAGCATCTTCTTCCCGTCTGTTAAATTTCGCGTCTGTAGCACTTCATCTTCGTGGTGTAGCAATTTTAATGGCCAGTAGTGTACATTGAAGGCCCATTAGAGGAGATCTCTCAGTGGCCCTTCGAGACAGGAATGAAAATGTCTAAAAAAATAAGTCAAATAAAAAATGTCTACGAGCTGTCTCAGATAGCACCTGAGGAGAAAGAGTGACGTCTAAATATTATACAAGAACGACGCTAATATCCGGCAGAATACTCGACATCTGAAGATGTCAACAGATCGCCAGGAAAGTCTGAAGAATTAACGTTTGACTTTGGTGACGGAGCCACAATCTCACCTCCGCTTACACCGTTTTATCAAATTAACATGAAGCCCTCGAATGTGTTTTTTAAGTTTTGGAAACGGATGGAAAGCGGATGGTACCCAGTCGGGACAGTATGGAGGACAATCGATGACAGTGAACCCAAGGCGTCGCAGTGCACGTGCATGTTCTGGCCTTGTAATGGTGATGAAGGGGTACTCCACGTGTGGACCAACTCCTCGAATTCGAAGGTCAGTTACAGCATGCTCTTTCTCACGCACCGACATAGCTACCATTATGCACCGCCATGTTGCACTCTGCAGCTCGGAGCCCTCTATCGGCAGAGCACTGCGTAAATGTAAGACGTGGAAAATAAAGACGTACAATGATAATAAGAAGCTATAAGAGTTTGCACATAAAATTCGGACGCATTATTTTTCGCGACTCTTTCGTACTCGCGCCAGAGCACTACGATTCTCATATGATTTCTAGTACTTGAATATTCATTTGATTGTCCCACCTCAGTTTTTCATTGGGTTGCAATGCGCATTTCGAATCTGATAATATAAACAGTTTCTGGAACCCCGAATCAGATTTCAGATGCTCTATAGTCGCTATCGCTTCTGCGGTAAATATTGAATATGGGGGCAGACGAAATTGCTTGGACTAACAGTTTGCAAAAACAAAGGCACATCCTACTGCTGAAATCTTGCTACTGAGTGCCATCATAATAAACATGAATTACATGCGGTCGACGAAAATTGATGCAAGCACTGAAACTTGAACTGATTGCACATGAGCCATTTATGACGATTTTTCCAGATTGAATGGGCGATCACCTCAGATGTTATAGATCTACATCTACATCTACATCCATACTCCGCAAGCCACCTGACGGTGTGTGGCGGAGGGTACCCTGAGTACCTCTATCGGTTCTCCCTTCTATTCCAGTCTCGTATTGTACGCGGAAAGAAGGATTGTCGGTATGCTTCTGTGTGGGCTCTAATTTCTCTGATTTTATCCTCATGGTCTCTTCGCGAGACATACGTAGGAGGGAGCAATATACTGCTTGACTCTTCGGTGAAGGTATGTTCTCGAAACTTTAACAAAAGCCCGTACCGAGCTACTGAGCGTCTCTCCCGCAGAGTCTTCCACTGGAGTTTATCTATCATCTCCGTAACGCTTTCGCAATTACTAAATGATCCTGTAACGAAGCGCGCTGCTCTCCGTTGGATCTTCTCTATCTCTTCTATCAACCCTACCTGGTACGGATCCCACACTGCTGAGCAGTATTTAAGCATTGGGCGAACAAGCGTACTGTAACCTACTTCCTTTGTTGTCGGATTGCATTTCCTTAGGATTCTTCCAATGAATCTCAATCTGGCATATGCTTTACCGACGATCAACTGTATATGATCATTCCATTTTAAATCACTCCTAATGCGTACTCCCAGATAATTTATGGAATTAACTTCTTCCAGTTGCTGACCTGCTATTTTGTAGCTAAATGATAAGGGACCTATCTTTCTATGTATTCGCATCACATTACACTTGTCTACATTGAGATTCAATTGCCATTCCGTGCACCATGCGTCAATTCGCTGCAGATCCTCCTGCATTTCAGTACAATTTTCCATTGTTGCCACCTCTCGATACACCACAGCATCATCAGCAAAAAGCCTCATTGAACTTCCGATGTCATCCACCAGGTCATTTATGTATATTGTGAATAGCAACGGTCCTATGACACTCCCCTGCGGCACACCTGAAATCACTCTTACTTCGGAAGACTTCTCTCCATTGAGAATGACATGCTGCGTTCTGTTATCTAGGAACTCCTCAATCCAATCACACAATTTATCTGATAGTCCGTATGCTCTTACTTTGTTCATTAAACGACTGTGGGGAACTGTGTCAAACGTCTTACGGAAGTCAAGAAACACGGCATCTACCTGTGAACCCGTGTCTAAGGCCCTCTGAGTCTCGTGGACGAATAGCGCGAGCTGGGTTTCACACGACCGTCTTTTTCGAAACCCATGCTGATTCCTACAGAGTAGATTTCTAGTCTCCAGAAAAGACATTATACTCGAACATAATACGTGTTCCAAAATTCTGCAACTGATCGACGTTAGAGATATAGGTCTATAGTTCTGCACATCTGTTCGACGTCCCTTCTTGAAAACGGGGATGACCTGTGCCCTTTTCCAATCCTTTGGAACGCTTCGCTCTTCTAGAGACCTACGGTACACCGCTGCAAGAAGGGGGGCAAGTTCCTTCGCGTACTCTGTGTAAAATCGAACTGGTATCCCATCAGGACCAGTGGCCTTTCCTCTTTTGAGCGATTTTAATTGTTTCTCTATCCCTCTGTCGTCTACTTCGATATCTACCATTTTGTCAACTGTGCGACAATCTAGAGAAGGAAGCCCAGTGCAGTCTTTCTCTGTGAAACAGCTTTGGAAGAAGACATTTAGTATTTCGGCCTTTAGTCTGTCATCCTCTGTTTCAGTACCATTTTGGTCAGGGACTGGGTATCATCGTCACGTCACCCTTTCTTGAAGCATCAACCGTTATCCCCCCACTCCCCCGTCCCTTCTCCTCCTCCCTTCAGTCATCGTCCTGTTCCGTCGTGATTCCAACTCTCCTTCATCATTTATGCCGCTCCACTTCGTAATTGTAAACTTCTGATGTCCGCCCCCGGTAGCTGAGTGGTCGCCGGCACGGTGGCTCAGCGTGTTCGGTCAGAGGGTTTAGTTACCCACTGTAATAAAAAAATAAAAAAAAAACTGAGTAAGCGGATCAACGAATAACCTGAACGAGTGTCATCGGACGTCCGTCACGAACAAATTCAACGAACAATATCTAGTATAAAAATGAGATAAAAAAAGTGGTCAGCTCGATAGAATGTCAATCCTAAGGGCCCGGGCTCGATTCCCGGCTGGGAAATTTTCTCCGCTCAGGGACTGGGTATCATTTCACCCCCATCGACGCGGAAATTACCGAAGTGGCGTCAAATCGTAAGACTTGCACCCGGCGAACGGTCTACCCTCGGGAGGCCCTAGTCACACGACATTTACATTTACCATCTGATGGCAAAACGTTAGTAGAATGGTCCATAGCTAGTTGGCATGGCAGCTGGTGCAGGCATCCTACCATTTCGACTCCAAGTTACGGCTACATGTGCTCTCAAATGTTGTATACATTTTCAGTACAGTTATTTATGACTGTGTCCCTCATGCAAAGTATATCCATATACATAAAGTGACGCTTCGTAGTTTTACAAATTTATGTAACATTTATTGGATGTAAAATATATGAATCAGGAAAGCATCAGGGTGTCTCAAAATTTAGCGTGTCCATTTGAAGAATAGGTAATTTTTTTAATGATTGTGTTGCAACTACAATGTTTATAACTATTTCTAACTTAAAATCTAGCCAAATGTTCACCATTCACGTTTTGACGGTAGAAAACCGTAGCACAACATGTGGGATGACCTTCTCCAAGGTCTCTAGTGAAAGTTTGCGGATTACCATGATAATGTTGTCTCTGAGGACAGCGAGAGTCCATAGTTGACTGCTGCAGACAACATGCTTGAGAGGAAAAAAACTGCAAAGAAAAAGTCAGAGGTCGAGACACCCGGCAGACAGCTAATGTTTCCATTACGAGACACAACACGACCAGGGAACCGCACTTGAAGAAGTGACGTGGTCTATCGAGCGCTACGGTAGATTGTGCCCTCTTGCTAAAACCACAGTCCATTCTTACATATAGCCAATAATGGTCCTAGAAAGTGTTTAACGTATCAGAGTAGAGTTCTGTATTCAAAGTGGCAGTCATCATTGTGCATTTTCCAAAAATTAAGTTGATCAAACAGAAGATGCGACATCATGGCTCACCACAAAGTAGCACGTTGCTCGTTGAGAAGTCTTTCGTGATAATTATTGGCTATTCTGTAGCCCATGTGCGGCAAACATGTTTACTGAAAAAGCCACAGAGGTCAAATTGACCTTTATCGCTCATCATAAGTTTCTGGTAAAAATTGTATTCTTCTGCCAATAAGAGCATTTCATTTGGGAAATCTGAATTATATGGTAATATACGAAATAACAGTGCATGTGTCTATAAAAAGTACAATACAATGTTCCAACAGCCATGTATGCATCCATGCAGGCTGTGACACATGGACGACGACCTGAGGAAGTTTGGGCCGGGCTGTGATTCGTGCTCGGATGGCCGAAGTCCAAATGGTTCTAAGCACTATGGGACTTAACATCTGTGGTCATCAGTCCCCTAGAAGTACTTAAACCTAACTAACCTAAGGACATCACACACATCCATGCCGAGGCAGGATTCGAACCTGTGACCGTAGGAGCAGCGCGGTTCCGTACTAAAGCGCCTAGAACCGCTCGGCCACAGCAGCCGGTATACCGAAGTGATTAAGCATCTGCTCTGTAGCAAGTCGGGTTTTAGTAACAGTAGATATTCAGCGTCAGTGATAGAGAGAAGCAAAGGTCATATTTTCAGGGAAGGCGGGAAGGAAGAGACACTTTGTGGGCAGTGGAGTGGGATTTTTCCTTGGCTCAGAGGGTGAGGTGTGAGTGAAGCATTGGTGGTTCCACTAACAGACATTTATTGAGACGTAAAACCCTTTAAACAAACAGACTAATACACTGGGTTTTAACTCGCATAATTCCTCGCAGCGGTGGAGCGGTGGAGTCGTAGTGTGCAGATTCCAGTGAAAGCTGATACGGCGACGGCTCGAGTTGCAGCGGCGGGGGGAGGCGTCCTATTCTTCCCTCAGTAACGTGCTCTTGACTCTCTGCGGCGGTGGCGAGACCTTCCATTCATTGCGTTGTTAACAGGCGGCTACACCGTAGAGTGGAGTGCTCCGTCCCGGAATCGAACCAACGAGCCTCCGGTTCGAGGTCTATTGGCGGATTTCATCGACCTCTAAGTTCACAGGTGACCCATTTGGTAAGGCCGCAGTCCCGTTGTCCTCGCCGGCCGTCCGCGGTGGTCTAGCGGTTCTAGGCGCTCAGTCCGGAGCCGCGCGACTGCTACGGTCGCAGGTTCGAATCCTGCCTTGGGCATGGATGTGTGTGATGTCCTTAGGTTAGTAAGGTTTAAGTAGTTCTAAATTCTAGGGGACTGATGACCTCAGCAGTTGAGTCCCATAGTGCTCAGAGCCATTTGAACCATTTGTCCTCACCTGCCACCTGGATAAGTACCACTCGAAATTCTTTCTGGTAACATCTGGAATGTCGTCTTCTGCGTTGACCTTTTGGGCCGGTATACACATCTTTTTCTGTCGAGCAACGTAGCGGCTAAGTTGTTGTAGCGAAGTATGACGTCCGCTGACTAAACATCAGTCCGTGCGTCCAGGCAACGTTTCTTCGTGTCTTCTTTCTCCCCTCTTCAAAGGACCACCTCACGTCCAGTTGTCGGAGGTATTTATTCCGTGTTTTTGCCAATGTCGCGACTGACTCTTCGGTCGTTGACCTATGCTTCTTACGTTGGTCTGAATCGTGACTGAGCCGTGGCGGGACTAGCGCTAGGGATATCTTTGGCTTAGGTACTATCGATTCCCTCTGGCAGAAGTTTGTGTTTGGAGCCTGGGCAGGCTCAGGATATAGCGGGTCAGTACCGAGTGGAAAGGGGAGAACACCGTTGGGCACGGGACTCGGAAGTGCGAGTATCAGGGAGACGTTGGAGAGACGACAGCGAGCACGGTGTGCCTGAGAAAGGGCGGCAGTTAGCGCCTGATCGTACTGGGGTCAGTAACAGCGGGCCGGCGCTGTGGCTTCTGTGCAGCCTCGTGAAGCTATGCATGTGCTCGCTTCCGTGAAGAAACACGCTGTTACTATCGGACTAATCAACATCAAGAATTTTCACCACATCGATCCAGCAGCTAGCATCAAGTTAAGTAATTCAAGTCTTACCAGCGATTAGTGAAATATAATGATGATTGCTCTTGAGGCAGCAAAGTGTTGCAAGGACTGTGATGTGGTATGCCTCTTATTAAGTGTGTGCTTCGCTCCTTAATAGTGTTACTCTTATTTCAGCTGGCAAGTGTAAAAAAAAAGAAAAAGGATACGTGTTCGCAGCGTTATCGATCGAACTATATTCCGTATATAAAAATTGCCGTGTGGTACCTTACAGGCCCACGTAAGGTGCTCCATGTGATGCTTGGGTTTTAATGAGCCAGTTCCGTTTGCATCATTAGTGCCCGTGGTTCTGCATAAAGGAGTGAAATTTGTTTCATTATTGTCAATTTGATCGAAGTAGGTTCCTGTATAAGTTTGAGTATTAAGGTGAAATAGGTTTTTTTGGTACCCTGTTGTCGCTTCTGGTTTATGTTTCAGAGATCGGAAGCAGTGGGCTACCGAAGTGCAGAGCGTCCCCTTTTAAATTACTAGCCGGTGTACGGGCGATGGGCTTTGCCTGAGCTCACGTGTGCTGTTTGGTTCCGATTTCGGTGTTGTGAACGGGGTCGAAGTACAAACGAAGTCCACATCTTAAGTCGTCTCCCAAGCTATGGCCTCCAGTCTCGGGTCTTAGTTATAGTACAAGCAGCAGTTTTGTAAGGCTTGTGGTGCCCGGGTTACATGTTTTAAATATTTGTCTTAAGAATTTTGAGGGAATTCTAGAAGAAGGTGATTTAACTGAAAGCGTTTTTTTCTTTTTTCTTTTAAATTGCGGCGCAATTCAGTCTTAGTGGCGTATGTCAGTTTTGATGGGGAAACAATTAGGTTATTAGTGATACAACTGTCTATAACCTTGTAAAGATGTTTGCTAATATCTCGCCCGGGGAGTTGGGGGGGGGGGGGGGAGGGTTCTTTTTAGTCTATGTGGAAATAATAATTGATTGCCTGGTTATTTGATGTAGTTTACTCTAAATGATTTACTTGGCACGAGTGGCCTTTTTTTTTAAAAAAATATTTGCAAAGAGATTAATTCGCATGTGGTTTCATATAACAAGCAGTTTGTAAAATTTGCCTGAGTGGCGGGTTTTTAGACGTTTTCAAAGAGATTAATGCATTTTTGGTTTTATAACAAGCAGTTTGTAAAGTTTGCCTGAGTGGCGTTTCTTCAAGAAATTGTTATCTCATTTATGATTGTATTTCTCTTAATGTTTTATCTGTGATGCAAAAAAATATGTTGAAATGAAGTGGTCACTGTACGGGTCAAGTTCTTCCACTCCGTTTATAGTAAAGGTTACGGAATTTGCAGTTCAAAAATAAATAACGTTCCAGTGGCCAATGTCGACACACGTGCCGGCTTTCCTTGTTTGATCTCCATGCTGACGTGATGAGGCATTGTGCTTTTGTCCTCCTGCGCATCGGCAGATACGGTATGCACATGAGTTATGTTGACAGTTCCTGGACTACTGACGGCTGATGTGCGAACAGCGTTAGTCGTTGTTCTCCTTGGAAGCATTGCCCGACTGTTCAGTCGATGATCTGTCTAACTGCTGACTGCTGCTAAGCAAACTCCGTTGGGCACCTGCCTTCTCACGTTGGGCAGAAACGTGGCCAATGTCGACGCGCGTGCCGGGTTCTCTTGTTCGACCGCTGTCGCTTCCGAATATTGTGGCTTAACATTTCAAAGTTTCTAAAATGTTCATTTAACCTACAATAAGTCTTTACGTGTTTTTCTGCTTTGAA
Organism: Schistocerca gregaria; assembly: GCF_023897955.1. Taxonomy (NCBI): domain Eukaryota; kingdom Metazoa; phylum Arthropoda; class Insecta; order Orthoptera; family Acrididae; genus Schistocerca; species Schistocerca gregaria. The sequence goes on from NC_064922.1 coordinate 161,579,081, forward strand.
CAACCATAAATAACAGATAGTTATTATACACTCCGCAGCTCGCAGAAAAGGAGGAAATCCGAGCTCGAACACCAATATGGCACTAATTTTCATTGTCGTCATCACAATACACAGCCGACGGCGGTTCATATTCTGCAACTGGAATCACGTTTACGATATAGTGAGACGTGTGTACGTCAAACGTAAAAAATCTGTGCAATGAGAACTTGGGTATGCCAAGTTACCGAGAATCTATCAGCAGAGACTCGGGACAGCGTAGATATAATACATAGGAACGCAGCAGTGAGGGTGTGTGTGGGGGGGTAGCGGGAGCGAGCTAGCACCGCACGCTGCTTTGATGTGATTCCGCGGGCAGTTGCGACGCGAGGTAATCCCGCGTCTTGATTGAGTACCCGCGGCGGTTGGTTCCAGTTACGCTCGGTCCAGGGCCCGCAGGCACGCCGGATGACGTCACCACCGCGTGCACTCAGACCGGTAGTACTGGCCGCCAGCTAACATTCCCCGTCTCTTTCCCTTCAAAACCCTGAACATAAGTCTACTAGTGCTTTCAAACGCTCTTGAATCTCATTTAAACAACTGAGCATGTTATCCACAGATAGGCGGGAACACCCATTATTTAATTATTCTATTGATGATCAGTCACCGTAAGCGATAATGATGACAATCATTAACATCTTCTTCCTGACTGAGGACCATTCTCTTCGTTGCGTTCGCATAAAGATTCAAAAATCAACCTCTCGTCTCCACCACAAGCATCCAACATCTCTCCAACCTATACGCTTGTTGCACAGGCGTTATGTCTTCCATTCATAAGAAGTGCTCGTAACAGCTTCTTTTCAGTTCTTCTAAATCTTCATTTATATTTCTTTGATTCCTGTCTAGTGTATTCGTTTCTTACGTCACTCGTAGGGTACGTCCGTGTTCATATCTTAGCAATTTCATTTCAGCTATTTCAGTAATTCTCTTCTCAGTCCAGTTCTCAAACAACAGCAAAGGCCTTACCATTACTTTACAAAAAATCATTTTTATGCACTTCCTTGTTTTTGTTGTTGTGGTGGTAGTGGTGGCGGTGGTGGTAAGACCATAAACTCATCTCATACAGTTCTTCACGCTAGTCTACACTATACAAGGGTTTTCGACATTGGATAATTATTGAAACCTACCACTACGTGAACGTGGTTTCTGTAGACAAGCCTCTGTCTGCAACTGGAAATTTTACCCCCTATCCCATCTCCATAATCAGGTTAATGATTGTTTGCCGCCAAACGAGGACTTTTATGAACCGATCCCTGCTTTTTGTCAAGTGCCGGCCGGAGTGGCCGAGCTGTTCTAGACGCTACAGTCTGGAATTGCGTTGCCGCTACGGTTGCAGGTTTGAATCCTGCCTTGGACATGGATGTGTGTGATGTCCTTAGGTTAGTTAGGTTAAGGCACTTCTAAGTTATAGGGAACTGATGACCTCAGAAGTTAAGTCCCATAGTGCTCAGAGCCATTTGAACCATTTTTTGTGAAGTTCTATTGTAATGCCCTTTGTTCCTCATTTAGATTGAGCATCTCTTCGTTAATTATTCATTCTAAACATGTAACTTTCAGTATTCTTCAATAGCAGCAAATGTCAGAAGCTTCTTGTTTTTCCATCTCTTTATTGCTTATCGTCGATGATTTACTTCAGTATTCGCTGACTTTCCAGTCGTGTAACGTACTTGTAGAAAAGACTACTTTGAGAAAAGACTTCCACATTTATATTTGTTATCAACAAATTTCTCCGTTTATAACTGCCTTCTTTTACAGTTCCACTCTACTTTTGTCATGTTATATCACATTGCTGCCCAAATAGCAAAAGCCTTGTACGACTTGCAACAAATTTCCCAATACCCTCAAGACTGCCTGATTTAATTCGACCGTATTCCATTGCGCTTGTTTTACTTTTCTGGATGTACTTGTTACAACATATTTATTCAAGACAATATCCATTCCATTCAACTGATTTTCGAAGCCTTCACCTCTAACAGAATTACATTGCCACTGGCAAATGTTAACGCATTTATTTCTCGTACTTGGAACTTCTTTTCCACCCCATTGGTTTCCTTTTCTGGTCGCTCGATGAACAGGCTCAATAACAGATTGCAGCTCTATATTACTCCCTTCTCATCTACAGCCAGCCTTTCACATCATTCGACTCATGACTGCAGTCTTGTTTCAGTGCATGTTGCAAGCAACCTTTGCAGTCAATGTTATCAAAAGCTTACTCAAAACCTACAAATGATATAAATGTATGTGTACCATTCTTCGTAATGTTAGTTGGTATGCGGTCTGTTTCTAAGGCCACACATCAGTTGGAATTCATTTAATGATACGGGGTAGTTATAAATAACGGAAAAATCGATTTTATGACATTATTAAATTCTGTAGTCTTTCCTGATTACATTGATATATACATTACAGGGTTTCAAATGAAAAATGACCTATATATACCAAATTTTAAAATTACGGTCATATATGCTGCCAAGCCCCCTTTATTTTTGTTACAGGAAGTAGTATTATTAAAAAAAACTGTGAACTCTGTTTCCAGCGATTATACGTATGATACGTTGTATATGTTGATAACAGTGAAGGTTCCTATTGTCCGTAAATGATTATCTTTGCTAGTATTTACTTTTGTTTCAGTGAAACAGTTTGTTCACGCGTTAGTGAATGTTTGTTGCCCAAGTGCTACATATATTTGTAGGAGTACATATTCTTCAGCGTGCAATAGATACGGAATATGCCACGTATCAAGAAATTCAATAAAAGGAAATCCCGTGGTAACCAATTCACAAACAAAGCAAGCCACACTGTTGAATGTAACCTATGTATCAGTTCTTCTGAGAAGAAACTCCCACATGGCACGCCTCCTGATGATTCAAATTTTTGTGTTAACATTGACGCTGTTTATAGTGGATTTGTTGTTGTTGATGTGGGCATCTTATCTTTTTTGATAAAGGAAGTGGCGAAATGTAAACAATGTGATGGTGTAGGCTGTCTGGAAATAACTGAACAACAAAGTATCAGGAAGGGTTCAGTGTCAAAATTTGTTATGGTTCAAATGGCTCTGAGCACTATGAGACTCAACTGCTGTGGTTATCAGTCCCCTAGAACTTAGAACGACTTAAACCTAACTAACCTAAGGACATCACACACATCCATGTCCAAGGCAGGATTCAAACCTGCGACCGTAGCAGTCCCACGGTTCCGGACTGCGCGCCTAGAACCGCGAGACCACCGCGGCCGGCCAAAATTTGTTATTCTTTGTAGATCCTGCAAATAAATATACCTCGAAAATGACTTCGAAAATTTTGCATAATTCATATGATGTGAATTTGAGGTAGTGTATGCAATGCATGCAATAGGAAAAGGAAAAAAAAAGGTTCCTCAAACGTTTTGTTGTACGATGGACCTTCCTCCTCCTCCCAGTAGGTTCAGCAAGTACATAAAAGTAATTTAGGTACCTTGACGGTTGTGTCTGAATCATCTATGAAACGTGCAGTAGAAGAAACTGTAAATATTAGTGGAACCAGGAACACTGCTGTTGCACTTGATGGGACATGGCAATGTCGAGGACATCGTACTTTAGTGTTGTAAGTGATACTTCTCTGTAGAATGGAAAAGTTGTTGATGTTGAGTGTGTATCTAAGTACTGCCATACCTGGTATGGCAACACTGCAGGACATATTGAATATCAGTGTTCTAAGAATTATGATAGTTACAGTGGAGGTAAGAAGTGTGATGGAGATCTGAAAATATTTCAGAGGTCGGTGCCCATTTATAAAGTTAGATATACGAAGTACCTAGGTGATGGGGACTCTAAAGCTTTCAAAAAAGTTAATTATTTCAATGTTTATGGTCATATTCTGGCAACAAAAATGGAGTGTTGTGGAGATGTTCAAAAGAGGATAGATGCTACACTGAGGAAACTACGAAGAGAAATGAAAGGAAAGTTGCTATCTGATGGAAAATCATTGTCTGGCCGAGACAGATTGACAAAAAGTGAAACAGATCGTCTTCAGAGTTATTATGTACTGTCCAGTATTCGAGCTGCACCTCTGATTCGTATTACAGCAACGAGAAAAGCCGTATTGGCCATCTACGTTCATAAGCTGTCCACACCTGACCACCCTGTTCATGGACTTTGCTCTAAAGGAGCAGATGCTTGGTGGGGTTACCAAAAAGCAAAAGAAAGTGGTCAAATGTACCATAATAAGCATTCTCCCGCTAAGCATGTTATGAATGAAATATAACCAATTTTGAGAGACCTGTGTGACCCTGTTTTGCTTTGTAAATGTCTTCATGGGGGTACTCAGAATACAAATGAAAGTTTCAACCATTGCATATGGGAAAGATTACCCAAGAATGTTTTTGTAGAACTAAATGCATTAAAAGTTGGTGTACTAGATGCAGTGATATGTTTCAGTGATGGAGTGATAGGAAGGTAGGAAGTCCTGAGAAATTTCGACATAAACTATGGTTCTAATGTGGAAGATCAATTGCTTACATGTGACGGACAACAGGTGCATGAAGCTGAAATATTCGCTCCTGAAGTTACCTAACGAGTAAGAAGTGCTAAAAGGAATGCCAAGAGGAAGCTTGAAGACGAAGAAATGCTTCAGGATGAATACTATGCTTCAGGAATATTCTGAGTCACAGTTTAATTGCACTCATATCTTCATTCGCAATTTCCCGCAAGTTGTATTTTTCAGGATTCAGGTACAAATTTTTCCAAAAGTTTATAAAGCATTTCTCTAATTATTTTCTGTAACTGCAATAGAACATGCTTATGTAGTAGACCTAAGCTTTATTCCAGAATCAACTAAATTATAGAAAAAATAATATTTTTATTAGGAAAAAATTATAAAAATTAAAATGTAAGGATGTGATGTTTTTTCATTCTTGTAATATACATAATAGGTGAAATTAAATATGTCAAGTACCACAGTCATCATGTCATGCATATCTGTTAAAAATTTGGTCTGCTTCAAATGTATAACATTGGATTAAATGGTACCTCAATTTGAGGACGCATTTTGGAAAAAATTGCATCAATTTCTTTGTAATTTTTAATAACCCTAACCAGTTTGAAAAATATTCACAGCACTTCTAATTTGTTTAGAAAGTGTGCTGCATTACCTGATATCAACAAAAAAATTGTAGAATATATGCATTATAAACAGTACCTGAAAGAAGTAGGGGTTGATTTTTACATAATATTGAGCCGGAAAAGAACCCTGTATCCATAATTTATTCCTAAAAGCACAGACAAGCACTTAATATTGTGGTGTGATCTAAAGTTAAATGACCACATGGCACTAGTTGTAGGCAAGGGATATGCTACACTGAAAATCTTTGGACATGTAAGCCATCCATCAAGAATGTAGCTTACGAAACCACTGTTCAATCCAATTTAGAAATGCTTTTCCGTTTGGGACTCTTCCTATATAGGTTTCTTAATATCGACAGAGCCCTGTAAGAGATCTGATAACCTCGCAGGTAAACGCCCATAAACCCCAAACGCACACACAAAACATACACACACACACACACACACACACACACACACACACACACACACAGACACACACACGCGCGCGCGCGCGCGCGCTCGCGATGATAGAGAAGTTTCAAAAAGGAATGCTGTCGCCAAGGGTGCATTTACGAAGTGCAAGAAGCTCATCGAGGTTTAATTTTAAAAAAAGTAAATAATGTACATGGTAGAGCAAGCTCACATATGACAGAGGCCACTATAGCTTTTTTAATTACATCAGGTGAAATATGTACGTCGGGTTACATTCCACTGGTGTTCTATGTAGCGACGCCGCATTTACTGACACTGTAGCACAGCAAACCGCACCACAAATGATGCGTTGTGATAAGATAGTTAATGTGTTATATCAGCCAAACTACGTATTTTCGTTACACACAAGCATAACTTTGTAACCACAAAGTACAAAATAACAGAACATGTACAATATAAATGGTGGAACATGTTACAGCACAAAGAGGAGTCTTTGACATCTTTAAAATACGATTTTTCCGCCAAAAAAAGTTTATTAAAATTCGTTCACGTTGCTCATCAAAGTATGCAAGTATAGTTACATATCTCTGATTATGAACGAAAATTCGATTTAGCAACAAAATAAAATTATTTCCCAAAAGACAGAGCGATACCTTCAAAAACTAATTTTATGTAACACGAAAGAAACACATGGCTTCCTTGGTACCGCTACATAGTAAAGAAACTAAAATCTTAAAATTAGTTCTATAACATTTTAAAACACATATCGAAACCACTACTGATCTAACTTACAGTTTAAAGTGCACTTGCATTCAGGGTAATGGGAGTCATCATCGAACAAATGACCATCATTGTCCCAGTTATTGAGTCTTCTTGTCTGATGTTCTAATTGTGTGTACGAGTCACAATAATCGGAAATGGCTGACCGATTGTCAGCTGTGTAAGTAGCCATGTATATGATCATGCTATTGGGTATGACAGCTTTTATTACCGCATCCTTTTCATAAGTGAGAGCAATTTGAGTCTTGTGATTTATGATTTGAAATCTGAAGAGCAGATCTGAGACGCTGCTCCATTGATGTATGTTCCATTGAGATATCAAAGAGGCCACATATTTCAAATGTGAATGTAGTACTGTGGCGAATGTTACAAAGGTTTTCGATGGTTACTACTTTTTCGTCGATTTTCAAATTCCACATGGTATTAATATTGGGTGATAGAAAGCTATGGTGTAAATTTCTCCAGGTAATATTTCAGTTTATTACAGGCTAGATTTCCTCTGGTTAATTTTTCTTTCTGTTCTTCATTAAAACATCATAGGTCTGTTTGTTTCGTAAGACATTCTACAGATCGTGGTTCTTGTGAATACAGCCGAACTAAAAAAAAATTACAAACATGTGTTCCACACCTACATCTGCATGACTACTCCGCAATTCACACTTAAGTGACTGGCAGATGGTTCATAATAAAACATTCACAATATTTCTCTACTGCCCTACTCTTGAACAGTATGTGAAAGAAACAAACACTTCAATATTTCTTTGAGAACCCTGATTTCTCCCAACGTAGGTCGCCATCAGCAGAATAGTTTTGCATTTGAAGTAGAAAGTTGGTGATTGGAATTTCGTAATATTTCGTCACAACTAAAAACACCTCTGTTTTAATTATTACCACACCAACGCACATATAATACCCATGACACACTCTCCATTATTCTGAGGTAGTACAAAACGAGCTCCCTCTCGATGAATGTTCTCCATCATTCCCATATGGTAAGGATTTCTTACTGGAAAGACGTACTCTTGCAGAGGACAGACAAGTGTAGTGTAGACAGTCTCTTTAGTAGACCTATTGTATCCTCAAAGTCTTCTGATATTAAAACGCAATTTTTGGTTCGCAATAACTTCACATTATATATGCCAACCTTCCAGTTGTTTGTAACTGTAGTCATTAAGTATTTAGTTGAATTCGCACCTCTTAGATTTGTGCAGTGTATTACGTAACTGAAATTTTACAGGTCCTTTCAGTACTCATGTGGATGAACAAACAACTTATTTAGGGTCGATTCTCACTTTCTGCACCGTACGGTTATCTCCTCCAAACAATTTTCTAACGAGTTTTGACGTTCTGATAATTTCACTAGACAGTAAATGACAGAATTATCTGTAAACAATCCAAGAGGACTGTCCCGATTGTCTCCTACATAATTTATATGCAGATTGAAGAAAAAATGCTACGCTCTGAGATCGGCATCCAGACTGCAGATAAAAGTTTGTCTAGCAGGCTCAGATCGAGTGCACTTTGTAATCATATGTTCGGATATGACGATCTGGCAAAATTCTCACATCATGTAGCAAACGTGCATCACTGTGCACTACCGTATCAGGCGTCATAGCTCACAGAGTACCGCCACGGAGCTATGGTTCGAATCCTCGCCATTTTAAGATATCCGTTCCAAACGTCTTGTCGTTTATAAGGAGGATATCATTTTCTCACATTGTATCATTTCATATAACAGTGGTGTTCGCTAAACAGCATGCATGTGTGTACTAACTACAAAGTGCACAACCTGTGAAGTTCACGCAGAGTGGCTTCCCGATACAGTACACAAATGATGAGTATGTCGATATCTTTTTGATGCTGGTTGCATCCGATAACTAAGCTGCTGCTGCTGTTACTGCATGTGCTGAATGGTACCCTCACAGGCGCCATCCTAATAAAAATATTTTTCGTCGCTTGGAGCAACACCTTTGACAAACCGATAATCTTCATCCAAAAGTAACGGACAGAGGTCGTCCAAGGACTAGACGCATTCCACAAACAGAGGAAGTGATTCTTGAAACCGTTCACCGGTCACCGTGGCGAAGTACCCGAGATACTCTAAGGCAGTCCCAGATATCTCAAAGACTGGTTGTTAAAGAGTTGCACGATGAAGAGCTGCATAATATTATTACGTGGTAACTCGTCATCAGTGACCAGAAGACCACATTCGACGATTACAGTTGTGTGACTGGTTTCCGCACCAAGTGGAAGTTAACGAAAAATGTATAAACAACGCGATATGGAGTGATGCATCGTCTTCACTCGTGAGGGTACCTACAACCTCCACAACAGCCATTATTGCTTGGAGTGCAAACTACATGTCACCTGTAAACGTGCCCTTCAGGCATTCTTTGCATAAATCCATGGGCAGGAATCGTGATAGGAGTACTTTTGGGCCATTACCCATTGCCGTACAAGTTGAATGCGCCCCTGTATCGTACTTTTATTCGCAATACTTAGCGTGATGCATTAGAAAACGTTTCACTTGATGTTCGGCGACAGTTATGGTTTCAGGATGATGGTACATAGCCGCACTTTGGAATGAATGCGCAACAATTTCGGTGAAGCGTTTCCAGGATAATGAATTGATCATTGGGGTCCAATATTCAGGCCTCCACGTTCGATTTTTATTTGCGGCGACACCGAAAGGAACAGATTTACAGCACTCCACACATATAAGTCCTGTAGCTCTCGTGCATGCCGCTTCGTCAATAATGGATGCTGTCGCGCCCAGTAGGGTCCAGCAAGTATGATCAAGCGAGCGGTGGAGGTGGTGACTTTGAACATCTTTAAAGTGAAAGTTAATCATACATGCTCCTAGAAGAAATAAAAACTTTGAGGTTTGCCGATGACAATGTAATTCTGTCAGAGATAGCAAAGGACCTGGAAGAGCACTTGAACGGAATGGACAGAGTCTTGAAAGGAGGATATAAGAAAACATCAACAATCAACAAAAGAAAAACGAGGATAGTGGAATGTAGTCATATTAAATCAGGTGATGCTGAGGGATTTAGGTTAGGAAATGAGACACTTGAAGCAGTAGATGACTTTTGCTATTTTGGGAGCAAAATAACTGATGATGGTCGAAGTAGGGATGATGTAAAATGTAGACTGGCAACGGCAAGGAAAGCCTTTTTAAGAAGAGAAATTTGTTAACATCGAGTATAGATTTAAGCGTCAGGGAGTCGTTTCTGAAAGTATTTGTATAGAGTATGGAAGTGAAACATTGACGGTAACCAGTTTAGACAAGAAGAGAATAGAAAATTTCTAAATGTGGTGCTACAGAAGAATGCTGAAGATTAGATGGGTAGATGTAGAGGTACTGAATAGAATTGGGGAGAAGAGAAATTTGTGGCACAAGTTAACTAAAAGAAGAGATCGGTTGATAGGACATGTTCTGAGACATCAAGGGACCACCAATTTAGTATAGGAGGGCAGCGTGGAGGGTAAAAATCGTAGAGTGAGAGCAGTAGATGAATAAACTAAGAAGATTCAGATGGATATAGGTTGCAATAGTTACTTGCAGAAGCTTGCGCAAGATAGAGCAGCATAAAACCCGTATCTGGACTGAAGACCACAACACACACATGCATTTACCAGCTCTATGAAGATAAGCCTGGAATTTAGCGTAATGTGAAATCCGGTCTTGCTAACATGTTGTGTTTTTTGCACCTCATTGGATACAAGCGATCTTACTGTGTTCATTATCATTTACTCTTGGCTTGATTTGTATCGTGGCGAAACAAAGCAGTCATTTATGTCTATAAAAATCTCATGTTATGAGTTAGTGTTTAAATAAAGGTAACAGAAAGAAATACAGAAGCTACCACATTGTGGAGTTGTAAATTGAATACAATTTGATCTTTTAATCGCAAAAAAACGTTAGTTCTGAATGTGACTCGAACATTGGCAAGTCTGCCTATCTATTCCACACAGCGTTGCCTCGTCTATGTGAGATAATGGAACAACCCCTGCAGAGCGTAGAGTACATGCTAGCTGTTTTGGCCATGTCATACGGCGTGCTCGAAATCCACACTGTGTAGTGGTTAATACATTGCGAGACAAAAGCTATCATACCAACCGGGCATGAATCATACGTTCCATCACCTTGCAAACACAGCTGATGAGAGAAATGTGGCGGTAGCTAGAAGTAATTTGTTTGTCCTTACCGAGCTTATGTATGGGTTGTGGTTGTTTTTTTTAAGTAATTGTATTTTGTTCCATAAAAACACGGGAGAGCTGTCGGATATCAGTAACATCCTGCCACGATATTCGCCGCAGAGTAGTAATACTGCAGTGGCACTCACCTGAAGATGGCCAGAAGACTCTGCGCCGAAATATCGTGGCAGGACCTTACAGATATCCGGAAGTTGTCCCGTGCTTTTATGGAACAATCAGTACGCCGGGAAAGCTTTAAACATCTTATTTTTATTTTGATCAAATTATTAATTATCTTGTGAAGATTCAGAAATCTGTTGTGAGTTTTGTACCAATTCTTGTCTGGAAGAGGAAAGACTATTTAAAAAAACTTAAGTACTGCAAGTGATAGTTTATATTTGACCTGAAATCGTTTGCAGAAGGCGTAGAGTTCTCAAGATCAAGAACAGAGTTTGCATTGCCACTTAATTGATTTGTGTCGTGATCATGTTCGATCACAGCCGGATATGAGACATAGCAACTACGAACAGAGAAACCTAAGGGACCAGACAGAGCTGGAAATTTTCTTTGCTATACTACACCACACATTAAAAGAAGTTGGACTTCACAAACAAGGTAAATAGCAATATGCCTTGTGCCTTAACTACGACGTTGGACGACATGTAGTCGGTCCCTGGTAGCTGTATGAAAACTATAAATACACCGTTATTTCTGTTGCTATTAATAGGAGATGGATAGCATAGAAACACTTTAAGTAATAAGCAGGCACTACTGCATTTGAGATCACAACAATTTATTTAATTACCTTAGTCAGTGTTGCTAACAATAGGCTCCATACAATTTCAATTTTCTATCTTTCAGGCTGTTTCCTTAAATAAAGTCCTTTAACAGCTTCTATATATCATCTTAGATGCACACATAAATTCTTACGTAACACTGAACAATAGTAATATTTTATAATAACTAATTAGTGATTTCCGACCACGCCATATACGGCTCCGCTGTCTTTAAAAAATATCACGACTGTGGTAACAGAAGAGTATTACAATTCTTCAGCTGTCGGAAAATAAGAAACAGAAAATATCTCTATCGATACTATTTTTGAACAATTCGTATTCCGCGCCGTGGCGCGTAACATGGCTCTGAGGGGTATGGGACATAAGTACTGAGGTCATCAGACCCTAAGTAACCTAAGGAAATCACACACATCCATGCCCGAGGCAGGATTCGAACCTGCGACCGTAGCGGTCGCGCGGTTCCAGACTGAAGCGCCTAGAAACGCTCAGCCACACCGGCCGGCAGTAGCGCGTAAGGTATTCTTTGAAATATCAGGTGGTCGCTGCTCAGCGACGATCTAAGTAATTTTTACACAAATTGTATGGTTTTTATGAGCCTGCATGGTTAGATTATCGAATGTAAGTTTATTTAAGTTATCGTAACAGATACTAGTACTGCAGGGTATGCCAGTGGCTTCACGCTAGCGTCTGGGGCACGTGCCCTCTGCCAAGAGGCCGTTATACGTTTGAAGCCGAAAGTGGCTGTCCGCAAGAGAAAGGTTCTGCAACATCTGAATGTGGACACCTTCTAGCCCTGGTGCGGACGACCAGGCTTTTCCGATGGAGGAAGGCAGGGTGTGCTGGGAGGAGCTCGAAGTCTCCACAAGATGGCGGCCCAAGGCGTTGGAGGCAGCAGTAGGGCCCACTACGATCGTATGCTACTGTCAGCCCGGACATTGGTAATGGATACTGGTCCCAGAGATTCGTAGGCGGTTGGCCCAAGCGACGGAAGAGGGAGTATAGGCCTTAAAAGATCTATTGCATGAAATCCAGCTTTTTTTTGTTTTTTGTTTTGTTTTTGTTTTTGCTGTCCCAAAGAACGCGACGACACTGCGCACGCAACTGTTTATAATGAATGCAGTTTCTCATCGTAGGATAATGGTTAAAAAAAATGGGCGCGCGCTAACTGCGCCGCGGCATGCCTCAGTCCTCCAAGGGACCGGGACGCGGAAATGTAAAGAGGAAGTGCGAGGAATGGAACGTACTACGGCGCTAAGGATAACAGTGTTACTTATAACGCAACATGTGAAAGTTGCTGTATTTGGAGCGGTTACTCCTGTAACCGAAATATCAGATCTGAAGATGGTTCCAGATGCCGAAACCGGTCATATGAATAAACATTTTTCAATCAAGCCTAATTATAAGTAACATTGTAAAATCACTGATTGCGGCTATCCTATCAAACATTATGTCTGTTTTTGTTAAGGATAATGTTTATAAGATATTCTATCTGGTCATCACAGTTGGAGAAATATTGTTCGTCGGAGGTCGCCACGGAGAAGTAAAAAAGTCATTTTTCTCTAGAATTTTCGAGAGTTGCTTAGAAATGCTTTTGGTGGTTGATAAATATTAACTTCATGTAACATAAATTTAAAAAATTACAAAAATACGTTTGCTATGAGGTCAATTTGTGAGCCGGAGAACAATAAGGAAAGCCACGGATTTATAAAATAGTGTGTGGATATGGGCAGTTTATTTCGGACAGTACACGCTATTGAACAGCATTGTATAGGATATTTCCGTGCACAGTATCCCGAGAAATCATCGGCAGCTGAGCATGCTCTGGAAAATGTAGACTGAATTGCATTCGGGGAGACATCTGTTACTAAACGGAGGAATGGTTATAAAAGAAGTGATCGAGAAAAAAAAAAATTCTAACTACACCCTGAACGAATAACCGAGCGAGGTGGCGCAGTGGTTAGCACACTGGACTCGCATTCGGGAGGACGACGGTTCAACCACGGCTCCGGCCATCCTGATTTAGGTTTTCCGTGATTTCCCTAAATCGTTTCAGGCAAATGCCGGGATGGTCCCTTTGAAAGGGCACAGCCGATTTCCTTCCCAATCCTTCCCTAACCCGAACTTGCGCTCCGTCTCTAACGACCTCGTTGTCGACGAGACGTTAAACACTAACCACCACCACCACCAACCACCTGAACGAATACGGCGGTTAGTGACAAAGAAAAGCTTGAGCTTGGCTGAATCAAGCGCGGTGGATTTGCATCCTTATATGATGCGGACTGTTCACCAGCGACGTCACAATTGGCAGTCCTGCTATGTAAACCAGTCCGTCTTCAGGCCACAAGCGGCCCCTCGGGACCATCCGAGAGCCGTGTCATCCTCAGCTGAGGTAGCTCCTCAACTGGCATCATGAGGCTGAGTGAACCCCGAAAAATGGCAACAGCGCATGGCGGCCTGGTTGGTCACCCAGCCAAGTGCCGGCCACGCCCGACAGCGCTTAACTTCGGTGATCTGACGAGAATCTGTGTACCCACTGCGGCAAAGCCGTTGCCGCCCTGCTATATAAGGTCAGTAACAACTACACGACGATCACTACCTGACAAGGTGACCAATTTTCCGAATGCTTGTGGGTATTTAACCACTTGATGGGATAGAAAGACGGAGACAGTTGACTCAATATGTATCGCAGTGAAACCACGCATTTGTACATCGTTGGAATTTAATCAAAATCACGGATTTTGCGAAAGCCCTTGCCACGATTTCAACTAAATATGTGCTAACAACCATCGAGAGAGAAGGCAAGTGTCGACTAATGGTCGTATACTGAAGAATACACACGTCACCTTCCATGAGACTTCAATAGGTCAGTGGGGAATTCGGAACTGGAACTGGAGTGGGGCTGGGAGGTCACCAAAACTATTACCATTATTTCCGGAGGGAGACATCAGTTATTTATACCGAGAAAAATATCGGGGTATCCGTGTTTAATACTTTATCACTTTCATTTCTATGATGCACTGTTTATCTCAAATACAGGTGAACACCGATAACAAATCGAAAAAATGTAATAGAGATAGTTTAAAAGGAAGCTCGGTCATCATAATAAGATTACAAGAACGTATAATCAAGATATTGTTGTAATGCTGTCCACACCAGTCAAACTCTTGCACGACTCTTTATCTCTGAAACACTACTGCAGCCCTAATATAGTAGAACCTGCTTAGTGTATTGTAACAGCGATATTTTTCTACAATGTTCACCCTACATGCTTCCTGGTGCCTCAGAAGGTGTCATATCAACCGTTCCGTTCTTGCAGTCTCTTTGTTTAATTAACTTCATCCCCTCCCCCCCCCCCCCCTGTCATTTCGTTTCAGTGTCTCCTCATTAGTTCATCGATATGCCCTTTCAGTCTGGCAGAAAAGTGGATTGGTGTTAATCTTCGATGTTTGAAGTACTGCGTAACTGACTTTGATGTGACAATCTGTGGATAGTCGGATGAGGAATACGATATTGTTGCCAAGTGCCACATCGTGCAATGAGGCGAATTTCGAAATACCGCTAAGTTGAAAATGGCTACAGCGAAAAATTACCGTAGTTTTATAAAGGAAATACAGTAACAGTCACATGGGGAAAACCCTATTGTTTAGACAGCTCTACTTGTCTCCGACTCTTAATGGGGAAATCGTCGAGTAATTACGACAGTTTTAAAAACAATACAAAGATCGGCGTGTGCAAATATGTGGTTAAGTGAATGGATGGTAGATAGATCAAAGAAGACCGGGAGAGAATATGAGTAAATGGCACGACAGGGACAATGCATAAACGTAAGGAAAATGTATGCGCATACACTCAGGCGGCCCATATTCAACGTGGGATATGGGGTGATAAATACCTATGGCGGCTGGTGATTTTGATAATGATGCTGCCAGCGTCCAATTTTTTTTCTGTATTCAGTTTCGATTCCCCCTGAAGAGGGCGGGCTGGGAGCAGCTTATTACACCGCTCTGCAGCCTCCAGAATTTGTTTTAAAAAGGTGAAGATAATAAATAGTAAAAGTTGGCTATAAAATTGGTGACTTGAAGGTAAAATGGTGGAAAACTGTGGAACTTAAAACATAAAACAAAGGGTTGATGATGCTAATAACATACACAGTAAGCAGAAAAATAATAGACAGACAATTAAGAAACACGGCGACAGTCTGGTTTCTGTTCGCAATAGATATAAAATTCACACCCAGCGACAGAATGATTTCTGTTTGTAACACTTTGGAAAGACGCACAACACTGAACACTCACTTAAACACTGCACTAAAAAGTTGGCACAAATATGACACACCACAGCTGAGAGTAGGTGGAGGGAGGGGGCGAGGGGAAACAGGACAGATGATGGGAAAATAAAAAAGGGAGGAAGGAGAGGAAAAGCGAGGGGGCAGGGGGGAAAGAAGCCAATGGAGGATGAGGACCCATAAAAGGGGTGGGGGGTGCTGGGCAGATGTGACAGGGAGTGGGGAAGGCAGAGTAGGGGAATACAAAAGACTCGGGAGGGGGGAGGGGGGAGAATGTACGTAGGGAGAGGTTAGGCAGGGAGAAAAGCCCAGGAGAAGGATGGAGGAAATGAAGGAAGGGTGAGAATCAGAGTTGATAGGAGGCATACATGGAGAGAGAGAGGGCATCATCCAGGAGGGACAGGGAGTTGATGGAAGGCACCTTGGGAAAGGAGATGAAGGGTGTAGAGATGGAGGGTAGGGGGGACACAACAGTGAAGACGTGGCAGGGGGCGGGGATGGGAGAGGAGAGGAGGAACCAGGGGGTGAGGGGGATCAAGGCGGTGGGAGGTGTAGAGTATGCAGAGATATTCGAGGAATAGGAGCAGATGGGAGAAAGGAATGAGGTCATAGATGATCCGCATGGGGGACGGGAGGCATATACAGAAGGCGACGCGGAGTGCACGATGCTCAAGGATCTGGAGGGACTTACAGAATTTGAGGGGGGAGGGGGGGCAGATATTCAGGTGGGACTGGCATAACAGAGGATGGGATGGATTAACGATTTGTAGGTGTGGAGGATGGTGGAGGGGTGCAACCCCCATGTCCAGCCAGAGAGGTGTTTGAGGAATTGAAGGCAGTTAAGGGCTTTGGATTGGATGGAGCGGAGATGAGGGGTCCAGGTGAGGTGACGGTCAATGGTGAGGCCAAGGTAGACGGGTGCAGACGGTAAGGGAGAAATCCAGGAGCCAGTAGGAGCAAGTGGTATGACCTACGATGATTGCCTAGGTCTTGGAAGGATTTATTTTCAGGAGACATTGGTTACATCATGCGGCAGAAAGGTCAAGGGCATTCTGGAGAAATCGCTGGAACCGTTTGAGGGTAGGAGCGAGGGTGAGTAATGCGGTGTCATCGACGTATTGCAAGAGGTGTACTGGAGGGGGGGGGGGGGTAAAGTCCAGCAATTCACTGGCCTTTTATCCGTTCTGTGTTACTGAAGAACTACTATTTTTTCAATTATTTTTTCTTGTAACAACAAGCAGGAACAGGCAAAGGACGGAGGATTATTGATGGCGAATAGTGTACACACGCCGTAAGACCGATACCATCAAAGAAAAAGACAAGTTAACTGATTAAGGGAGACCGGAGTGGAATGGACTCTCGGTGTAGAGCGGTCTAGGTCGTCTAATTTCGTCCAGAGACACTAGGGTGCTCTGAGACTGACAAGTGTTTATCAAACCAACGTTTGTTATGGTTTACTAAGGTTACAACTACCGCTGCGCGCTAATTGCGTAGTCTGCGTATAAATGTGAGGGAATTCGCTGTTCTGTTACAACTTCCGGATCATTTCCAAACTATGTCATTTTTTGTTCTTCACAATCTAACGTTTAATACCTCTACATGAGCATGTTCTTAGCTATCTTTGTACACAACGCAGTTGAAAAAAGAAATGTTTACGGTGGTTACTGAATATTTGCTCAGCAGGTATGCTTTTGGGTCGGAATGGTATACTGGTATAGTCCATTCCTCCATGATTGTCTTTTACTCTTCATTTGACGAATTCTACCGCATATTTTGCTTTCTCGTTTGCAAATGCTACTTCATTATGTATGGGAATCGAAGAGACGAAATTAATGCACTATGGAAGTGGAACAAGCTGCTAAGTTGGTAATTAACAAAAAGATGACCTGCGAGAAAGCTTCGCAACCATTTGTCGTGCTTTTGACTACTTCAAAACGATACATAAAAATGAAAAAGGGCAATTCCCTGTGATTGACAAAACATGCCGATAATATCACTGCTTTGAGTTGCAAGAGTTGGAACTTCTTAAATATCTTAATCATCTGCAAAAGCCATGTTTTTTGTATGACTATGAACTGCGCATATATAAGCGATCAACTCTCAGAACGAATCGGATGTCCCCACCCACTCCACAACGAAACGAAAATGGCCGAGGACAATGGGTCCTTTGAATTCTGGCTTGCCATCCTGAGTAAGGTTTCAGGAGGTAGGACAAGTATTGGGCTAATAGTGTGCTGACATGGGGATTGAGGGCAATGAAGCCCAGCTTACTTTCAAGATGCGCCACCGAAAAAAATATACTGAGTCCATTCTACTCGCTGCATAAAGAGGAACGATCTTAAAGCCACTTATTTAGTTTATTGATATGACAAACGAAATATGTTATTTCATGTTATCCTCATTTGCAAATTTTATTAGCAAAATGTTTGAATAAACGGTCCCTTGTTTATATAAAACAATTTCCATCACTGAGGCCTCCAAAATTTGCTTCAAGCGTTAGGTGGCCATTTCAGCCTCGGTACACTTACTATCACTAAAATGTTACTATGAAAAACAGCAGCTCAAATCGCCGTGGTTCTCAAGATATTGCTATGTTTGTTGCTACAGTCAGACATATTTTCCAACTGAAATTCAACTTATAACAATTCTATTCAACTAAATGTCCTGGATGGTCAGAAAATACTTTAGTGAAGATTAAGGGCTCTAAGGCTCCAAACTTAACTAGCAAAAGATCACGACGAAAAATTAATCAGCGATTCTGTGATTTATTAACATTACTGACATGTAGAAAGTTCACTTGGGAACAGCTGAGAGTTATCTGTGACAAGTGGCGGAAAGTATTCCCCGACCGGCACCACTATTGCAGACACCTGTTTGTTTTGCCTCTCCAGTGAACTGCTCTAAGTATTTGCCGCTTTGCGCTTAGTCCCGCAAAGGGCTCCGCGAAACCAGAAAGGTAATTACCATTCTCTCTTTCAGCCTGCTCGTCCCACACTTCTTTTCAATCTTTGCCGGTATTTTCAGAACGCGGAACTTTTTTTTTTTTCAGCCAACTGCGCTCCTGAATCCAGGGGCTTCCGGTGAACTTTTTCCGCGGCGTACAAAAGTTCTCGGCTCTTCATTCAGAATATGAGAACGCAATAGAGCCGCAGCAGAGTTCCGCTCGGAGCATTTTTTTTTATTTTCCTCGAGGTTTAAGGGCCGCCGGCCGACCTGTTTTGGGAGGAGCTGCTGCGACCAGCTCTGCTGGGCCGGGACCAGAATTACGCATATTAATTATCGGAAGAACTTTGCTCGCATTTAGCTGCGACGTCTGCGGCGGTGCCTGTGATCTTTCTGACGTCTCAGGCACGACAGTAGACAACTGCAGCTACTGCGGTTCGAGAATTAAATGAGTTGTACATAGACCTT
Source organism: Schistocerca gregaria (assembly GCF_023897955.1). Classification (NCBI taxonomy): domain Eukaryota; kingdom Metazoa; phylum Arthropoda; class Insecta; order Orthoptera; family Acrididae; genus Schistocerca; species Schistocerca gregaria. The sequence goes on from NC_064922.1 coordinate 161,598,102, forward strand.
GGAAAGAGTAAGGCTACGACCTAAAAATAACGTGGAAAATAACAATGAACCTATTTCTTACAGTTCACATACGATATCATTAGTACTTTTCACTTTGGTTACAAAAGTGTATTTTTGACACAGTCTAATGTCGAATCTTTACAGAAGCGCTGATAACTCAGCTTCAGCCGGCCACTGTGACCGAGCGGTTCTCGGTGCTTCAGTCTGGAAGCGCGCGATCGCTACGGTCGCAGGTTCAAATCCTACCTCGGGCATGGATGTGTGTGATGTCCTTAAGTTAGTTAGCTTTAAGTAGTTCCAAGTTCTAGGGGACTGATGACCTCAGACGTTAAGTCCTATAGTGCTCAGAGCCATTTGAACCAACTCAGTTTCAGTTATAGTCATTCATATACAAGGTGTGATCAAAAAGTAATGAGAATTTGTTAATTTTGAGGGATTCATACATCCAATTTAAATTTTTTTATCTTGTTGGTATACATGTTCCTGATTTATGTTTGCATTTTCAACTGCACGAATGGCAAAACATCATTTTTTTGGATGAATCCAGGTTCTGTTTACAGCATCATGATGGTCGCATCCGTGTTTGGCGACACCGCGGTGATCGCACATTGGAACTGTGTATTCGCCATCGCCATACTGGTGTATCACCCGGCGTGATGGTATGGGGTGCCATTGGTTAGCCGGCCACGGTGGTCTAGCGGTTCTAGGCGCTTCAGTCCGGAACCGCGCGACCACTACTGTCGCAGGTTCGAATCCTGCCTCGGGCATGGATGTGTGTAATGTCCTTAGTCAGGTTTAAGTAGTTCTAAGTTCTAGGGGACTGATGACCTCAGATGTTAAGTCCCACAGTGCGCAGAGCCATTTTTGAAAGATACCAGCTGTAGAAGTATGAAACTGCAATTAAGCTATAGATGGCGGTAGCCGGCACTGTAGGGCCCGTGAGATCGCGTCCACAGTGCCGTCACCCTCCTGTAACGCCTAAGGACGAATATCAATACACAGTAACCCAAGTTACATATAACGGCATCTGTTTCAAACCAATAAAGATGTCGAGTTTTGTGCCTAAGAACTACGATTTGCGGATAGTATTGGTTTTCGGCTATCATTTGCAGAAAACTGTTCATAATCGCATCGAATGTTTGTCGCAGCTTTCAGCGAACACGCCCTTCGGAAAACACAGTGTTTCGAGTGGTTCAAAACATTCAGAAGTGGCGATTTTGCCGTGAGAAACAAGAAGCACGGGGAACCACCGTAAAAGTTCGAAGACAACGAATTGCAGGCTTTATTGGATGATGAAGATACTCTACTTAACAGGAACTCGCGTAATAATTGAATGTGACGCAGAAGGTCGTTACTCTTCGCTTGAAAGTATTGGGAAAGTTTCAGAAAGTAGGAAAATGTGTTTCGCATGAATTGAATGAAAGGCAGCAAGCAAATCGCGAGACCGAATGTGAAATGCTGCTCGCCACATACAAAAGAAAGTCTTTTATCCATGAAATAGCGTCGTAAATCGTGGATGAAACCAAACAAACAATCCACATCCACTGCAAGACCAAATCGCTTTGGAAAGAAGACAATGCTCTGTGACTGGTGGGATCAGAAGGGTGTCATCTATTATGAGTTGCTAAAATTGGCGAAACCGTTAATACTGATCGCTACCAACAGAAATTGATCGATTTCAGTCGAGCATTACGTGAAAAAATACAGGAATATGGATAAGGCAACACTGTCATATTTCTCCATGATAACGCCCCATGACACACAACAGGTTCAGGAAAACGATCGAGGCGCTGGGAAATACTAGTGAATGCGGCTGAAACGTACTTGGCTCATGCTCGTGCCATCTATTATTTAACATCTTCTTTTTACCGTACGGCCGCCTCGTCATTTTAATTTCAATTACTGATTTCACTGAAGTGTTGCTTTGCCTGTCAGTGAGTGGCAGCAGCAGCGCGTATCGATATTAGCCCTCCCGCATTATCTTTGCTGGATGGCTATTACTTCCCGGTCGTCGTGTGTCTTGAAGTGACATCGGACCTGGAGTATTTTGAGTTGGAACGCGGCAGAAGTGCAAGAAGTGAAGTCGGGTCGTAGCAGCAGTAGGAGACGCAGCGCTAGGGAGGCCCTGGCAGCCAGTACTCGGCGACCGCTTGCGACACAGGATGATCTGCCCGACGGACTGAGATGGTAGAGGGATCGACCGTTGGTCGGTCGTTCGGTTGGTCGCCTCTTTGGCCGTCGTGTGTTTGGTCTTTTGACCGTTTCTGGGCCTCTTCACTGGGTCATCTTGCTGGATGTGGCTCGCTTCCTTCTTGTGCGGAAACGTCGTGGCCAATGGGGATGAGTTACCTCCGCATGACTGGGTCCGAGCCAGTGAGCCCGGATAACCGTGTCTCCCATTTCCAGGCGGACATCGGGTTGAGTCGGGTTGGAGCTTCAGTGAGCTCCATATAGTCAAGACTCGCCCGACCGTTGTTGACTCACCTGGTTTGAGTGGCGCCGACCTTCGTTGGTTGTTGGTCGGTCGTGTGGTCAGAAGACGTGTGTTTCGTCACCGACCGTCTTTCGGTTTTGTGTGTATGTCTGCCAGAGATGTGTTCGAGTTTCTAGTGTCAGTGTTTCGTGGAACACTGTATACCCTGCGTCAGTTCGACTGAGCAATGATTTAAATGCTGTAATGCTGTCTGCGTATTGCAGGAGCCAGTTGGTCGGTTGTGACAGAGCAGTGAGTGAGTGTTTTCTTATTGTGTTGAAGCTGCCCGCCACAGCGTGTAGTTTCACAGCCGTTGCGATGTTCATGTATGTCAGCAGTTATCTCTTCGGATCGCTGGCATTTTGGTTGTAGTGTTGATCTGGTGACTGAAATCAGGTAGTTGGTCGGTTCGTCGGCTGTCTTTCGGTTGTTGGTCAGGCTGCCTGTCTCGCTTAAACGGGCGACCCTTGGAAATTTTTGAGCGCCGTCCCGTGTCTGTTACATAGTAGCGTCCCTGTTTGAGTTTTAGTTATTCGGTTGGTGTGTGGTCTTCAGCCGAATTTTTATATGTCCTGAATTAATGTTCCAGTCTTGCCCTTTAGACATAAGATTCTTATTCCTTATCTGGGGATTTCAGCCGGATTTTACATCAAATCATTTAAGGCCTTAAACCGTTAAATAATTGCGTTGATGTGTATCCTTAAGCTGAGTATTAATATCTCTTAAATTGATGTCCTAGTCTTACTCTTAAGGCATGAGCTTGTTATTCTTTATTTTAAATGAAATGTTTTAAGGTAAGGCCTTCTGTATTTTGATTGAAACTCTTCTTATTGCTTAATATACGACCTCCAGCCTAGTTCGATTAAAATTACATTGCTAAGGCCTTCAGCCGATTAGATTGAAGATTGTGTGTAACTTCCAGAAGAATTTTGTATTTAAATTTTGCTTAGGCCTTGAGTCAGCCGATATAAAGTTAATCAAAGTAGGTCGATTAAAGTTTTGCGTGTATTTGCAACCTTGTTGCAATACTGTGTGTTGATAAATGAAGTTATTTTGTTGAGTGCAACTGACAGGAACTCATTTTGGCCCCTTTCCACAACCTAATCCGCTGTGTCCTGCTAGCCCAGCGGCTTATTCTCCAGACTTGGCCCCGTCCGATTATCGTATACTTGCAGCACTTGGACACGCTCTCTCAGAACAAAGCTTCAATTCGTAAGAAAATGTACAAAAATAACTCGCTGACTAGTTCACATCAAAAGAAGAACAGTTTATTTGGCACGGCGTTATAGCCTGCCGAAGAGGTGGGATAAATGTATAAGTATCAATGGAGATTATTTTGAATAAAATATTGTTTATCAGTTTCAAACAACAGACGTGTAATTATTGCAACCAAATTCCGGTTTCATACTTCTACACATGGTATAACAGGTGAAGGAATATGGGTATATGGGCAAGACATCGAAACCAAGGCCAATCGTCCGAAGTAAAACTGCTTGAAGAGGCAAGACCGAAAAAAAAAGAGAAATTCGATCACAGGCACAAATGTGTTCTGTCTGAGGGAGACAGCTCTGCAGGGGACACAGCTATACTGATTAATAAATAAAATTTCCTTAAGAAAATTAACTTTATTTTTTATGGTTTGAAGGACGTTTAAAGGATCACTGTAATATTTTCCACTGTCAATCAAATGCTTTGAGAACCCCGCCTCTGATTAATAATGCAAAACTAAGCAGCTGGCTTTGCTGTTATTGTTTTTGGTACTGTTTCTGTTGTAGTACCTGCGGTCTTCACTCCGAAAACCGGTTTGATTCACCTCTCCACACTATCCAAATCTCATTGTCTTTGAGGACCTTCTGCAGCGTGCATTCGTTTGACGCTTCAGGATAGCTGAGAGTGGTAAAACAAATTAATCCACTGGTTGAACTGTGGCCATCAGGAATTTTAAAGGTAAATTCCAGAAAACGTATACCTCTGAAGACATTCCGTGAGTTCCCTTACACGATTCGAGATCCGTATATTTTGCAAATTGAAACTCTTGACAAGATGATCCAATTGGAAAAACATCCTTTACGGGGAGAGTGTGTGATGTTTCAATCAGAAACGAAACGCTCTTTTCCGAGAATTTTATTATAAATTACTGCACTGAGTCCAGTCTCCTTCACTACAAGCAAGTCAGCGATATCAATTCGCGCTCATAGCGAGCGGACTCCCGATGGCAGTATCGCTGCGGCAGCAGTGGCTGGGGTAACAGATGGCCCGTCATAAATGTAGCTTGAGAGAAGCAAGTGTTCATCGTAACGTATGTAGTAGCCTCAGTCTCCGAAGTTGTAACGAGATGAATATTTTCTTTTCTTTTTTTTCTGAGTCATCAGTCTTCTGGCTGGTTTGATGCGGCCAGCCACCAATTCCTCTCCAGGTAAACCACTTCATCGCTGAGTAGCACTTGAGACCTACGTTTTCAGTTATTTGCTGGATGTATTAGAACTACTGACAGCCTTTGGAGAGCCAGTCCTGACAAAACTCTGCCATATGGTGAGCAAGACGTATGAGACAGGCGAAATACCCTCAGACTTCAAGAAGAATATAATAATCCCAATCCCAAAGAAAGCAGGTGTTGACAGATGTGAAAATTACCGAACTATCAGTTTAATAAGTGACAGCTGCAAAATACTAACGCGAATTCTTTACAGACGAATGGAAAAACTGGTAGAAGCCGACCTCGGGGAAGATCAGTTTGGATTCCGTAGAAATGTTGGAACACGTGAGGCAAAACTGACCTTACGACTTATCTTAGAAGAAAGATTAAGGAAAGGCAAACCTTCGTTTCTAGCATTTGTAGACTTAGATAAAGCTTTTGACAATGTTCATTGGAATACTCTCTTTCAAATTCTGAAGGTGGCAGAGGTAAAATACAGGGAGCGAAAGGCTATTTACAATTTGTACAGAAAGCAGATGACTGTTATAAGAGTCGAGGGGTATGAAAGGGAAGCAGTGGTTGGAAAGGGAGTGAGACACGGTTGTAGCCTATCCCCGATGCTATTCAATCTGTATATTGAGCAAGCGGTAAAGGAAACAAAAGAAAAGTTTGGAGTAGGTATTAAAATCCATGGAGAAAAAATGAAAACTTTGAGGTTCGCCATAGACATTGTAATTCTGTCAGAGACTGCAAAGGACTTGGAAGAGCAGTTGAACGGAATGGACAGTGTTTTGAAAGGAGGGTATATGATTAACATCGACAAAAGCAAAACGAGGATAATGGAATGTAGTCGAATTAAGTCGGGTGATGTTGAGGGAAATAGATTAGGAAATGAGACACTTAAAGTAGTAAAGGAGTTTTGCTATTTGGGGAGCAAAATAACTGATGATGGACGAAGTAGAGAGGATATAAAATGTAGACTGGCAATGGCACGGAAAGCGTTTCTGAAGAAGAAAAAATGTGTTCATATCGAGTGTAGATTTAAATATCAGGAAGTGGTTTTCGAAAGTATTTGTATGGAGTGTAGCCATGTATGGAAGTGAAAAGTGGACGATAAATAGTTTAGACAGCAAGAGAATAGAAGCTTTCGAAATGTGGTGCTACAGAAGAATGCTGAAGATGGGTAGGTCACATAACTAATGTGGAGGTATTGAATAGAATTGGGGAGAAGAGGAGCTTGTGGCACAACTTGACTAGAAGAAGGGATCGGTTGGTAGGACATGTTCTGAGACATGGAGGGATCACCAATTTAGTATTGGAGGGCAGCGTGGAGGGTAAAAATTGTAGAGGGAGTCCAAGAGATGAATACACTAAGCCAATTCAGAAGCAGGTAGTCTGCAGTAGGTACTGGAAGATATAGAAGCTTGCACAGGATAGAGTAGCATTGAGGGTTGCATCAAGCCAGTCTCAGGACTGAAGAACACAACAATAACAACAATATTCCACTCTCTGTCTAGCTCTGCAGATTTTACCCTCTACTGCTTCCTCCAATACCGCGGTAGTTATTCCCTGATGTCTTAACAGAAATACTACCTTTCCCTTTTTCTTAGTGTTTTCCGTACATTTCTTTCGTAGACGATTCTGTGGAAAACCTCCTCATTGTTTACCTTATGAGTTAACCGAATTTTCAACATTCGTCTGTAGCACCACATCTCAAATAGTTCGATACTCTTCTGTTACAGTTTTCCCACAGTCCATGTTTCACTACCGTACAATGTAATGATCCATACGTACATTCTAAGAGTCAAATTAGGGTCTATGATTGGTACTAGAAGATTTATCTCCACTAGGAATTCCCACTTTGCCAGCGCCAGAGAGATTTTTATGTCCTCCTTGCTCCCACTATCATGGGTGTTTTTGCTGCCTAGGTGAGGTAATCCTTCACTTCGTCTACTTTGTGATCTTCAGTTCTGATATTAAGTTTCTCTCTTTTTGCATTTCTACTACTTCTCATTTGTGTTCGTCTTTCACCGATTTACTCTCTGTCCACATTCTGCACTCATTAGATCATTCGTTCCTTTAAACTCATCCTCTAATTCTTCAATTTCACTGAGGACAGTAACGTCTTCAGAGAATCTTACCATTGATATCCTGTCACTTCGAATCAATCCCTTTCTTTCCCCATTTTTAATCCTAGCACTTCGTTCTTGGTCTTCCAGCCTGATTTTTCCATCTTGGTTCTTGTGCATATCGTATGTTACTAGTTTTTACCCGTAACCTAGCCCTTCGATTTCGAACATCTTGCACAATTTTACATTGTCTAAAGCGTATTCCAGGTCTACAAATCCTATGGATATTTCTTGGTCTTTCTAGAGTCTTGTTTCCATTATCAGCCTCAAAATCGGAACTGCATCTCAGGTTCTTTTGCCTTTCCCAAAGCCAAAGTGATCGTCATCTAATGGAACCCCAATTTTCTTTTCCATTCTTATGTATATCACCCCTGTCAGCAACTTGGATGCATGAGCTGTTAACCTTATTGTGCGATATTGCTCGCACTTGTCGACTCTTTCTGTCTTCAGAACTGTGTGGACGACCATTTTCCGGAAGTTTGATGGTGCACCGCCAGTTTCATACATTCTACACCCCAAAGTGAATAATCGTTTCAATGCCATTTTCCTCAATGATTTAAGAAATTCCATTGCAGTGTTATCGATTCCTTCTACCTCATTAGATTTCAGGACATCCAATGCTTTTTTAGATTCTAGTTTGGGATCGCCTATCTCTTCCCCATCAATTCCTGTTTCTTCTTCCGTCACGCAACCAGACAAGTCACCCCCTCAAAGAGGACTTCAATGTACTTTTTCCACCTATCCACTCTCTCGTCTCCTTTTAACACTGGAGTTTCCATTACACGCTTAATGCTACCGGCCCAGTTTTTAATTTCACCTAAGTTCGTTTTGATTTTTCTATACGCTGAGTCAAACCTTCCGACAGTAATTGGATTTTCGATTTCTTCATATTTTTCGTGTAGCCATTTCGCTTTAGCTTCAGTGTACTTCCTATTTATTTCATGTCTAAGTGAGTTGTATTTCTGCATTCCTTAATGTTCCTGAAGATTTTTGTACTTCCTTCTTTCGCCGATCAGCTGGAGTTACCCATGGTTTCTTCAGATTTAAGTTCCCTGTTCTTACGTTTTCCTCCCAGCTTCTGTGATTACTCTTTCTAATGATGTCCATTCATCTTCAACTAAAACACCTGCCGAGCTATTCATTATCGCAGTATCTGTAAGAGAACTTCAAGCATATCTCTTCATTCCTTAGTACTTCAATATTCCATTTCTTTGCGCATTGATTCTTCCTTACTATTCTCATATGCTTCAGTATATTCTGTATCACTACCAAATTGTGACAATAGTCTATATTTGCTCCTGGGTATATTTTACAATGTATTACCTAGTTTTCAAATCTCTGCCTGAACATGATGCAATCAAACTAAAATCTTCCTGTATCTCCCAGCATTTTCCGAGTATGCCGCCTCCTCTTGTGATTCTCTCACAGAATATTCGTTATTATCATCTGAAATTTATTGCAGTACTCAATTAGTCTTTCTCCTCTCTCATTCGTACTATTACGCCCATATTCTCCCGTAACCGTTTCTGGTACTCCTTTCCCCACAACAGTATTTCGATCTCCCATAACATGAATATAACTTATTCATACTCAAAAGCGTTCTCAGTTTAGAAGCCAAAAACTCTAAGAAAGTCTCATTATACTGTATAGAAAACGCCACACGGATATAAGTATTCAAAATGCACTGCTCTGAAAAACATCGGGACAAGATAGATATAACAGCAAAGCATACCAACAATTCGGCGCTAATTAATAAGTGCAGGAACGTGTTTCCAGTGGTCTTCCAGACTTGCGTGGAAAGCTGGACGTCGCATGGGGTGAGGTCAGCGCCAAATGGTGTTGGCCCCGCAGCACAAGGCGGTTGAAGGAAAGGGAAAAAGACAGTGTGTATCAATCAGCGAGTAGATACGTTGCAGTATGGTGGTGTTCTTCACTACGACATGGGCTGGAAATAATTCCATTTGCAGTCCGTCAGCTTCCAACGGTTATTTGCTGCCAGTGGCGTACCTATGTCGTAGGCATTGAACCCTACATATCTAATGCTCTTAAAGAAATTTGAATATAATTTCCTTATGTGGATTTTGCAGTTTGGCTGTTCGGTTTATATTACCTAATGTGGTATTGTCCAGAGATCATGGTGCCACATTAGAGTCGACAACCGGAATCGATGTCACAGACATTAGCAAGGGCTCGCTGCAATCCACAACAACCAGTGGGAGGCACTCAAGAAGAATTTAAGAACCTTCAACATCGCAGCGCGTCAGCAATCGTTGGTTAATATATTAAAAATTATTAAAAAAACTAGAAACCCGTCTCGATTACAAAAAAAACACCTAGTGTTAACCTAGGTTTTGGTGTAGATAACTACACCTTCTTCAGAACAATAAAACTCACAAGTGCCTAAGAAGACCTTTGTCAATGATTAAAAGAATACATTATAAACGAAAAAAAGGAAAACACAAACAGTACATATGTATAATGTCTAAACCGTTACTTAATGTGTAACCTCCACCACACACTGGCCTATGTTCGATGGGCCATGACCCTCCATAAACTGCAGCTACAAACGGTCGCTCACTTACACGCCCGACCCGTTACCTATGCACGTGCGCAACACAAGGGAAGTTACTTGAATGCCCATACGAATATGTGAAAGTTTATACATGGGTCGTGGCTAAATAGCCCCTATATTCCCAACCGTGGATTAACGTATATCAAAAAATAGAATGGGTGAATAAGTGACGAGCTAAATAGGAGATGAAGCTTACAAATAACCGCAAACTGTTGCTTTTGCTAGGAAACAAACATACATGAAGCTACCTATCACAACAGGAGAACCCTTAAAAACTATTCCTAAAGCCAATAGTTAGCCTGGGGGGGATGAGGGGACGTAAACTAAGGACTTGGTGGTAATAAAGATATAGGGATAAATCGTGAGGTGTTCAACAGGCTAAAATCACCGTCATCGTAAAGGAAATGAGGAAAAAAAGAAAAAAAAAGATGAACAGCTTGACCGACCGCACTCGTCAATCAGCGTAAGAATGTGAAAATCCAAAGATCATCAGATTTACAAGTATGAAGAACAAATTAAAGATGCGAAACCTTCAAAAAATTTTATGTTTCTTAGTAGGAGTTGGTCGTTAAGGATATTGTCTTTATCATGTTGCAGATGCTTTAAGATCTGCATTTCATCCAAAACATCCAGTTTTAAGCCCTTAACCTCGGCATGAAGTAACTCGATATTAACTGGAGGGCTCGGCGCATGAGCCGTGTTCTGCATAAGTAGAGCCTTTAGTACCGTCACCGCTTCTAGTAGGAATATACTCTTTATACATGAGACCCAGAGCTCGTCCCGTTTGCCCGATGTAAAATTTTGGACAATCCGCGCATACAATTTTATATACTCCTGATTGGGAAAATTTATCGCTCTTATTGTACAAGGAGTGGATTAAATTCGTATGAAAACTATTATTAGTAGAACAGGCGACTCCGAAATTATGGGCTCTGAGTAAACGCCCCAATTTGCAACTTATACTGCCTATGTAAGGGATAGGATCGTCGCCACTTGTTTGTCATCTAACGCATCCCCTAGGATGGAAGACGTAGTATTATTTTAATTTATTTTCTTGTTATACATCTGTCTTACCAACTGAGGCCTATAGCCATTATTTATAGCAATATTCCCAAGTGTGACCAGTTCAGTTTCTACCGCATCTGATGCAAGAGGGATAGCTGTAACTCTGTGAATATTAGAATGAAAAATGGCCATCTTATGGGCGTACGTATGGGCCGAGTCTGCGGGTATAATATTGTCGGGAAACGTATTTTTCCGAAAAATATCAAATTTAATGCGGTTGTCAACCACAGTTAAAGTGAGGTCCAAAAAATTTAATGACCTTGTATCGGATCTCGCTCAATTTTTTAGGTTGGCTCTACAAATAAAAGAGGTTGCCAAAAGACATGACAAAAAAATTGCTAACTTTGTTGAGAAGGAGGAACGTGCTAACCAAATGCCTCCTCCAAATTTTACAGCTGATCATAAAATATTCTTTGACCGGGTCGTTAGTAACTCAGAAATTGTATTTTCGTCCCAAGAGGAGCCTCTCCTCTCTAAGGAATTAAAATTTAATTTCGAGCCTAGCACCGCAAATCCGAAAGTTCTAGAAGACACAATAGTTGACTTGAAAATCGATCTAGATTATGCGAAAATGCCTAACGAGAAACAAACCCGATTGGCGTATGAGGCCTACAAAATAATGAGTAAGGTCACACACAGTGCACATAAAGAGGATAACACAAATAAGGTTTTAAAGAGTATTAACGGCAAACTAATACAAAATGATGCTCTTGTCACTAAAGCCGATAAGGGTAACTCCGTAGTTATATCCATAAAGCAAGAATACATAGACAAGACCGAAGCTTTTTTAATGACAACGGGATAGTTATGCCTAACAAAGACCCCACTATTACTCTCCAAAAATAAATTAGAGCTGGGATCCAAAATTCTAAAAATTTGATAGGAGAGTTTCGAAAGAAGGGGCAGATAAACATGAATCCCAAGCCCCCTAAATTGAGAAGTCAGTTTAAAGTTCATAAGTTAAATCACGCAATTCGCCCTATCGTTGACAGTACCGGAAGTGCCTATCATAAACTGGCGAAATACTTGCATACTAAAATTAAAGGAAATTTCGTTTTTAGTAAAAACTATTCCGTTAAAAATTCCATTCATTTGGCTACCAGTTTACGTGAGGTATCTTGTTCTGAAGATTCGAAACTAGTATCGTTTGACGTAACAAGTTTATATACTAATGTACCGGTCGACCACACACTGCAAATACTAGAGTGCAATTTGCGTCACCATAAAAAACTTTTGGATAAAGAGGTCAATGAGTTGATGATGCTGCTACGGATGGTTTTAAAACACAACTGCTTTACATTTAATGGGAGATTTTACTTACAACCAGCAGGTTTGGGTATGGGGAGCCCCCTAGCTGGGATTTTATCAGACATTTTTATGAACTACTTAGAGTCTGACTTTTTTTGCCAGTAACAGAGAGATTCTTAGGAGAATAAAATTTTACAAAAGATATGTTAATGACATTCTATTCTCAAGGTGATGTAGACCATACTTTTTCTATTTTTAATGAGCTTCACCATAATATCAGTTTTACAATTGAGCGAGAATCCGATACTAGGTCATTAAATTTTTTGGACCTCACTTTAACTGTGGTTGACAACCGCATTAAATTTGATATTTTTCGGAAAAATACGTTTCCCGACAATATTATACCCGCAGACTCGGCCCATACGTACGCCCATAAGATGGCCATTTTTCATTCTAATATTCACAGAGTTACAGCTATCCCTCTTGCATCAGATGCGGTAGAAACTGAACTGGTCACACTTGGGAATATTGCTATAAATAATGGCTATAGGCCTCAGTTGGTAAGACAGATGTATAACAAGAAAATAAATTAAAATAATACTACGTCTTCCATCCTAGGGGATGCGTTAGATGACAAACAAGTGGCGACGATATCTATCCCTTACATAGGCAATATAAGTTGCAAATTGGGGCGTTTACTCAGAGCCCATAATTTCGGAGTCGCCTGTTCTACTAATAATAGTTTTCATACGAATTTAATCCACTCCTTGTACAATAAGAGCGATAAATTTTCCCAATCAGGAGTATATAAAATTGTATGCGCGGATTGTCCAAAATTTTACATCGGGCAAACGGGACGAGCTCTGGGTCTCAAGTATAAAGAGCATATTCCTACTAGAAGCGGTGACGGTACTAAAGGCTCTACTGATGCAGAACACGGCTCATGCGCCGAGCCCTCCAGTTAATATCGAGTTACTTCATGCGGAGGTTAAGGGCTTAAAACTGGATGTTTTGGATGAAATGCAGATCTTAAAGCATCTGCAACATGATAAAGACAATATCCTTAACGACCAACTCCTACTAAGAAACATAAAATTTTTTGAAGGTTTCGCATCTTTAATTTGTTCTTCATACTTGTAAATCTGATGATCTTTGGATTTACACATTCTTACGCTGATTGACGAGTGCGGTCGGTCAAGCCGTTCATCTTTTTTTTTTCTTTTTTTGCTCATTTCCTTTACGATGACGGTGATTTTAGCCTGTTGAACACCTCACGATTTATCCCTATATCTTTATTACCACCAAGTCCTTAGTTTACGTCCCCACATCCCCCCCCCCCCAGGCTAACTATTGGCTTTAGGAATAGTTTTTAAGGGTTCTCCTGTTGTCATAGGTAGCTTCATGTATGTTTGTTTCCTAGCAAAAGCAACAGTTTGCGGTTATTTGTAAGCTTCATCTCCTATTTAGCTCGTCACTTATTCACCCATTCTATTTTTTGATATACGTTAATCCACGGTTGGGAATATAGGGGCTATTTAGCCACGACCCGTGTATAAACTTTCACATATTCGTATGGGCATTCAAGTAACTTCCCTTGTGTTGCGCACGTGCATAGGTAACGGGTCGGGCGTGTAAGTGAGCGACCGTTTGTAGCTGCAGTATGGAGGGTCATGGCCCATCGAACATAGGCCTGTGTGAGGTGGATGTTACACCATTAAGTTCAGTAACGGTTTAGAGTTTATACATATGTACTGTTTGTGTTTTCCTTCTTTTCGTTTATAAATGTATAGCTATGGTGTTCTTTTAATCATTGACAAAGGTCTTCTTAGGCACTTTTGGGTTTTATTGTTCTGAAGAAGGTGTAGTTATCTACGCCGAAACCTAGGTTAACACTAGGTGTTTTTTTGCAACCGAGACGGGTTTTTAGTTTTTTAATATTTTTAACACTCAAGAAGACCACGCTTCAGCATAGCGGCGCCGTCATACTGGTGTCAACATACTGTCGAGCATATAAGAGCTGAGTACAGTTCGATGCCTCAGCTACAGCAGTCAGCATCATTGTCTTGGACCAAAGAATATTTCAAATTTTAGATAACGTTGTGGTGATGTTATTGTTGAACATTGTAGACAAGAGAACGTTTTGTTAATAAGTTCATTAAATGATGTGTTGTTAGTCAATGACAGTTGAAAATTAACCTGCACTCATGTGTCAAAGTTAAATAAATCTTTTATTCCTTTATGTAATAAAATAAAGTAATATTTAATGTTTTTTTAGTATGACGAGGTTCCTCCCACACTAACCAAAGAACCCACAACTGCGGCCAGACGAAAGTAGTTTCGCCTGTTCACACACTTAAATACCCGTACGGACATCGGGTACTCATCACGAGCCTGCTACGAAAATTTCACACTCATACACAGAAGCTAACTGGGCTGCGTCTGGATGAAGGTGTCTGAGATTGATTCGGGGATTTTCTCCGTTCACGGACTAGTTGATTGTGATGTCCTCATCAGTTCATCATCATTCAGGAAAGTGACGAGACAGATTGGGAATTTGTACGGGCGTTTATAACCACGCAGCTGAGCACCCCACAAATCAAATATCAGCATCATCATCATCATAATCATGGTGTTTGGTTTGTGGGGCGCTCAACTGCACGGTCATCAGCGCCCATACAAGGTACCAATTTTTACACAATCCAATTTTTATACTGCCATATCTATACACTGTAACGAATGATGATGATGCTAATGATGAAATGATGAGGACAACACAAACACCCAGTCTCCCAGTAGAAAAAATTCTCAACCGAGCCGGGAATCGAACCTAGGACCCCGCGATCCCGAGGCACCAACGTTAACCACTTAAAAAAAAATCAAATTTTTTTCGTTTCGGTTCGTTGCATCTGCTCTGGGCGGACATCGCAAGACACTCGTTTAAGCTCGTCGTTGATCCATTAACTCAGTTTCTTTCATTTCACAAAGCAGCTAACCCTCTGACCGAACACGCTGAGCTACCGTGCCGGCTCATCATCACCATTATAAACATCACCAAAATTGCAGAAAAAAGTAATTTTTTCATAGTAAGGTCACCAGACATAAATTAGGCACCCCAATTTTCACGCACAACCGAATCGTTTTACAGTTGACTCATCGTTCGATTCACGTGCTCATCCACGTGCCCAAAGCCTCTACGTGAGGATACGGTAGTAACGATCAATGGGACATTTATGTTTCGAAAGTTTATTGTACGTAAACATGAGTAAGTTTAAGGATGAGACAGATTGACGAAAAGGGGTAATCGTGCTTGGCAGCCCCCAGAGTCATAGAGAAGTTGCTGGAGTTGTTGGCATTCCGCGGCGGAATCTTCAAAGTGTCTACAAGCCGTGGTGCAACACACGTGGCCGCGAATCACGACGGTCAGATTTGTGAGTAAAGGTAGATCCTCACCTGTTAACAAGAGAATATTGCAACGGGAGGTGCATGTTACGAGCATTTAGAGCAGGTTACCGCGCAAGAGGTCATTGGTCACACAGGCACAAAGACGACAGCAGCGATGGACCAAGTTCACCAGGCTGGAAGAATGTGTGACTGATTTTGTGAACTGTCCCCTGCCCTACTACGTCTCAACTGGCCTGCAATCACCAGACTTGAACCGCATAGAAAATCTGTGGGACTCATTTGAATGGCGGGTAAAACGCCGACACTAAAATTCTCGCAATTTTGTGGAATGGGGTGATCAAATTCTCAGTGAGTAGCTAAATCTGGATGCGACTTGCTTGCACAACCACGTGGAGTCACTAACTGAATTCAGGTGGTTATCAAATATAGGAGAGGAATTCATGGTATTAAATTATGCTTGTAAAGATTTCTCTAGGGGGCGACTACTTTTTGTGGGGTGGACTTACACTGAAGAGCGAAAGAAACTCGTAGACATGACTAATAGCGTGTCGGGCCGCCACGAACACGCAGAAGTGACGCAACACGACGTGACATGGACTCGACTACAGTGTGAAGTAGTGCTGGAGGGAATTTATACCATGAACCCTGCAGGACTGCCCCTAAATCCGTGAGAGTACGAGAGGATGGACAACTCTTGTGAACAGCACGTTGCAATTCCAGATATCCTCAAGAATGTTCATGTCTGGGGCGTTTCGTGGCCAGTGGAGTCTTTAAACTTAGAAGAGTATTCCTGGAGCCACTCTGTAGCAAATCTGGACGTGTGAGGTGTCGCGTTGTCCTGCTGAAATTGCCCAAGTCCGTCGGTTGATCAGACAGGATGCTTACCTACGTGTCACCTGTTAGAGTCGTAGCTAGACATATCAGGGGTCCCATATCACCCCAACTGCACACGCTCCACACCATTACAGAACCTCCGCCAGCCTGAACAGTACCTTAATGACATGCAGGGTACATGGATCAATGAGGTTGTCTCCATACTCGTACACGTGTATCCGTTCGAGACAATTTGAAACTGACTCGTCCATGTGTGTTTGTGATATCTTGTGGGACTTCACTGCTAAGGTCATCAGTCCCTACGCTTACACACTACTTAACCTAAATTATCATTAGGACAAACACACACACCCATGCCAGACTGAGGATTCGAACCTCCGCCGGGACTAGCCATACGGTCCATGACTGCAGCGCCCTAGACCGCTCGGCTAACCCCGCGCGGCTAACTCTTCCAACCAGGCAACATGTTTCCAGTCGTCAAGAGTCCAATGTCAGTGTTGACAGGCGAGGCGTAAAGTTTTGTCTCGTGCATTCATATGGGTACACAAGTGGGCCTTCGGCTTCTAAAACCGATATTGATGATGATTCGTTGAATGGTTCGTACGCCGACACTTGTTGATGGCCCAGCATTGAAATCTGCAGTAATTTTCGGAAGGGTTGCACTTCTGTCACGTTGAAAGATTCTCTTCAGTCGTCGTTGGTCCCGGTCTTGCAGGATCTTTTTCCGGCCGTAGCGATGTCGGAGATTTAATGTTTTACTGGATTCCTGATACTGACAATACACTCGTCAAATGGTAGAGCGGGAAAATTCCCACTTCATTGCTACGTCGGAGATGCTGTGTCCCATCGCTCGTGCACCGACTATGACACCACGTTCAAACTCACTTAATTCTTGATAACGTTCCATTGTAGTAGCAGTGACCGATGTAACAAGTGTACCAGACGTTGCCTTATACAGGCGTTGCTGACCGCAGCGCCGCATTCTGCGTGTTTACACGCGTCTCTGTTTGAATGCGTATGACTGTACCTGTTACTTTGGCGCTTCAGTGTATATTTCACTATTAAAGACGGAGCGTACTTGGTGATGACCTGATAAGCTATTGTTAGCTACTATGAACTGTACTTCGCTGGTAATGTCCCTCAGAGTAATTGAAAAGCTGACGCCGGTGCTCCAGCCTGTGTCCAAGAGACTGATCCGCTTAGTGCTGCGCAGTTGGTCTGGGCTGTCCTTCAGCCATAAATATTCAGAGACTGGGGTCTGGGGCGCGCCTTGCGACCATTAATATCCGGGCGGAAGCGGCATCTCGGAGCCGGAGGTTCGGCGCGCTGGCCTGTGCAGAGCTTTCCTCGGCATTCAAGGGTTGGATTCTGCTCTACCCACCGCCACATTCGGGTCGACTTTGAAAGTATCCCACCGCCTTTCTAAACGAAACTGAGTACATAAGTGATATGACTTTCAACAATTTCCTCTCCAGTGGACCCGCATATTGCATGTGCTCAAGAAACGTCACATTTTCAGTACAAATTTCTGACTACCCTCTTTATTTACTCATTCTTGGTAATACATGAAGAGCTGGTATCGACTTTTTGCTATTATTAGATGCACCTGTGAAAATGGTATAGCAGGTACAATTTTGCTCCTTACGTCTATTTTACTCCCACCCCTGTCTACATATGGCATCTTATGTTTATGTCTTAGATGGTACAGGGTGTTTCAAAAATGACCGGTATATTTGAAACGGCAATACAAACTAAACGAGCAGCGATAGAAATACACCGTTTGTTGCAATATGCTTGGGACAACACTACATTTTCAGGCAGACAAACTTTCGAAATTACAGTAGTTACAATTGTCAACAACAGATGGCGCTGCGGTCTGGGAAACTCTATAGTACGATATTTTCCACATATCCACCATGCGTAGCAATAATTTGGCGTAGTCTACATCTACATCTACATCTACATCTACATCTACATCCATACTCCGCAAGCCACCTAACGGTGTGTGGCGGAGGGTACCCTGAGTACCTCTATCGGTTCTCCCTTCTATTCCAGTCTCGTATTGTACGTGGAAAGAAGGATTGTCGGTATGCTTCTGTGTGGGCTCTAATCTCTCTGATTTTATCCTCATGGTCTCTTCGCGAGGTATACGTAGGAGGGAGCAATATACTGCTTGACTCTTCGGTGAAGGTATGTTCTCGAAACTTTAACAAAAGCCCGTACCGAGCTACTGAGCGTCGCTCCTGCAGAGTCTTCCACTGGAGTTTATCTATCATCTCCGTAACGCTTTCGCAATTACTAAATGATCCTGTAACGAAGCGCGCTGCTCTCCGTTGGATCTTCTCTATCTCTTCTATCAACCCTACCTGGTGCGGATCCCACACTGCTGAGCAGTATTCAAGCATTGGGCGAACAAGCGTACTGTAACCTACTTCCTTTGTTGTCGGATTGCATTTCCTTAGGATTCTTCCAATGAATCTCAGTCTGGCATCTGCTTTACCGACGATCAACTTTATATGATCATTCCATTTTAAATCACTCCTAATGCGTACTCCCAGATAATTTATGGAATTAACTGCTTCCAGTTGCTGACCTGCTATTTTGTAGCTAAATGATAAGGGACCTATCTTTCTATGTATTCGCATCACATTACACTTGTCTACATTGAGATTCAATTGCCATTCCGTGCACCATGCGTCAATTCGCTGCAGATCCTCCTGCATTTCAGTACAATTTTCCATTGTTGCAACCTCTCGATACACCACAGCATCATCAGCAAAAAGCCGCAGTGAACTTCCGATGTCATCCACCAGGTCATTTATGTATATTGTGAATAGCAACGGTCCTATGACACTCACCTGCGGCACACCTAAAATCACTCTTACTTCGGAAGAGTTCTCTCCACTGAGAATGACATGCTGCGTTCTGTTACCTAGGAACTCCTCAATCCAATCACACAATTGATCTGATAGTCCGTATGCTCTTACTTTGTTCATTAAACGACTGTGGGGAACTGTGTCAAACGCCTTGCGGAAGTCAAGAAACACGGCATCTACCTGTGAACCCGTGTCTAAGGCCCTCTGAGTCTCGTGGACGAATAGCGCGAGCTGGGTTTCACACGACCGTCTTTTTCGAAACCCATGCTGATTCCTACAGAGTAGATTTCTAGTCTCCAGAAAAGACATTATACTCGAACATAATACGTGTTCCAAAATTCTACAACTGATCGACGTTAGAGATATAGGTCTATAGTTCTGCACATCTGTTCGACGTCCCTTCTTGAGAACGGGGATGACCTGTGCCATTTTCCAATCCTTTGGAACGCTACGCTCTTCTAGAGACCTACGGTACACCGCTGCAAGAAGGGGGGCAAGTTCCTTTGCGTACTCTGTGTAAATTCGAACTGGTATCCCATCAGATCCAGCGGCCTTTCCTCTTTTGAGTGATTTTAATTGTTTCTCTATCCCTCTGTCGTCTACTTCGATATCTACCATTTTGTCAACTGTGCGACAATCTAGAGAAGGAAGCACAGTGCAGTCATCCTCTGTGAAACAGCTTTGGAAGAAGACATTTAGTATTTCGGCCTTTAGTCTGTCATCCTCTGTTTCAGTACCATTTTGGTCACAGAGTGTCTGGACATTTTGTTTTGATCCACCTACCGCTTTGACATAGGACCAAAATTTCTTAGGATTTTCTGCCAAGTCAGTACATAGAACTTTACTTTCGAATTCATTGAAAGCCTCTCGCATAGCCCTCCTCACACTGCATTTCGCTTCGCGTAATTTTTGTTCGTCTGCAAGGCTTTGGCTATGTTTATGTTTGGTGTGAAGTTCCCTTTGCTTCCGCAGCAGTTTTATAACTCGGTTGTTGTACCACGGTGGCTCTTTCCCATCTCTTACGATCTTGCTTGGCACATACTCATCTAACGCATATTGTACCATGGTTTTGAACTTTGTCCACTGATCCTCAACACTATCTGCATTTGAGACAAAACTTTTGTGTTGAGCCGTCAGGTACTCTGTAATCTGCTTTTTGTCACTTTTGCTAAACAGAATAATCTTCCTACCTTTTTTAATATTTCTATTTACGGCTGAAATCATCGATGCAGTAACCGCTTTATGATCGCTGATTCCCTGTTCTGCATTAACTGATTCAAATAGTATGGGTCTGTTTGTCACCAGAAGGTCTAATATGTTATCGCCACGAGTCGGTTTTCTGTTTAACTGCTCAAGGTAGTTTTCAGATAAAGCACTTAAAAATATTTCACTGGATTCTTTGTCCCTGCCACCCGTTATGAACGTTTGAGTCTCCCAGTCTATATCCGGCAAATTAAAATCTCCACCCAGAACTATAACATGGTGGGGAAATCTACTCGAAATATTTTCCAAATTATTCATCAGGTGCTGAGCCACAATAGCTGCTGAGCCCGGGGGCCTATAGAGACATCCAATTACCATGTCTGAGCCTGCTTTAACCGTGACCTTCACTCAAATCATTTCACAATTCGAATCTCCGTCAATTTCCTTCGATACTATTGCACTTCTTATCGCTATAAAAACGCCTCCCCCTTCACTGTCCAGCCTATCTCTGCGGTATACATTCCAATCCGAGTTTAGGATTTCATTACTGTTTACGTAACCTTTGACAACGTGTCTGGCGCAATGGCTTCACATGCAGATGAGATGTACTGCTTCAGCTGTTCAATTGTTTCTGGATTCTGGCGGTACACCTGGTCTTTCAAGTGTCCCCACAGAAAGAAGTCACAGGGGTTCATGTCTGGCGAATAGGGAGGCCAATCCACGCCGCCTCCTGTATGTTTCGGATAGCCCAAAGCAATCACACGATCATCGAAATATTCATTCATTAAAGACGTCGGCCGTGCATAAACCACGAGGTGTTCGCAGTGTCGTCTAATCCAGTTTGTACCGCCACAAATTCACGAATAATGTCCAGATAGCGTGATGCAGTAATCGTTTCGGATCTGAAAAATGGGCCAATGATTCCTTTGAAAGAATTGGCTGCCCAGACCAGTACTTTTTGAGGATGCAGGGACGATGGGACTGCAATATGGGGCTTTTCGGTTCCCCATATGCGCCAGTTCTGTTTATTGACGAAGCCGTCCAGGTAAAAATAAGCTTCGTCAGTAAACCAAATGCTGCCCACATGCATATCGCCGTCATCAATCCTGTGCACTATATCGTTAGCGAATGTCTCTCGTGCAGCAATGGTAGCGGCGCTAAGGGGTTGCCGCGTTTGAAATTTGTATGGATAGAGGTGTAAACTCTGGCGCATGAGACGATACATGGACGTTGGCGTCATTTGGACCGCAGCTGCAACACGGCGAACGGAAACCCGAGGCCGCTGTTGGATCACCTGCTGCACTAGCTTCGCGTTGCCCTCTGTGGTTGCCGTATGCGGTCGCCCTACCTTTCCAGCACGTTCATCCGTCACGTTCCCAGTCCGTTGAAATTTTTCTAACAGATCCTTTATTGTATCGCTTTTCGGTCCTTTGGTTACATTAAAACTTCGTCTTCTTGCAACAACACTGTGTTCTAGGCGGTGGAATTCCAACACCAGAAATATCCTCTGTTCTAAGGAATAAACCATGTTGTCCACAGCACACTTACACGTTGTGAACATCACACGCTTACAGCAGAAAGTGAACATCACACGCTTACAGCAGAAAGACGACGTACAGAATGGCGCACCCACAGACTGCGTTGTCTTCTATATCTTTCACATCACTTGCAGCGCCATCTGTTGTTGAAAATTGTAACTACTGTAATTTCGAAAGTTTTTCTGCCTGAAATTGTACTGTGTCCGAAGCATATTGCAACAAACGGTGTATTTCTATTGCTGCTCGTTTAGTTTTTATTGCCGTTTCAAATATACCGGTCATTTTTGATACACCCTGCTTGACTGTGATCCATACGACATCTTGCAGCGTAAATGTCGGTTGCCTTTTTGTTATAATATGATCATGTTGTAGGTATTGAAAACACCATAAAAATTCCACACAAAATACCTACAGGACATACAAAGTTCATTTTGGAGGAAATGGAGATTTAAACTCACACAGAAAAATATCCAAAAAGCGCCCTCAACGAACAAACAGATTTTAAACATAAAAATACCTCAAAAATTTAATTCGCATTCTAAAAGGAAAGGGCGAATTATCACGTTAAACACAAGTCAATAGAACACTTATCCTTTAGCTAAAAACCGCAAAATACTATCTGTAAGAAAATCCCTGAGTTTCTGCAGAACAGAAATTTCACTGTGAACGTATAGCATCACTGGAACCGAGGTTGTCGAAAATAACTTTACAAGACCACACAAAAAAAAATAAACATATTAATAAGGTGCTCATATCGTAATAAAAAGACGACCGATATTTAAGCTCCAAGATGCCTTATGCACCACGTCATTCCAGCTCACACGTAACCATAAGGTGCCATATGTAGACATAGACTAACAGGGACGTCCTGTTATTTTTTGTCACTACCACTAAATAAAGAAAAAGCTGTAACTTTACGAAAAATCCCGGAAAATCTGCTTCCCTGAATTCTCTCGCGTTCGCACGAACTAACTGTAAGCTCGGCGATATTTTTGAGCGACCAAGAGCTGCCAACAGGTCGCAGACAAACTGAACATCTGATAAACACCTGTGTTGTTGTTTTGCACCTATTTGTGTTAACATGTTTCCATGAGACTGAGGCTCAAATTATACTGAACTTTTGAGTATTTGAAATTACTTTGTCTTTCAGTACTCTTGCTAAATTACAATAACATTTAACGCTACTGTAATGTATTCTTTTTATATCCTGAGTTTTTTAGGGTGTAATGGGTGTAAATGCAAATGTTTCTGCTGCGTACTGAGGACAGTGTAGTGAACTTTATCTGTTTAGCAAGATTAATAGAAGGCAGATTTCAGACTACCTAACAGATCAAAACGAAAATTTCTGTTCGACACTAACAATGTTGAGTGTATATGGAAAAAGTTTAAGGCGATTGTAAAACGCGTTTTAGACAGGTACGTGCCGAGTAAAACTGTGAGGGACGGGAAAAACCCACAGTGGTTCAACAACAAAGTTGGGAAACTACTGCGAATGCAAAGTATCTTCACTCCAAGTTTAAACGTAGCCAAAAGCTCTCGGACAAACAGAACCTAAACGATGTCAAAGTTAGCGTAAGGAGGGCTATGCGTGAGGCGTTCAGTGAATTCGAAAGTAAAATTCTATGTACCGACTTGACAGAAAATACTAGGAAGTTCTGGTCTTACGTTAAATCAGTAAGTGGCTCGAAACAGCATATCCAGACACTCCGGTATGATGATGGATCTGAAACAGAGGATGATACGTGTAAAGCTGAAATGCTAAACATCTTCTTCCAAAGCTCTTTCACAAAGAAAGACCGCACTGCAGTTCCTTCTCTAAATTCCCGCACAAACGAAAAAATGGCTGACTTCGAAATAAGTGTCCAAGGAATAGAAAAGCAACTGGAATTACTCAATAGATGAAAGTCCACTGGACCTGACGGAATTATGCTCCCTGCCGCCGTTGGGTAAGCAGCTGCAGCAGCAAGTCGTATAACCCTAGCTTACCTATTTGTTAGATAGTTTAATTAATTTCTTTGCGTGTTTTTTTGGGTACGTGCATTGTTTAATTCATATATTTAGGGCGTATTATAGTATTTGACAGTTGTAGCATCGCGCTTTAGTGTTTACTTCGTAGATTCTTATTTAAATTGCGTGTGAGTTTCGTATAGGAGGTGCAATTTCGAGTTTTAGTTACTGTAATCGTAAATTCAGCAGATTGTAGCGCAGTCGTTAGGAATTTGTACAGGTTAGTTGATACATTCTTTGCGTGTTCCGCTTGCGTTATCTAGGCACGGACTCGTGTTTCGGTAACTGTTGTTGAACATCGATTAGAATGGACAGGGACTGCGATTGCTGTGTTCGGATGAGGGCTGACTTGGCATCCCTTCGCTCACAGCTACAATCGGCGCTGACTTCGGTCGCGCAGCTTGAGGCTGTTGCCAATGGGCACCACTGTGGGGAGCCGGACTCGGGTATCACGGGGATGTCAACCTCGTCCCGTCTGTCCCCAGATCGGTCCGCCGCTGTGGTTGCCCCGGTTGCTGCCCGCAGTGGGGCTGAGCCCTCGCCTGTGGTTGATTGGGAGGTCGTTCCAAGGCGTGGCAGGCAGCGAAAGGCGTCCCCGGAGGCTGATCAGAAAGCCTCCCCGGTGCGTCTGACAAACCGGTTTCAGGCACTGTCTCTGGCTGAGCCAGATGCAGCTGCCTGTCCTGTTTCAGAGGATCATTCTCAGCCTTCAAGGTCCGGGCAATCGCAGAGAGTGGGCTTACTGGTAGTTGGGAGCTCCAATGTTAGGCGCGTTATGGGGCCCCTTAGGGATACGGCGGCTAAGGAGGGGAAGAAATCCAGTGTGCACTCCGTGTGCATTCCGTGAGGAGTCATTCCTGATGTGGAAAGGGTCCTTCCGGATGCCATGAAGAGCACAGGGTGCAGCCAGCTGCAGGTGGTGGCACATGTCGGCACTAATGACGTGTGTCGCTTTGGATCTGAGGAAATTCTCTCTGGATTCCAGCGGCTATCTGATTTGGTGAAGGCTGCCGGTCTTGCTTACGAGATGAAGGCAGAGCTCACCATCTGCAGCATCGTTGACAGAACCGACTGCGGACCTTTGGTGCAGAGCCGGGTGGAGGGTCTGAATCAGAGGCTCAGACGGTTTTGCGACCGTATTGGCTGCAGATTCCTTGACTTGCGCCATAGGGTGGTGGGGTTTCGGGTTCCGCTGAATAGGTCAGGAGTTCACTACACTCAGCTGGCGGCTACACGGGTAGCGGAGGCTGTGTGGCGTGGACTGGGCGGTTTTTTAGGTTAGAAGGCCTCGGGAAAGTGCGGGATGGGCTGCAATGTCAAAGGGTGCTTGGCAATTACAGGACGTGCTTGGATCAAGGAACAGTCGGAATTGTAGTTGTAAATTGTTGTAGTTGCGCTGGAAAAGTCCCTGAGCTTCAAGCGCTAATAGAAAGCACAGAAGCTGATATCGTTATAGGTACAGAAAGCTGGCTAAAGCCTGAAATAAGTTCTGCAGAAATTTTTACGAAGTCTCAGACGGTGTTCAGGAAAGACAGATTAGGCAGAATTGGTGGTGGAGTGTTTGTGTCTGTCAGTAGTGGTTTATCTTGTAGTGAAGTCGAAGTAGATACTCCGTGCGAATTGGTGTGGGTGGAGGTTATACTTAACAGCCGAATTAAGTTAATAATTGGCTCCTTCTACCGACCCCCAGACTCCGATGATACAGTTGCGGAACAGTTCAGAGAAAGTTTGAGTCTCGTAACAAATAAATACCCCACTCATACGGTTATAGTTGGTGGGGACTTCAACCTACCCTCGGTATGTTGGCAAAAATACTTGTTCAAAACCGGTGGTAGGCAGAAAACGTCTTCAGAGATTGTCCTAAATGCATTCTCCGAAAATTATTTCGAGCAGTTAGTCCACGAACCCACGCGAATTGTAAATGGTTGCGAAAACACACTTGACCTCTTGGCCACAAACAATCCAGAGCTGATAGAGAGCATCATGACTGATACAGGGATTAGTGATCACAAGGTCATTGTAGCTAGGCTCAATACCATTTCTTCCAAATCCATCAGAAACAAACGCAAAATAATTTTATTTAAAAAAGCGGATAAAGTGCCACTAGAAGCCTTCCTAAAAGACAATTTCCATTCCTTCCGAACTGACTATGCGAATGTAGACGACATGTGGCTCAAAATCAAAGATATAGTAGCAACAGCAATTGAGATATTCATACCCCATAAATTGGTAAGAGATGGAACGGATCCCCCGTGGTACACAAAAAAGGTCCGAACGCTGTTGCAGAGGCAACGGAAAAAGCATGCGAAGTTCAGAAGAACGCGAAATCCCGAAGATGGGCTAAAATTTACAGACGCGCGAAATTTGGCACGTACTTCGATGCGAGATGCCTTTAATAGGTTCCACAACGAAACATTGTCTCGAAATTTGGTAGAAAATCCGAAGAAATTCTGGTCATATGTAAAGTACACAAGCGGCAAGACGCAGTCAATACCTACGCTGCGCAGTGCCGATGGTACTGTTAGCGACGACTGTGCCGCTAAAGCGGAGTTATTGAACGCAGTTTTCCGAAATTCCTTCACCAGGGAAGACGAATGGAATATTCCAGAATTTGAAACACGAACATCTGCCACCATGAGTTTCTTAGAAGTAGATACCTTAGGGGTTGCGAAGCAACTCAAATCGCTTGATACGGGCAAGTCTTCAGGTCCAGATTGTATACCGATTAGGTTCCTTTCAGATTACGCTGATACTATAGCTCCCTACTTAGCACTCATATACAACCGCTCGCTCACCGATAGATCTGTACCTACAGATTGGAAAATTGCGCAGGTCGCACCAGTGTTCAAGAAGGGTAGTAGGAGTAATCCATTTAACTACAGACCTATATCATTGACGTCGGTTTGCAGTAGGGTTTTGGAGCATATACTGTATTCAAACATTATGAATCACCTCGAAGGGAACGATCTACTGACACGTAATCAGCATGGCTTCAGAAAACATCGCTCTTGTGCAACGCAGCTAGCTCTTTATTCGCACAAAGTAATGGCCGCTATCGACAGGGGATCTCAAGTTGATTCCGTATTTCTAGATTTCCGGAAAGCTTTTGACACCGTTCCTCACAAGCGACTTCTAATCAAGCTGCGGAGCTATGGGGTATCGTCTCAGTTGTGCGACTGGATTCGTGATTTCCTGTCAGGAAGGTCGCAGTTCGTAGTAATAGACGGCAAATCATCGAGTAAAACTGAAGTGATATCAGGTGTTCCCCAGGGAAGCGTCCTGTTACCTCTACTGTTCCTGATCTATATAAATGACCTGGGTGACAATCTGAGCAGTTCTCTTAGACTGTTCGCAGATGATGCTGTAATTTACCGTCTAGTAAGGTCATCCGAAGACCAGAATCAGCTGCAAAGCGATTTAGAAAAGATTGCTGCATGGTGTGTCAGGTGGCAGTTGACGCTAAATAACGAAAAGTGTGAGATGATCCACATGAGTTCCAAAAGAAATCCGTTGGAATTCGATTACTCGATAAATAGTACAATTCTCAAGGCTGTCAATTCAACTAGGTACTTGGGTGTTAAAATTACGAACAACTTCAGTTGGAAGGACCACATAGATAATATTGTCGGGAAGGCGAGCCAAAGGTTGCGTTTCATTGGCAGGACACTAAGAAGATGCAACAAGTCCACTAAAGAGACAGCTTACACTACACTCGTTCGTCCTCTGTTAGAATATTGCTGCGCGGTGTGGGATCCTTACCAGGTGGGATTGACGGAGGACATCGAAAGGGTGCAAAAAAGGGCAGCTCCTTTTGTATTATCGCCTTATAGGGGAGAGAGTGTGGCAGATATGATACACGAGTTGGGATGGAAGTCATTACAGCATAGACGTTTTTCGTCGCGGCGAGACCTTTTTACGAAATTTCAGTCACCAACTTTCTCTTCCGAATGCGAAAATATTTTGTTGAGCCCAACCTACATAGGTAGGAATGATCATCAAAATAAAATAAGAGAAATCAGAGCTCGAACAGAAAGGTTTAGGTGTTCGTTTTTCCCGCTCGCTGTTCGGGAGTGGAATAGTAGAGAAATAGTATGATTGTGGTTCGATGAACCCTCTGCCAAGCACTTAAATGTGAATTGCAGAGTAGTCATGTAGATGTAGATGTAGATACCAATTCCATTCCACACAGAGTACGCGAAAGAACTTGCCCCCCTTCTAACAACCGTGTACCGAAAGTCTCTAGAGGAACGGAAGGTTCCAAATGATTGGAAAAGAGCACAGTTAGTCCCAGTCTTCAAGAAGGGTCGTCGAGCAGATGCGCAAAACTATAGACCTATATCTCTGACGCCGATCTGTTGTAGAATTTTAGAACATGTTTTGTGCTCCAGTATCATGTCGTTTTTGGAAACCCAGAATCTACTCTGTAGGAATCAACATTGATTCGGGAAACAGCGATCATGTGAGACCCAACTCACTTCATTTGTTCATGAGTCCCAGATAATATACAGGCTCCCTGGTAGATGCTATTTTCCTTGATTTCCGGAAGGCGTTAGATACAGTTCCGCACTGTCGCCTGATAAACAAAGTAAGAGCCTACGGAATATCAGACCAGCTGTGTGGCTGGACTAAAGAGGTTTTAGCAAACAGAACACAGCATGTTGTTATCAATGGAGAGACGTCTACAGACGTTAAAGTAACCTCTGGCGTGCCACAGGGGAGTGTAATGGGACCATCACTTTTCACAATATATATAAATGACCTAATAGATAGTGTCGGAAGTTCCATGCGGCATTTCGCGGATGATGCTGTAGTATACAGAGAAGTTGCAGCATTAGAAAATTGTAGCGAAATGCAGGAAGATCAGCAGTAGATAGGCACTTGGTGCAGGGAGTGGTAACTGACCCTTAACATAGACAAATGTAATGTATTCCGAATACATAGAAAGAAGGATCCTTTATTGTATGATTATATGATAGCGGAACAAACACTGGTAGCAGTTACTTCTGTAAAATATCTGCGAGTATGCGTGCGGAACGATTTGAAGTGGAATGATCATATAAAATTAATTGTTGGTAAGGCGTGTGCCAGGTTGAGAGTCATTGGGAGAGTCCTTAGAAAATGTAGTCCATCAACAAAGGAGGTGGCTTAAAAAACACTCGTTCGACCTATACTTGAGTATTGCTCATCGGTGTGGGATCCGTACCAGATAGGGTTGACGGAGGAGATAGAGAAGATCCAAAAAAGAGCGGCGCGTTTCGTCACAGGGTTATTTGTTAACCGTGATAGCGTTACGGAGATGTTTAGCAAACTCAAGTGGCAGACTCTGCAAGAGAGGCGTTCTGCATCGCGGTGTAGCTTGCTCGCCAGGTTTCGAGAGGGTGCGTTTCTGGATGAGGTATCGAATATATTGCTTCCACCTACTTATACCTCCCGTGGAGATCACGAATGTAAAATTAGAGAGATTCGAGCGCACACGGAGGCTTTCAGACAGTCGTTCTTCCCGCGAACCATACGCGACTGGAACAGAAAAGGGAGGTAATGACAGTGGCACGTAAAGTGCTCTCCGCCACACACCGTTGGTTGGCTTTCGGAGTATAAATGTAGATGTAGAACTATATTATATCAGTATTTAAGTTATTTGTAGACTAGTAATTACACCTAATACGAGTTGTATGTTCTTAGGTTGGGCAGTGCCCCAAGTGTATGTTGCAGGAGCAAGCCATTAATACTTATTTTTGCCTGGCCAGCAAGTCAGGTGTTGAAGCGTCGTTGTATCGAAGCAAAGTAATTAGTCTACACTGACAGGCGAACGCCACTTGGTGGTACTGCTACGACTGTGTAGAAAACATCAGATCATAAAGTTTGCGACATCTCTATGGAAAGAGTGTTAGTTGCAGGGACAATCAACCAACACACCGATGTGTGTACATTTGTGTACATGTGTAGCTATTACACGGTGTATTTGCATAACTAATGCAGAATTTTGATTTTAAATACAAGTCAAGCAGTGATTGTAATTCTCATCATTCATTATGTTACAAGGACACTTTAAATCATCTCGTGATGGGGAAATTTAAAATTTAACATTACATATTAAGGGACTTTACTTTGAGACACACATAACAAATTCTAGCTTTAAATAACAGTTCTACCAACCCTATGCTATAGAGTGACTATTACTTAAATAAAACAGGAACAGATATAAAATGAATGTTCGTAATTATAAAATAAGTAATATTTGGATTCTAATTTGAGACGCCGTGGCGACCAGTTTGCTATTGTGTTTACTAGAAATCAGTGGTCCCTGAGGCCTGCCCAGCTGCGAAAATGCGAAATTAGAGGTTGATCTTGTTGCGCTCAATCGGTTCAAATACCGGTACTAAAACAAAATACTGTCGGTCGTTAAGTATAAATAAGTTATCACAATGTCTGGTAGCGACTATGGTGAGAGTGGTGGCCAGTTGCGCAAGCCAGTTCTGGAGAAAACAACAGCCTAATTGCTGCAGTGCATTCGCCTCTGGAAGCCATCAGTGACTGTGGAGATGAGATAACGAAATCCTTACGTTACTGTAATGGTGCCTAATCTCTAAAGTCCGGATTGTTATGTAATTACAGTGTTTTATCCTGTGCGCCTTTGCAGGTGGAAAGTGTAAATTTTCTTTTACACACATCAAAAAAGGTTTTGCGTCATCTCTGTTGCGAGAGATCCGGAACCTGTACAGAAAATTGGAATAGAATGCAACATAAACATAAATACCGCCCTTTTTATTCCTCATGAAAGCCACACATTGCATGTTGTACCACCATACAGCGAGATCTTCAGAGGTGGTATTCCAGATTGCTGTACACACCGCTACCTCTAATGCTCAGTAACACGTCCTCTTGCACTGATGCGTGCCTGTATTCGTTGTGACATACTATCCACAAGTTCATCATGGCGCTGTTGGTCCAAATTGTCCTACTTCTCAACCGCGATTCGGCGTGGATCCCTCACAGTGGTTGGTGGGTCACGTCGTCCATAAACAGCCCTTTTCAGTCTATACCAGGCATGTTAGATGGGGGTCATGTCTGGGGAACATTCTGGGCACTCTAGTCGAGCGATGGCTTTATGCTGAAGGAAGTCATTCACAAGATGTGGACGATGGGGGCGTGAATTGTAGTCCATGAAGACGAATGCCTCGCCAATGTGCTGCCGATATGGTTGCATTATCGCTTGGAGAATGGCATTCACTTATTGTACAGCCGCTACGGCGCCTTCCATGACCACCAGCGGCGTACGTCGGCCCCACATAATGCCACCCCAATACAGCAGGGAACCTCCACCTTGCTGCACTTCCTGGACAGTGTGTCTAAGGCGTTCAGCCTGACCGAGTTGCCTCTAATCACGTCTCCGGCGATTGTTTGGTTGAAGGCATATGCGACACTCATCGGTGAAGACAACGTGATGCCAATCCTGAGCGGTCCATTCGCTATGTTGTTGGGCCCATCTGTACTGCGCTGCGTGTTGTCGTGGTTGCGAAGATGGACCTCGCAATGGACGTCGGAAGTGAAGTTGCGCATCATGCCGCCTATTGCTCATAGTTTAAGTCGTAAAATGTCTTCCTGTCGAAAGCATTATTCAACATGGCGGCGTTGCTATCAGGGTTCATCCGAGTCAGAATCCGTAGGTAGCGGTCATCCACTGCAGTAGTAGCCGTTGGGTGGCCTGAGTGAGGCATGTCATTGACAGTTCCTGTCTTTCTGTATCTCCTCCATGTCCGAACAACATAGCTTTAGTTCACTCTGAGACGCCTAGACACTTCCTTATCGAGAGCCCTTCCTGGCACAAAGTAACGATACGGACGCGATCGAACCGCGGTTTTGACCGTCTAGGCATGGTTGAACTACAGAAAACACGATCTGT
The DNA here is from genome assembly GCF_023897955.1 of Schistocerca gregaria. NCBI lineage: Eukaryota > Metazoa > Arthropoda > Insecta > Orthoptera > Acrididae > Schistocerca > Schistocerca gregaria. The sequence goes on from NC_064922.1 coordinate 161,629,768, forward strand.
GTACCTTCTTCCTGGTGAAATGCCTGGAACTGATCGGCTGTCGGACCCCCTCCGTCTAATAGGCGCTGCTCATGCATGGTTGTTTACATTTTGGGGCGGGTTTAGTGACATCACTGAACAGTCAAAGAGACTGTGTCTGTCATACAACATCCACAGTCAACAACTCTCTTCAGGAGTTCTAGAAACCGGGATGACGCCGGAACTTTTATTGATGTGTGTATTACGTTACCAGCGTTGATATACTTCATTTTACTGTTACAAATTTTTACATGTTTCACTATAGCTAAATATCTTTACTCATTTTAACATTACGCTTCATAAAATTACATGTTATTGCTTTTTTACTGACCTTCGTGTTTCTGCCCTACACCTTCTCTTACCAAAATATCCGCATCCTATCATAAAATTTGAAGACCGGATGTAAATTAGTTCTAAAAATTACATAGTTATGCAATGAAACGTGATTAATTGTATTTCGTGTTGGATTGTGAAGGATGTGGTTCTACTTAATTTTCTAAGACTTGAAATTTTAGCACTCAATGGTAAAGGAGATACAGAGTACGATGCTTAGCTTTTAGGGGCCATTATTCTGTGTAGTAAATGGCTTCATATGCTATTGTATTGGCAGTGGGGAAAAAAGCTAGCGGCTCTATTTTTCCGACTGCTAGCAACTAGCGAATCAGAACTAACGTGTGACGGTCGGGGTGGCCAAGTGTTTAAAGGCGCTACAGTGTGGAACCGCGCGACCGCTACGGTCACAGGTTCCAATCCTGCCTCGGGCATGGATGTGTGTGATGTCCTTAGGTTTAAGTAGTTCTAAGTTCTAGGGGACTGGTGACCTTAGAAGTTAAGTCCCACAGTGCTCAGAGCCATTTTTGAACTAACGTGTGCGTGCGTGCAGGGAAGATTGTCGAATAGGATTTCCTAACAGTTCATTACTGTTTTTTTGTTGTTGATGACTCTTGTTGAATCAAATCTGTCATCAAAAATAAAATCTTATTTGACGATGGTCGATGCGTTCACTGTTGATGAACAGATTATTGTGTGTCGGGCGTGCAGTAAGCAGATGTTTGCCCTATGAAGTCCTACATAGCAACACCTACGTAGTGCTGTGCGCACAATGAACAAAGGAGTGTAATCATCTGAGAAGCAAATGTTATTGACACAGATGAACAATACTTGAAATTCCACAAACGAGTTTTTCCATTATATTCGCTGTTACAAAAGTGTATTATCTAAGTAATTCCGGGAACGTCCTGATTTAAAAAGAAATATCCTCTAAAATGCAAATTTTACATACCTGAATAGTGAGATGACTGCAAAGGATTTTTAGATACTTACTATACCTACTTTTGAGTGTAACAATTTACAGTGGGCATAGCATAAGAAAATTTAATACAAGTGAACATGAGCAATTCTGTCAATTACGTTGCCAAGCGTAAATGTATTTAAGCAATGGGCATGTGGATCCAATTCGGTATAATATTGCTGAAATGTAAGGTATCGGACAAACACACATTCTGTAGAACAAAGCACTGTCAGTTGCGTCGGCACGAATACCTACACTTTTTTTAGTGTTAGTTACTGACAAACCAATCAGAAGTTACCTACTGCTGATGGCAAACGGTATGTGTCATATCGTGCTATCCTATACTGATTGCTGACTACAAGTCAGGCTAATTTGTCCAAAAAGGGAAATGATCAATTGAATTTAGAGAATACTTAAACGTCAATTGATATCACTGATTTTAGCAAAGTAAGTAACCGGTAGTAACAGAATGTACTGGTAGTGCCCCAGAAACATGTGTCATGCAAAGTTCCCATACATAACAAAATCAAACAAACCAAGTTAAACAGAGGTAGTAAACGATTTACAAAGATTCATTGGTAGGGAGAATGAATACACCTACGAGAAAATCGTCACTTTTAGTACTCGAGACACAAAATGGTATCACTGACCCTAAAGTCAAAAATGCTCTGGCGGACATTCATAGTAACATCTGCTTCTTTCCCAGCAGCATTGTAGAATTAGAATCTATCGGTTTTCCTTTGGAGAAATAAGTCATACTGGACAGAGAAAAGTGAATAAGTCTGACGCTGCTTTGCAAGAAACCAAGGGTACCGGATTTTTGCTACTACCTAGAGTATTCCCAGTAGTGGACAACAATTTGTACCATCGATGTCTAGTGTTGTGGACAGTTAATTTTACTTCTACAGAAACATGATTTCTGATGGACAACGTTCTATGACTTAAGAGGAGCACTTGGTTATTCACCGCGCTTCAGAACGAAAGTGAGGTAGGATGCCGTAGTAATTTCAGTGAAGTTGAATATTTTAGAAAATAGATAGCACCAAAATAATGTCTATTACTAGCGCAGTGGAGAGTTCCAGAAAAAAATTAGATGAAACAAAATTATACTTGTTTTGCAGTTCCGTGCTTCTAGTGCATTCAAGTGAATGTTAAGATAATACAGTACGTACGGTCTCATTTAGAAGTTGATTTCAGTTGAAATTACTGTTTTACGTTAAATATTTAATAAAATATTTTTGAGACATTAGATGTTTTTTACATAACTTATACATTATAATTACAGAGAGGGTGTACAGGTTTTGCATGTTAGTAGTTCATAAAAGTACGGACTCTACTATTCAGGGTGAAAAGCATTCGCAAACTTGGTAAGTGCATCTTGTGGGAATGCGGCCCAGTTTTCTGCCACTTCGGACGCCTCCATCCATTAACTACCGGGAGCCAACAAGAAACACTCTCCTTGCGAGTGCAAAATCATGAGTCGCTGTTAGGCGGCGAAAATTTCTCTCCTCCAGATTGTGCTCTGCGATACTTAGCAGCGACACAGCTCCGTTCATAGATCGATCATGTTATTCTTTGGGCCTGAACTGTCGTCTGGGCCCCATTTTTGCTGATTTCACACTAGGTGACTACCTCCGTTCAACAATATTAGTCACTGAAACAGCTGCCGAGAAGCGCCACACATTAAACGATTATAACTGCGGTATATGTGGCGGATGAAGAGGCAGGAAAATAATGCGTGTCACACTTGCGACAAAAATCTGTGATTTTCGCAGTTACTTGCAAGCAGCTTACGAGACAAATCGTGCACGAAACTTCAGGAGCGCTGTATGTTTTTGCGCTTTAGAAGCCGTTTCCGTCTAAGAAAATGGTGGATTTATACAATTATTGTGAATCGTCCAAGTGAAGGTAATAAGTATGGGTTGTTGTACAAGAAACTTATGGGTTACCTGGACAAAAACTTTTTTGCTGAAAATACCTTAGTCTTATGTTTTATATGGTGGGAAATCCAAATACGATACTTAAAAACTGTATTACCCACCATTTCTTCACATTGTACAGTTAAAGTTATTAAATTAAGCGATTTTTAAAGAATTTAACTGCTTTTATATAGTCAAAATAATTTAAAAAGAGGTGTAACGAATGTAGATGCCATTTGTAGCACTGCTGGAAAGCAAATGCTGGCAAAAAAGAGGTGGATTCTATTTTTGTGTTAACACATGGTATATTGTTTACTGTCAACCTAACCTCACTTCCTCATTTCCTGTACATGTGCTCAGTGCAATGTCTGATCGTGGTTGTAGAACCCCTGCTGACAATTTTTGTTATATTTGTGATTAAAAAACACCAAAGAAACATTACAGACTTAGTGAAAAAGGTTTATCTGTCATACTTTGGATCTAAAGTTTGTGATCAATATAAATATTGGGCACTGCATAAGGTATGTTATGTGTGTGTTGAAGATATGAGAAAACAGTCCAAACTGGAGAAAAAAGCCTTTAGATTTGCTGTTCGTATGATATGGAGGGAGCCAAGAAATGATTTTGATGATTGCTACTTTGCAATGTTGATATCACTGGTCATAATTCGAAAAACAAGAAGGTAATAAGCTACCCTAATCTTACGTCCGCCATGCAACCAGTAGGACATGGTGTAGATTTGTTGGTTCCTGAACCACCAGGTGATTTGGATTCTATTCCAACAGAAGTATTTTCTGATGTACAATCTGATTTAGATGAACCAGATAATGATGAATCTCATTGTAATACAGAAAGTCTAGAGGCGAGATTGTTTACTCAGACCGAGCTTAACGATTTGGTTAGGGATCTGAGCTTAACGAAAGGAAAAGCAGAATTGCTTGGCTGTAGACTAAAAAAAAAAAAAAACTTATTGGCAGTTGAAACCAGTACGTGCATGTATAGAAAGAGAGAGCAGCAATTTTCCAAGTTTTTTCAACAAGAAGGTGATTTAGTGTACTTGCTCAGACATTCCTGGTCTGGTGGATAAGTTTGGTTTTGAATACAAAAAGGAAGACTGGAGGCTGTTTATTGACTCATCCTAAACTAGTTTAAAGGCTGTTTTATTACAAAATGGTAACATGTATGTATCTATACCTGTGAGATATTCTGTACATATGAAGGAAAGGTATGAGAACCTAGACATCAAGGCTGTTCTGCTCATGGTTGGATGATATGTGGCGATCTAAAAGTAGTATGCACGCTCCTTGCTCAGCAAGGTGGCTTTACCAAATTACCATGTTTCTTGTGTAAATGGGACAGTAGGGCTAGGGATCAAACCTAGTGCAGGAAGAACTGGCCTGTGAGGGAGTCTTTAAAACCTGGTGAGAAGAACATTTTGCGTAGAAACCTTTGGATCCAAAAATAGTACTCCTACCACCTCTATATATAAAGTTAGGACTATTGAAACAGTTTGTAAAGGCTTTGCCTAAAGATGGATCATGTATCAAGTATATCTGCCAAAAGTCTCCACACCTTTCAGAAGCTAAACTAAAAGAAGACGTCTTTGTCGGACGTGCCGTTAGAAAATTAGTGTTTGATGTTAACTTTGAATCCACAATGCCCTTTAATGAGAAAGAAGCATGGGTATCATTCAAGCAAGTAGTTAAAGATTTCTTAGGACATCGACAAAAATCTGAATATCTTTCAATTATAGCTGCAATGTTAAAGAAGTTTAAAAACTTAGGATGTTTAATGAGCCTGAAAGTTCACTTTTTTAACAGTCACCTTGATTATTTCCCAGACAATATGGGAGATGTTAGTGAGGAGCAAGGACAGCGTTTTCACCAGGACATTAAAGTGATGGAAAACTGGTACCAAGGCTGCTGGAACACCAACATGATGGAGGACTACTGTTGGTCACATCACCGAGAAGTTCAGCAAGCAACTCATCGTAGAAAAAGCTGCACATGAAGCTTCAAAGAAAAAAGAGAAAGAAAATACAAACCAATCCCAGCTGACAAGTGAAACCTCTGTTAACATATATCATTGTTTTAAGTACCTTACTGTAAATGCAAACCATGATTATGTTGTAACTAAGCTTGAAAGGTATGTGCTAAGGTCTGATCAGTGTATCTCCAAAAAATAGTCCGTAGTTGCCAACCGCAAGGTGAAACGAGTATAATATCTTTGATGGTTAAGAGAGCAGGGCGAGTTCAATAAAAAACCGAGGAGTCGCTGGTAGGTGCCCAGAGAAAGCAGACGTGTGCAGACAGCTTTAAGGCAGGAGTCGCAGGTAGGTGCGAGGAGGCAGCAGACGTGTGGTGACAGCTTTAAGGTAGGTCGCGCTCGCTGCCCCTGACCAATCTATAGCACGTAAATGAGAGAAGATATATAATGATTTCAAATGGATTTTGTTAGATAATGTTCAGAGTTAGGATTTGTATGTCCAAGGTTTGACACAGTAAGCGTTTGGTAAAATTTTTTGTAAGAGTGATTCGTGTTACAAAAATGTTGGAAACGGTAGGTTTGGTGTATGACTTAAAATTTTAACAATATATATGTTGAGGTCAACATTGTGTTTAAATCTAAAAGCCTGAATCAGTTCACATCCTTTGTTTGTATTGAATATGAAAATGAGTAGTAAAGTATAGTTACCCACCAATGAAAGAATGTAAAGAAAGTGAGACCTCTATGCAATATAGATGTGCAATTCGTGGTTTGAAATCAATTTTGGTCGAACTAACGTTATCAGAGGAAAGTTAATTCAAATAACTAATTTTTTTCCATTTCAGAACTGGCTTTATTCAAGTCCAGATATAATTTCATTACCTAAGCATCAGGACCAAAAGTTAACTTTTCAGTGCCAACTTAATGCCATTACACAAACGGCATTATTCTCTTAAACTTGATTAGTGATTCAAATACATGTTGCATTTCTGGCAAAATGGAAGATGCAAGAAACAAGTTCACAGATGCAGTCAGATGCAGGTTTGTTGAAAAACTAATTTAGAACAATCTTATCAATGATACTTCCACAAATGAAAAAAAGGATACAATTTTATCAAAGATACTTTCAAGCGTGTCATTAATTTCCCCGTTTTCTGTATAGCATAGGATTTTTATACTATATAATAAAAAGCATATTGCTCAAAAACTATGTGTGATACAAAAAAATAAGGCTAGATTCGGATTCAGCTCATAAAAATCCATAAAGATCAGCTATAAAAGTAAAAACATGTTTCAAAAACATTTTTTTGGTTGGCCTGTGTTATTTGATTATTATCGTTGATTTAATGCAGCTAAATATTAAAACTAACATAGGAAAGAAAGAAAATAAGTTACATGATTGTGCTGGTCAAGAAATCAGACCTGCAGCAACACTGATATAAGTTTTTGTTGTTAAATATACACTCCTGGAAATTGAAATAAGAATACCGTGAATTCATTGTCCCAGGAAGGGGAAACGTTATTGACACATTCCTGGGGTCAGATACATCACATGATCACACTGACAGAACCACAGGCACATAGACACAGGCAACAGAGCATGCACAATGTCGGCACTAGTACAGTGTATATCCACCTTTCGCAGCAATGCAGGCTGCTATTCTCCCATGGAGACGATCGTAGAGATGCTGGATGTAGTCCTATGGAACGGCTTGCCATGCCGTTTCCACCTGGCGCCTCAGTTGGACCAGCGTTCGTGCTGGACGTGCAGACCGCGTGAGACGACGCTTCATCCAGTCCCAAACATGCTCAATGGGGGACAGATCCGGAGATCTTGCTGGCCAGGGTAGTTGACTTACACCTTCTAGAGCACGTTGGGTGGCATGGGATACATGCGGACGTGCATTGCCCTGTTGGAACAGCAAGTTCCCTTGCCGGTCTAGGAATGGTAGGACGATGGGTTCGATGACGGTTTGGATGTACCGTGCACTATTCAGTGTCCCCTCGACGATCACCAGAGGTGTATGGCCAATGTAGGAGATCGCTCCTCACACCATGATGCCGGGTGTTGGCCCTGTGTGCCTCGGTCGTATGCAGTCCTGATTGTGGCGCTCACCTGCACGGCGCCAAAAACGCATACGACCATCATTGGCACCAAGGGAGAAGCGACTCTCATCGCTGAAGACGACACGTCTCCATTCGTCCCTCCATTCACGCCCGTCGCGACACCACTGGAGGCGGGCTGCACGATGTTGGGGCGTGAGCGGAAGACGGCCTAACGGTGTGTGGGACCGTAGCCCAGCTTCATGGAGACGGTTGCGAATGGTCCTCGCCAATACCCCAGGAGCAACAGTGTCCCTAATTTGCTGGGAAGTGGCGGTGCGGTCCCCTACGGCACTGCGTAGGATCCTACGGTCTTGGCGTGCATCCTTGCGTCGCTGCGGTCCGGTCCGAGGTCGACGGGCACGTGCACCTTCCGCCGACCACTGGCGACAACATCAATGTACTGTGGAGACCTCACGCCCCATGTGTTGAGCAATTCGGCGGTACGTCCACCCGGCCTCCCGCATGCCCACTATACGCCCTCGCTCAAAGTCCGTCAACTGCACATACGGTTCACGTCCACGCTGTCGCGGCATGCTACCAGTGTTAAAGACTGCGATGGAGCTCCGTATGCCACGGCAAACTGGCTGACACTGACGGCGGCGGTGCACAAATGCTGCGCAGCTAGCGCCATTTGACGGCCAACACCGCGGTTCCTGGTGTGTCCGCTGTGCAGTGCGTGTGATCATTGCTTGTACAGTGCTCTCGCAGTGTCCGGAGCAAGTATGGTGGGTCTGACACACCGGTGTCAATGTGTTCTTTTTTCCATTTCCAGGAGTGTAGTCACATTCATCGACATAAACATTAACTTGACGTTAAACATAAACTAAGTTGTGGTTGACAAGTTCGCGTTACAGGTTAAAGGTAACTGTTTGATCGCTTGCAACGCTCTTCAAATTACAACTATTATACACTTTTGTGACGTTAGCGCACGTGGACGAAACAGACCACGGTACAGCTCCTGGCAGCCTCGCGAGTTGGAGATATAAATAGCCTAGTGCGGTAACGACGCCAACAACTACTGCCGCAAAAAATTTAGCCTCTCTCACTCTGCAACATTCAGGAGCGCAAACTTTACTGAGCGACAATTTTAGGACTATGTGACACCTTTTGTTTGGACCAGTTTTGGTTCTATTTCTAACGTGCAAAAAATCGTGTGACTCCGTCAGAGAAAACTGACTCTAGTCTAGCAACTTTATAAGGATCCATGATAATGGTAGTTGGCTTTGCGCGCGTCTTCTGCAGCCAATCACATTACGTGAATTTGTAAACGTCTCTATGGCAACGCCTCAATGTTGCCGCACTTCTACGGACGGTTGTTATTTACGCATGCAGCCGTTTGTGGTTTGTCGCTGAAAGCTGGCGACAGTGGTGCCAAATGTCAGGGGTCAGCTTAAGCCGACTCGACTACTGTACAGCATTAGTCTTACGAGTGGGTTGCCTAACCTGAAATACAGCACTGGATCTGCGTGGCAAGCCGAAAGAACACTACCTTTTCCCATTACTTGCTATCAATGCACTTCGGCCTCTCTCGCTTCCAAGCAATCGAACTTCGAGAGTGCCCCAACGAGCTAAGGAAACATGAGGGTTAGCTGCGCCACAACGCGAAAGAGCCTGCGCACAGAGTAAAGGCTCCCGTAAACGATCAAACATTTTCTCATACTTAACTATGGTTGCAAATATTTGGTGCTGTTTGACGTGATTGTCAAACATAGATCATGTCCGGCGTGCTTCCCAGAAATTATGATTGACGGAAAGTTTGACAAGATTGAGGACGTTATTTTCGATGTTTATTCGCCTCATGTGTTTAGTAAAAAATTTTCTTATTACAATGTATCTCATTATATCCTGAGCTTCTACGAACATGGAAACTGCAATCAAGTGTGAAAAAAAAAAAAATAGCACTGACAATTACCGAAATGGTAGAACTATAGCATCTTTCCTAGCTATGTAATACGCATGAAAAGGTTATGAAGGAAATCAATATTTATGTATACAGTCATATATAACGGGAAGCGGAATGGAATAAAAGGTATCGAAGTTCTCCTATTCCTCCATGGTCGACGTAAGTATTTTACTGAACTGTCTTAGAAGTACAATTAGAAGAGAAAAAGCTTTCGCATACTTGTGTCTTCTTTTTTAATGTGAGAGCAAAGTAACAGTAAACAAGTTATCGAACGTTTCACTGTGGATCCGCAGAACTTTGATGTAATCATCAGGTTCGGAATGTGCCATTTCCATTTACAGGATTGTACAGTTGTCCTTATTTCTCTCTCGTTTTGAACGATTTCCTGGACCAGCGTATTTTTTCTTCTTCTTTTTGTTTTTGGGGTCTTCAGTCCGAAGAGTTGATTGATGCAGCACGCTTCGTAGCTATTCCCACTAGTGCCAAAAGGCAGTGTACACGGAAAGCTTCTGCTACAAATGTAACGTTAAACTGACAAGATTTCCTGGTATGTGAACAGGCCTGTCTGACGCAACCGTTGCTAGATAAGAGAAAAAAATGGTTCAAATGGCTCTGAGCACTATGGGACTTAACTTCTGAAGTCATCAGTCCCCTAGAACTTGGAACTACTTAAATCTAACTAACCTAAGGACATCACACACATCCATGCCCGAGGCAGGATTCGAACCTGCGACCGTAGCAGTCGTGTGGTTCCAGACTGTAGCGCCTAGGACCGCTCGGCCACCCCGGCCGGCAAGATAAGAGAGAACTCTACAGAAAGGCTTGCACCCTTAGGAGAGCCTTAACAAGTTTTTTTAAAAAATCCAGTATCCATTCGAAGGGAGTTGATGTAATCATAGGGTTCTGAGGGTAGTATTTCCTTTAGTAGCTATTCATTTTAAGTCATTCCCTGGACCATCGTCTTGTATTCTTATCCTTCTTCCTCTTCTTTAAACACAGTACTGAAACTAAAGCCAGGACTAGTTTGTTTGCATTGAAACGTCCCCTTATGATAATTATGACTGACAGTGCCGGGAAACCTCTTACGTTATTTGATACAGAGACAGCTGAGTAAAGCTGAACGTATTCAGACAGTTTTTTCTTTACTTGTTCTGATCACCACTGAACTGACACACTTTTTTTTAGCGCAACGGAACCTAACTTCCATTAATCCCTACAAAAGAATGGCCCTGAAAAACAATAACCTATCTATACCTTTCATGAATATCTTACCACACAAAATTCTTCGTTACTCGAACTACTGCAATACAGCAAGCGCCAATACAGCTGAAGGCACTAACTACTGATAATCATTGTTAGCAAATGAAAAATTTTGATAGAGAACAAACAATGTATTTACCTTAATAATGTTCAAAAATCATCTTATATATGTTCATGACATCCATCTTCAAAAATTTCCTTTTTCAGGCGGACACACGTCCAGACCGTCCGTTTATAGTAATCTCTCTGTTGTGGTTGGCAGGAGAGCCAACCGTGCTAGTAAAGGAGGCCGAAATGCACGCGTCTCAGCTCACGCAGGCTGGTGTGAGCTCTGGAACATGACAAGGGAACTAGAATTGAGAAAAAACGGATGTAGCTGGTGGAATACTTAACTTTAATCCATTAATGACGAACGTCGCTCTTGACGGTACATGATTTACAATATCAATAGAAACTTATCATGGCGCCTTGCTAGGTCGTAGCAAATAACGTAGCTGAAGGCTATGCTAACTATCGTCTCGCTAAATGAGAGCGTAGAAGTCAGTGAACCATCGCTAGCAAAGTCGGCTGTACAACTGGGGCGAGTGCTAGGAAGTCTCTCTAGACCTGCCGTGTGGCGGCGCTCGGTCTGCAGTCACTGATAGTGGCGACACGTGGGTCCGACGTATACTACCGGCCGCGACCTAGCAAGTGTGGTGTCTCGCGGTGACACCACACTCTCAAAACTCTGGCATCTCTCTCCCCAAATCCACCAATGCTGGCGGCTCACCTCGAACCGCCCAACGCTACCCCTTGTTCACATCCAATTTCCGAACACTACACCAGCGAATATTCCAAGAATGAGTCCAACCAGCCACAGACTGCACACAGCACAGTCAGTGATTTTCATACAGAGTGCTACGTGTCGTTACCAACATAAAAACCAAAACAGCCTACTTACAGCATTTGCTGCCTTTCTCACTACCATCAAAATACTTGCGAAGACGGGCAGCGTCTGCTTCAAAGTGAGGTTAACCTGACAAACGTTGCTTGAATGTGTACGGGCTTGCTTGGCAATTCTGTGGCTAGATAAGAGCAATTTTGTCAAACACATTTGATCGTTTATGGGGGCCTTCACTTCGAGAAATTTGCGGATCCGTGTGGCTTATGAAAGCTGCGCAGAGGGCTGTGTCATTAGCCGAGGCAGTGTCAGATATCTTCGGCAAATTCCGCCGAGCGGTGCAAGGTTTATTCGCCCGTTCTCTCTCTCGTAACCATATGCGCGTGAACACTACATGAACCGGGTTCGCATTTGCACTGCTCTGGCTCGCCCCACAAAAGAGCCAGCACTACCAAAATTTTGGAGAGAATGGTCTTTGTTTTAGTACTACGATTAATCAATCGTAAAAGGAATAAAAAGTAATTACTTTGTATGTAATTATTCGCCTCAGTTTTTCACTGAACAGTCCACACGAATTACGTCGGCATTCATCTTTCAAACACTACGCTCTCTCGCATGAAATTGCCAGTGGCGCACGGTCGAAAGAACTTCGATTAGTAAAATCGCCAGTACTTTTAAAAGAATGCCTGACGCAGTTCGGCAATTTGAAGTGGGTTCGATTCATCGTACAGTTGATCCATTACATACACCATTGATCCGAAATAGAAACCATCAAATGTTTGAAACACATCCGCACTATTTCATGATTTACACTGTATGCAGAGAGCTGGGGTACACTGATTCCGTCCCTGGGAGTACAGGGTGGCGGCAGGAAGGGCATACGGCCTCTCCCAAAACAAACCTTGCTAAATTCACTGTAACCACGCCGACCCTGCGATCACTGCGGGACTATGGTGAAAGAGAAAGACAGAAGAAAGAAAGAAACAATCAAATATCGAAGACTGTTTTCTTGAGAACGAGGTCGCTGTAGGAATGTATCTGTCACTTATACTCACAAACAACAGTGGAAGAAAGTCGTTTTAGAAACTGGAGTTGATTAAAGACAGGTTTCTAACCTCCACGTTTTGCCTTTGATCAGTACTAACAGTGTTGTCTTCACACAATTAAGTTATGAAAATATTATGACATTACCATGAGGCATACTATCAGGCCAATTAGCGAATAAGATGATAGAAATCCTCCATTTTATGACTCATTGTTTGAGGAACCTTATATTTGATTTTAATATGAGTAAAGATTTCTGGGTTGTTACATCCCTTCTACTATGAATTAAAAATACAATATTCTACCTGTTTTCACAGATACGGTAGAACACACACAATACTGTGTTCTTCATTTACGATTATGTTGTTCTACCAAGAAGCGACTGAGTAATAAGTTCAAATGGTTCAAATGGCTCTGAGCACTATGCGACTTAACATCTGAAGTCATCATTCCCCTAGAACTTAGAACTACTTAAACCTAACTAACCTACCGACATCACACACATCCATGCCCGAGGCAGGATTCGAACCTGCGATCGTAGCGGTCACGCGGTTCCAGACTGAAGCGCCTAGAACCACTCGGCCACAACGGCCGGCCAGAGTAATAAGTTCCTTTTGTTAATTTCGATTTTTTTAGCAAACATAACAACTTTATAGTTATATATAGATATATTTCATCTTATGCATATGTCGAACATGGACCGCTTGTGCGGTGTAAGTTGTCAACACTACCTTACAACAAGTGCCGATTCCATATCCGCATACATCCACATTCGTCCACAATACCTCCCTACTGGTGCTAAAATGCTGCAATCCATTCGAGTGAGGCGTTCAACCCCTAGGTAGCACTCATGTTAACTACATCTACATCTGTACTCAGCAAACCACCATGATGTTCATGGCAGAGGGTACGTCCAGTTTTACCACTTATTAGGCTTTCTTCCTGTTCCATTCAACTATGGAGTGTGGGAAGAATGATTGAATTCCTCTGAGTGTGCAACAGTTATTCTAATCTTATCCTCACGATCCCTGCGTCATCGATACGTGGGGGTTTGTAGTATATCCCCACAGTAATCATTTGAAGCCGAGGTTTGAAACTTTGTTATCAGACTTTGTCGGTTTAATTATGTCTGTCTTCAAGGGTATGCCATTTGGTTCCTTCAGTATCTCTACGACACTCTCGAACGAATTAAACAAATGAGTGGCAATTTTTGCTGCCCTTCTCTGTATCCCCTGTTAGCCCTGTGTGTCACCAATAAACCGAAATATACCACCTGCTTTACCCACGACTGAACCTATGTGATCATTCCATTTCATATCCCTGAAATGTCGTATCAAACGTACGTCTTGATTTGTGGGAGAGTACCTAGAGTACAGAATAGGATAGACCTTGGGAAACACGAAAAAAAGAGATAGAGTCGTTAAAGATGTGATGTTAGAAAATCACAATAGAAATTACGAAGACTGAGAAGATAAGCAAAGTGTAGGTAGGGAAAGCAATATACGAAAATAATATTTATAAGAAAGCACTGGGCGACAGGACGTTTTTAAGACCACAGGGAATAGAGGACAAAAACCGTAGGGAAAGGCAGAGACAGGACTAAATTCAACAAGTAATCAGGACACTGGATGTAAGTGTAACTCTGAGTTAAAAAGAATGATAATGTCGAAGTTGTGGCGAAGAGCTTCAGACCAGTTAGAGGTCAACGACCCGCTCGCCCCCCCCCCCCCCCCCCCCAACTCCCCACTCCCAAGAAAGGAATCCTCATAAGCAAATTACTGTCATAGCACGAATCAACTACTTTAAAAAAAAACGGAGGTCCTATGTATAAGACAGCTCCAAACGTTTGATTACTTTACAGTTTAATGTGATAATAGTTGACATTAAGCACGTAAAATCTTTATGGATAATTGCTCTGTAGTTTTTCGTGGATATCACTGTTTATGTGTCATATTTCCTGAACCCTGTTGTAAAATGATATAATTTTGCAGACACATTCAGTGATATATGTGGATACTCTCTGCAAACTATGTTGCTGATAGAGTAAGCTGTAAAACAATGAATTAAAACGTCTTGCCTCAAGTTAAACTTACAGTACTAAAAGCGAAAATGCAGTAAGCGATAAACTTTTTCCCCTTCATTACTTTGTGGGTGTGTTAAGGAGAACAGTTTCGAAAAAGTTGGAAATTATGTTTAAGTTCGTTGAAAGTCGATAAGTGCTCTCATTCTTAAATGGTGGCTGGATATAGTCAGGGTAATTTAGCGCGCCGCCACTTATACTGCCGCATGTACAGAGTTTCTAACTGTAACACTTGACGCATTATGTCAAACCTTCGATCTTCTATTAAATCACTTCATGAGTAGTTTATGACAGCATTTTAAATGCTGAAATTCGGTCAGTAATTATACAAATCACATTTTTACAGTGTTTGAAGCACTAGGGTAGGGCCCGGGCAATCGGTACTGGGAGACGGGTGACTCAGAGGTTTAGTAATACACAGGGTATATCGTAATTAATAACGTAAAGGCATACTATTGAAAGTACACGGTGATAGAATTTAAAAAAGTCTAGCAAGAGTAAGTTTTACAACGAATACCTCAAGGGAAAACACCGCCATAAAACTTCCATTCTTTTTTTTAAAAAAAAATTTAATAGCTATGTCTCATCGTTGGAGTGTTTACTCTCACATCCCAAAGCTATGGAACTGTATTAGAATAACAAGTACATTGAAGGTTGGGAATTAATATTCATTTGGAAAGTTGGCCACTGATTCTGCTGTGTTGTGCAAACACTGAGTCTGAGATATTATTATCGCGAATAGCAGCGAGCGATCTGTTGCTGACAGGAGTCGGAAGTTGTTGGACGCAGCGTGCTGTGGAGAGATGCTGCGAGACATGAGAGGTTGTAGCCTCCCGTGATCGTTATAGTAGCGCCGGAGGAAACTTTGGTATTAGTTGAGGAGTTTTGGTAATTTGGATTTTTGCTGCACGTAGTTGTTGCGTGGTTGGGGGCTGGAGGAATTTTGTTAGATATTTTATGCATACATTGAGGGTAATATTCGTATATTTTTTGTGGCCAGATTCGTGATTATTGTTGACAGACATTGTAGAATAATTGGTAGATAATCATACTGTCGAAGAAATGCAAAGATCTGTGTTAAGTTTGTCAATTTTGTAAATAGAGTAAATTAACATTTTTATTGGTTTCTTTCATTTTTGCTCCACTTAAGGCTTGAGGACCAAAGCCTCCCCCGATCATTCAGTTTCTATATTTAAAAAAAATGATAGCACTTCTTTCAGTAATTGTAACCATGCATTCCACTCCGCATGGATCGCAGTATTTCTTTTCAATTACTTTTAGCATGTTGCGGATCACCCAGCAGCGGCCGGATGAGGTAAGTTGTCTGTCGCGTACCGGAGCATTGCAGTATAGTTGTCAGGAGACGATAGTGAATATTTTAAAACGGTCTCACATACCTGAGAACTGATTCTTTTATGATCTACAGGAAGAGTAATTGATTTCTTTTTTGTTCTCAATCAGAAATATATTATTTTCAGAGATGGAACTTCACACATTTCCGTGCGCCTTTCGCCAGAACAAATAACAATTACAAACATATTGAAGTTTAAAATCTAACAGTTTTCAATGTCTAACGAATACATGAAATATAGACTGCCCGAGTGTCCGTGGCACACTGACAGATACTGTGGTGGTCAAGACAGTATGTCTATATCAGAGACATGCATCTGAGGCATTACAGGCAAGATGCACTAATGAAAAGACAGAAAACGCAAATGAGAATTTGCGCAGTGATATTTGGTCCAAGTGACCCACAGGAAAGAAGAATGGAAAAACACTTTTGGGTCTTGTGAAACCTGTTTCTCAGTTCAACACACGATGTTTGAAGAATGTAGGAGTCCCAACACTCCTTTGTCACCCTCATAGAAGAACATCTACTCATCTGTAGATCAACGTCGGATCTAGCAGTCCTCAAAACGCTGCCTGTAGAAGGAAAAATTCGATAAAAAGGCTACACTGATCTTCAAATTACAACAAGAAGGACCCTTACAGGAACACCGAGGGAAAACGTATGATGCTAGTGAGTTTAATGGGTATGAGTATTGTACTAATACTCATTTTTTAACAAAAGTTTAAAATCCATTTTTCCGTAAGTTTCTATCTCTAAGGGCAATGCCAGCATTTTTATCCTAAATGTAATCTTGAAGTACTCGCGCATTTCTATATACCAATATTTAAGAAAATGTAGTTTGTCTATTTTATTATCATATTTATTTACAAGTAATTAAATAAAATCTAAGTGTGTAACTTGAAAAAAAAACGAACTGAAAGAAAATAATTCTTATAAAATGAATACATAGAAGTGTTGAAGAATTTTTAAGAATGTATCCAGAAAACAGAGATGTCAAAATTGAGATGTGAGTACCAAAACCTGGTTTTTAAAAATTCCGCTGAAAATCATTAAAATGCATAACTCAAAAATGAGTGAAGTTCTGGAATTCGAAGCTTGTGTGTTACTACAAATGATAGACGTGATTTATAAATTTGGTTGAAATCGACAAAGTCGAAGAAAATTTATACTTTTGGATGGAGTCTCCCTTTAAGAGCTATGAGAACTCGTTCACCTTCACTACTGTGAAACACAACTCTTTTACCACAAACCCTTTTCCTTCCATATTTTGGGAGGAGGTATCATGGACAAAAACATAAAAATATTGTATAGTAAACACTGACTGTACAAAGCATACTTTAAAAGCCGTGTTCACGTATTCATTAGAAGAGATGTGTATCACAATAGCGAAGATCAACACGTGCCCATAACTCTTACGGTTGGCATTTTTGCTCCGACGTTTACCGCAGTTTTTTCCCTTGTTTCTCTGCATACAACCGCCTTTCGACACATGGAAAGCAAACGGCTCGCAGTAGAAGAGATTTGATTCACAGTATCGAGGTTAAGTAGTTACCACGCAGGTGTGCATTTTAGAGTCCATTTTTACTGAGGTTTTTTTTTTTTTTTCTCCTAGTATCGTGTAGTTTCAACTACATGCGTTTACGTCGTTAATAATGACACACCCAGTAAATAGGGGCATAACATAAAGGTACTTACACGGGTCACAGAAAGTGTATAATGTTGACAACGTAGCTCGTCAGTATTACGTGGAAAATTTAGCGGCCGCACGATCGCACCCACATGTTCGACAACACTGCCATTCACTGCTGCCCGACAACGCTTGCGGGCCACACGTGTTCCGGACTACAAGTGTTTCCTCGTGCCGCACTATGGCGGAGAATGGATAAATGCGAGATAGTGAGAAATGAATGTGGTTCTCCTGCATTTGCATTCCGTACGGAAAACTTAAACATGGAAAAAGAGGAATCGGGCTTAGATGATGCGTTCTTTGTGTAAAAATAGCAAACTGGTGTTAAGACTTTACCTTGTGAACTCATGCTGGATACATACGTTCTCCAGAATACCGAATCATGATTTCGAATATATCGTTTAAAATTAATTCTTCCGAGAATTAACAACGCTGAATAACGATATGAAAGACTGTGTATCAATTGTAGGCAAACTGGTGATTTCCCTTCACTCTTAGCTAATGGTGATTCACACAAGTTTGACGTATCATATTGAAGTGCACTTCTTAGCTGCTCTATGTGATCAAGAATATCCGGACACCTCCAAAAACATAAGATTGTCATATTAGGTGCATTTTGCTACCACCTACTGGCAGGTACTCCGTATCAGCGACCTCAATAGTCATTACACATTGTGAGAGAGCAGAATGGGGCGTTCCGCGGAACTCACGGACTTTGAACATGGTCAGGTGATTGAGTATCACTTGAATCACACGTCTGTACGTGAGATTTCCACACTCCTAAAGATCCCTAGGTCCACTGCTTCCGATTTGATAGTGAAGTGGAAACGTAAAGGGACACGTACAGCACAAAAACGTACCGGCCGACCTCGTCTGTTGAGTGACAGCGATCGCCGATAGTTGGAGAGGGTCGTAATGTGTAATCGGCAGACATCTATCCAGACCACAGGAATTCCAAACTGCATCAGGATCCACTCCAAGCACTATGATAATTAAGCGAGAGGTGAGAAAACGTGGGTTTCATGGTCGAGAAGCTGCTCATGAGCCACACATCAGTCCAGTAAATGCCAAACGATGCATCGCTTGGCGTAAGTAGCGTAAACATTGAACGATTGAACAGTGGAAGAAATCTGTGAGGAGTGACGAATCACAGTACATAATGTGATGATCCGACGGCAGGGTGTATGGCGAAAGCCCGGTGAGCGTCATGTGTCAGCGTCTGTAGTGCCAACAGTAAAATTCGGAGGCAGTGGTGTTACGGTGTGGTCATGTTTTTCATGTAGGGGGCTTGCACCTCTTATTGTTTTGCGTGGCCTACATTGAAGTTTTAAGCACCTTCTTGCTTCCCACTGCTGAAGAGCAATTCGGGGATGGCGATTGCATCTTTCAACACGATCGAGCACCTGTTCGTAATGCACGGCCTCTGGCGGAGTGCTTACACCACATCCCTGTAATGGACTGGCCTGCACAGAGTCGTGATCTGAATCCTATAGAATATCTTTGGGATGTTTTGGAACACCTAATTCGTGCCAGAGGTCTGTGTCTGTGTCTGTGTCTGTTACTGAAGTTTTACTGTATCGAAGCAGAAAAGTCGCAACCGAAAAACTTTTTCTGCTTTCGTTATTCTGTGGGTAGTCTCAGGAGCAAAAAGTTCAAGAAGGGTTTGAAATTATGTGTGAACTTTGTTGGAAGTTGCTTAGAGCTCTCATTGTCAAATACCGGATGATTACGTAGAATTGGTAATTGTGAGTTATGCTGTTTCATGATATGTACATATTTTCTAGCTGTAATACTTGACCTTTTATCATAAACATTTAACGTGTGATTATACCTCTTAATTAGTAGTTTACGACAGCATTTCAAATTTTTAAATACAATCGACAATTATGCGAATTACTGAAAAAAGCATCTCCAGTTCTCTGTGCATTTTCCTTCTGTATCACGAAACTGTTTTTGTTTTCGGTTTGCCTTTTATTGTTGCTCTTTCTTTTAGATTACATTTGTAGTAAAACCTGTTATTAACGCCAAACTAGTAAGAAAAGTATGCTGTTTTCCCCCCTATATCCCACCACCTACCCCATTTTCCCTTTTATTTTCATTTCTATTCTCTTGACTGCTTCTCCTTTTTAGTTATTATTGGCTCTGAGCACTATGGGACTTAACATCGATGGTTATCAGTCCCCTAGAACTTAGAACTACTTAAACCTAACTATCCTAAGGACATCACACAACACCCAGTCATCACGAGGCACAGAAAACCCCTCACCCCGCCGGTAATCTAACCCGGGCATGGGAAGCGAGAACGCCACCGCACGACCACGAGATGCGGGCTTTAGTCAGTATTAGCAATATTGTTTATAATAGCCTTTTATTAACCAAGAATCATCGTATTTGTGCACACACTGCATTATTAACACTACTTTGTATGCGTGTTTCCCTAATGACGTTTTGTAACAGTTTTTATGAGTATTATTTTTCCACGAAACGTTATTATATATGTACTCATACGAAATGAGTAATATAAATTTGTTACCAATTTATCACTATTAATACTTTTCATATTATCAATCCCTTCATTATGGCAATGTAGATTTATTATCTTTTGTATTTTCAGCCTCACTTCAAGATTAATTTTTAGTTTTAACTATTTAT
This sequence comes from Schistocerca gregaria, assembly GCF_023897955.1. NCBI lineage: Eukaryota > Metazoa > Arthropoda > Insecta > Orthoptera > Acrididae > Schistocerca > Schistocerca gregaria. The sequence goes on from NC_064922.1 coordinate 161,649,945, forward strand.
GAGCGTTAAGGCTAGTTAGTTCTTCATTTTCCTCTCCCGCCATATGATGACTCTTTCTCCTGGTCGCTCATTCCGGTCGTTAGAGCATGTTTCACTGGACGCCTCCCGCTCGCACTACCCCATAACACACTTCACGTCTGCCTGTTCTACAGTTCAGTCTGACGTCCACAGCATGCGAACCCTTCACAGCGAAGTGAATAAGTTCCTATGTTTATTATTCGGTTTTAGTCTTTTCAATTTTTGCTCGGTTTCCCACTCACATGGTTCAAGGTCCCATACAACTGAATTTCCTTTCCATGTCCCCTCTTTTCTAAACTAAACTAAACTAAACTAAACTAAAGCGCTGATAGAAAGCACCGAAGCGGAAATCGTTATAGATACAGAAAGCTGGCTGAAGCCAGAGATAAATTAAGCCGAAATTTTTACAAAGGCACAGACGGTGTTTAGAAAGGATAGATTGCATGCAACCGGTGGTGGCGTGTTTGTCGCTGTTAGTAGTGGATTATCCTGTAGTGAAGTAGAAGTGGATAGTTCCTGTGAAATATTATGGGTGGAGGTTACACTCAACAACCGAGCTAGGTTAGTAATTGGCTCCTTTTACCGACCTCCCGACTCAGCAGCATAAATGGCAGAACAGCTGCGAGAAAATTTGAAATACATTTCACATAAATTTTCTCAGCATACTATGGTCTTAGGTGCAGATTTCAATTTACCAGATATTGACTGGGATACTCAGATGTTTAGGACGAGTGGTAGGGACAGAGCATCGAGTGACATTATACTGAGTGTACATCCGAAAATTACCTCGAGCAATTAAACAGAGAACCGACTCGTGGAGATAACATCTTGGACCTACTGATAACAAACAGACCCGAAATTTTCGACTCTGTAAGTGCAGAACAGGCAATCAGTGATCATAAGTCAGTTGCAGCATCCCTGAATATGGAAGTTAATAGGAATATAAAAAAAGGGAGGAAGGTTTATCTGTTTAGCAAGAGTAATAGAAGGCAGATTTCAGACTACCTAACAGATCACAACGAAAATTTCTGTTCCGACACTGACAATGTTGAGTGTTTATGGAAAAAGTTTAAGGCAATTGTAAAATGCGTTTTAGACAGGTACGTGCCGAGTAAAACTGTGAGGGACGGGAAAAACCCACCGTGGTTCAAGTTAGGAAACTACCGCGGAAGCAAAGAGAGCTTCACTCCAAGTTTAAACGCAGCCAAAACCTCTCACACAAACAGAACCTAAACGATGTCAAAGTTAGCGAAAGGAGGGCTATGCGTGAAGCGTTCAGTGAATTCGAAAGTAAAATTCTATGTACCGACTTGGCAGAAAATCCTAGGAAGTTCTAGTCTTACGTTAAATCAGTAAGTGGCTCGAAACAGCATGTCCAGACACTCTGGTATGATGATGGCTCTGAAACAGAGGATGACACGCGTAAAGCTGAAATACTAAACACCTTTTTCCAAAGCTGTTTCACAGAGGAAGACAGCACTGCAGTTCCTTCTCTAAATCCTCGCACAAACGAAAAAATGGCTGACATCGAAATAAGCGTCCAAGGAATAGAAAAGCAACTGAAATTACTCAACAGAGGAAAGTCCACTGGACCTGACGGAATACCAATTCGATTCTACACAGAGTACGCGAAAGAACTTGCCCCCCTTCTAACAGCCGTGTACCGCAAGTCTCTAGAGGAACGGAAGGTTCCAAATCATTGGAAAAGAGCACAGGTAGTCCCAGCCTTCAAAAAGGGTCGTCGAGCAGATGCGCAAAACTATAGACCTATATATCTCTGACGTCGATCTGATGTAGAATTTTAGAACATGTTTTTTGCTCCAGTATCATGTCGTTTCTGGAAACCCAGAATCTACTCTGTAGGAATCAACATGGATTCCGGAAACAGCTATCGTGTGAGACCCAACTCGCTTTATTTGTTCATGAGACCCAGAAATTATTAGATACAGGCTCCCAGGTAGATGCTATTTTCCTAGACTTCCGGAAGGCGTTCGATACAGTTCCGCACTGATGCCTGATAAACAAAGTAAGAGCCTACGGAATATCAGACCAGCTGTGTGGCTGGATTAAAGAGTTTTTAGCAAACAGAACACAACATGTTATTATGAATGGAGAGACGTCTACAGACGTTAAAGTAACCTCTGGCGTGCCACAGGGGAGTGTTATGGGACCATTGCTATTCACAATATATATAAATGACGTAGTAGATAGTGTCGGAAGTTCCATGCGGCTTTTCACGGATGATGCTGTAGTATACAGAGAAGTTGCAGCATTAGAAATTTGTAGCGAAATGTAGGAAGATCTGCAGCGGATAGGCACTTGGTTTAGGGAGTGGCAACTGACCCTTAACATAGACAAATGTAATGTATTGCGAATACATAGAAAGAAGGATCCTTTATTATATGATTATATGATAGAGGAACAAACACTGGTAGCAGTTACTTCTGTTAAATATCTGGGAGTATGCGTGCGGAACGATTTAAAATGGAATAGTCATATAAAATTAATTGTTGGTAAGGCGGGTACCAGGTTGAGTTTCGTTTGGTGAGTCCTTAGAAAATGTAGTCCATCAACAAAGGAGGTGGCTTAAAAAACACTCGTTCGACCTATACTTGAGTATTGCTCATCATTGTGGGATCCGCACCAGATCGGTTTCACGGAGGAGATAGAGGAGATCCAAAGAAGAGCGGCGCGTTTCGTCACAGGGTTATTTGGTAACAGTGATAGCGTTACGGAGCTGTTTAGCAAACTCAAGTGGCAGACTCTGCAAGAGAGGCGCTCTGCATCGCGGTGTAGCTTGCTCCCCAGGTTTCGAGAGGGTGCGTTTCTGGATGAGGTATCGAATATACTGCTTCCACCTACTTATACCTCCCGTGGAGATCACGAATGTAAAATTAGAGAGATTCGAGCGCACACGGAGGATTTCAGACAGTCGTTCTTCCCGCGAACCATACGCGACTGGAACAGAAAAGGGAGGTAATGACAGTGGCACATAAAGTGCCCTCCGCCACACACCGTTGGGTGGCTTGCGGAGTATGAATGTAGATGTAGATGTAAATTGCCTGATAGCGCTTTTTCTGCTAGGTTTGTGAGTGAGTTACCATCAGCGGTCACTTCTTTACAATTCCAGGTATGCTACACGGGATTATTCAATATTCCCTCTCCTGTTCCTGTAAATCTGAATACCTCAAGATGGAATTATACGCTGAGGTGAAAAAGTCATATGATTTCGATATCCACGTATGCAGATGGCTGTTGTACCGCGTACACATTGTATAAAAGGAGAACGCATTGGCGGAGTTGCCATTTGTACTTAGGTGATTCATGTGAAAAGCTTCCCCATGTGTTTTTGGCCACACGATGGGAATTAACAGACTTTGAATGCTGAACAGCAGTTGGATCTAGAAGCATGGGACATTCCATTTCTGAAATCTCTAGCAATATAAATACCCCGAAATCCACAGGACGACGTACCCGAGACAACCATGCATAGGAAACACAACCGACATCTCTGCACATGAAGGAACCGACCCAAATACACATCGTCGATGAGGCGATCGACCGAACGACGAACCAACGGTCGTCCCCTCTGGTGCTACCTGTACGAACCTCCCTGGTGCTCTGTCCCCGACTGCACTGCTGCTGCGTCCTGACCGCCCTTCTAGTCTCCAGCTGACTTCCAGACACACGGCGACCCGAAAATACAATCGGTCGCTCCAGAGATGGTACGACAGTGCATTTATCGATCTACATCTACACCTACATTTATACTCCGCAAGCCACCCAACGGTGTGGGGCGGAGGGCACTTTACGTGCCACTGTCATTACCTCCCTTTACTGTTCCAGTCGCGTATGGTTCGCGGGAAGAACGACTGCCGAAAAGCCTCCGTAATCTTTCGAATCTCTCTAATTTTACATTCGTGATCTCCTCGGGAGGTATAAGTAGGTGGAGCAATATATTCGATACCTCATCGAGAAACGCACCCTCTCGAAACCTGGACAGCAAGCTACACGGCGATGCAGAGCGCCTCTCTTGCAGAGTGTGCCACTTGAGTTTGCTAAACATCTCCGTAACGCTATCTCGCTTACCAAATAACGCCCCGCTGTGCTTTGTATCCTCTCTGTATCCTCTGTCAACCCGACCTGGTACGGATCCCACATTGATGAGCAATACTCAAGTATCGTTCCAACAAGTGTTTTGTAAGCTACCTCGTTTGTTATTGGACTACATTTTCTAAGGTCTCTCCCAATGAATCTCAACCTGCCACCCGCCTTACCAACAATTAATTTTATATGATCATTCAACTTCAAATCGTTCCGTACGCATTCTCCCAGATATTTCACAGAAGTAACTGCTACCAGTGTTTGTTCCACTATCATATAATCATACAATAAGGGATCCTTGTTTCTATGTATTTTCAGTACATTACATTTGTCTGTGTTAAGGGTCACTTGCCGCTCCATGCACCAAGTGCCTATCCGCTGCAGATTTTCCTGCATTTCACTGCAGTTTTCTAATGCTGCAACTTCTCTGTATACTACAGCATCATCCGCGAAGAAAAAAAATGGTTCAAATGGCTCTGAGCACTATGGGAATCAACTGCTGTGGTCATTAGTCCCCTAGAACTTAGAACTACTTACTTAGAACTAATTAAACCTAACTAACTTAAGGACATCACACACATCCATGCCCGAGGCAGGATTCGAACCTGCGACCGTAGCAGTCCCACGGTTCCGGTTTGCGCGCCTAGAACCGCGAGACCACCGAGGCCGGCATTCGCGAAGAGCTGCTGCCGCTCACGGACAAGTAAGGCAGGAAATTAGTGACGCCAGTAAACGGAATAAGAAAACGAGGCGGCAGTACCGTAAGAGAAGATGACCAACAATAAATGGCTTGAACACGAGCCGTGCACGGCTCAATCAGTTCGTGCACAAAATCCTGCGACGGCAATGCTTTCGCTATTACGGTCGCCTGTAGAGGTAGCATGCCTTAATATTTCTGCAGCGTATTTCAAGGTGTTTAGTCGATGCCACGTCGAATTGCTGCACTACAGCGTGCAAAAGAAGGTGCGACACGATGCTACGAGGTATCCCATTACTTTTGTAACCTCAGTCTAGTGTTACAGAAATAGGCTGTGCTTATAATAAAAGAAAGTCACAAGTGTAGAAGAATCATGTACTGGAAAAACGATTTAGTTGCCACCGGAAATCGTTGGGAAGCATCCTGTAGCTAGGATGGGAGAGCCGTTTAGGCGTCTAGCAGTACAGATGAGCACGCCTGCTGACGCAACGCCAACGTCTGCCACAGAATCCTCCACAGCTCAGCTGCAGCCGACAACCCCAGAACAGAGCTCGTCGCAGGCGATGGGTGCTGCTCATTCCCACACATTATGCTTGCAGTTTTGACCATATCGGCGCTCATGGATAATACCGCCGGCACCGGCGGCGCCATCTCGCCGACGTCCGCGGCCGGCGATCCGCCAGCGCTGCAATCCGATTAGGCTCCGCCGGCCGGCGTCCGTCCAGTGGCTCATCTCCTCCCCCACACCGCCGCCGATCGCGTTGTCTGCGCGGCCACGCGCTCCCGCGGATCAGAAAGGCAGCTGGTCTCAAGCGGTGTGATGGACCAACAGGAGAGTCTCACGGCGCAGACGCACGGGACCCTGAGAGTGTCGCATTATTCTGGCCGTTTCCTGCAGCTGATATCTACTGTAGATTCCTCATGACGCCGTAAACACTGCCGTAGCACTCCTCACCACTGTAAGAAGCAAAGGATGAAAAGGGGTCATCTCTAGGATCAGAAGTTGGTACAGGTGTAGCACAAAACCGATTTAAATGTTTTACCACTGAAACCTTCCCGTCTAATATTGTATGAACGTTTGCTTGCTGACTGAACGCTGCGTCTCTTAAAATCTTTTAACTGCTGCTCTGTCAAGACTACCTGCTGATTATTACGACGAAACATAAAATGTGTTGTCGCCGTGGCCCTCAGTCGTTACCTGAAATTATTAAGACTGATTCTTACCTTTAATTATTTATACTGGATCGCCATCTGACTGCTACAGCAAACTGTGGAATGAATATACTTACTTCTCTTTAACATAATTATAAGCTGCTGGTGGAGTTTCATAATACTTTGTGACTGGAATTCTTTAAGTTGAAGTTAATTTAGATTTGATAAAAGCTGAAGCTCAGTTTAGACTTTTCTTTTAAGATAACAATAAATTCCGTAAAGCATTTACGTGAATGATTTTGGGATAGAAAATTCTTAATGCATTTAATCTGGTAGAAGTTAACTATATTCTGAGAACGATCTTGACAAACAATTACAAGGGGTATAGTTCTTTACAAAAATTCTTAAAAAGTATTTTTTTATTTATTTATTTATTTATTTTTTTTTGATAAAAAAACCTCAAACGTACTTTAAAAATCATGATCCCATACCAAATACATCATTCAAAGCTCTCATAGTATCACAATGGTTCTGAAAAAATATGAACAGTTCACAAAATACAACTTCGTAAGTGTGAAGTTATCCAATGGTGTAATTACGTAAACATCTGTCACTGATGTAGTAAAGTAAATGTTTGTCTCTCTCAGTTAAATGATCAGATAGCTGTGTAATTTATGTGTTAGAGAAATATGGTACCGATGTGTAAAGTTGTATAAACAAATACCATATTAGCTAGGGCTCCTTGTGCTTGCCAAACACATGGCACACAAAGTAAGCGTGTACCCCCCTGCACCAAAAACCATTGTTGGCGGCGAGACCGCACTTTTGTAGCATTGGGCGTTGGAAGCGAGCAGTTGCGAGTAAGATGTGAGACGAGGCAGTCGTAGCTAGCGAGACATGAGAGGAGGTCGCTGTAAGCGAGGTATGAATTAACACTTTGAAAGAAGCGGTGTGCTCGCCAGCCACTCGCTATATGTAGCGCAATGCTAGTTTTTAAGAATTTTTGTAAAGAACTATGCCCCTTGTAATTGTTTGTCAAGATCGTTCTCAGAATATAGTTATGTAATTTTGATGGAAAATTAGGTATGTAGCGCAACGCTACTTTTTAAGAATTTTTGTAAAGAACTATACCCCTTTGTAATTTTTTATCAAGATCGTTCTCAGAATATAGTTAACTTCTACCAGATTAAATGCATTAAGAATTTTCTATCCCAAAATCATTCACGTAAATGCTTTACGGAATTTATTGTTATCTTAAAAGAAAAGTCTACACTGAGCTTCAGCTTTTATCAAATCTAAATTAACTTCAACTTAAAGAATTCCAGTCACAAAGTATTATGAAACTCCACCAGCAGCTTATAATTATGTTAAAGAGAAGTAAGTATATTCATTCCACAGTTTGCTGTAGCAGTCAGATGGCGATCCAGTATAAATAATTAAAGGTAAGAATCAGTCTTAGTAATTTCAGGTAACGACTGAGGGCCACGGCGACAACACATTTTATGTTTCGTCGTAATAATCAGCAGGTAGTCTTGACAGAGCAGCAGTTAAAAGATTTTAAGAGACGCAGCGTTCAGTCAGCAAGCAAACGTTCATCCAATATTAGACGGGAAGGTTTCACCACCAACTAACAAAAACCGAAATTGTGCTAAGAAACTCAAGGGATGTACGCAATGAAACAGTATATTCTGAATGGGGGATAGTGATTGCTGGTGTACCTCAGGGATAGATATTGGATCCGTTTTTGTTCCTGTTATTGTTGTTGTGGTCTTCAGTCCTAAGACTGGTTTGATGCAGCTCTCCATGCTACTCTATCCCGTTCAATCTTCTTCATCTCCCAGTAACTACTGCAATCTACATCCTTCTGAATGTGCTTAGTGTATTCATCTCTCGGTCTCCCACTACGATTTTTACCTTCCACGCTGCCCTCCAATACTAAATTGGTCATCCCTTGATGCCTCAACACAACCGATCCCTTCTTCTAGGCGTGCCACAAACTCCTCCCCAATTCTGTTCAATACCTACTCATTAGTTATGTGATCTACCAATCTAATCATCAGCATTCTTCGGTAGCACCACATTTCGAAAGCTTCCATCCCCTTCTTGTCCCAACTATTTATCGTCCATGTTTCACTTCCATACATGGCTACACTCCATACAAATACTTTCAGAAACTACTTCCTGACACTGAAATCTATACTCGAAGTCAACAAATTTCTCTTCTTCAGAAACGCTTTCCTTGCCATTGCCAGTCTACATTTTATATCCTCTCTACTTCGACCATCATCAGTTATTTTGCTTCCCAAGTAGCAAAACTCCTTTACTATTTTAAGTGTCTCATTTCCTAATTTAATTCCCTCAGCATCACCCGACTTAATTCGACTACATTCCATTATTCTCGTTTTGCTTTTGTTGATGTTCATCTTATATCCTCCTTTCAAGACACAGTCCATTCCGTTTAACTGCTCTTCCAGGTCCTTTGCTGTCTGTGACAGAATTACAATGTCATCGGTGAACCTCAAAGTTTTTATTTCTTCCCCGTGGATTTCAATACCTACTCCGTATTTTTCTTTTGTTTCCTTCATTCCTCGCTCAACATACAGATTGAATAACATCGGGGAGAGGCTACAACCCTGTCTCAGTCCCTTCCCAACCACTGTTTCCCTTTCGTGTCCCTCGACTCTTGTAACTGCCGTCTAGTTTCTGTACAAATTGTAAATAGCCTTTCACTCGCTGTATTTTACCCCTGTCACCTTCAGAATTTGAAAGAGAGTATGCCACTCACAGTTGTGAAAAGCTTTCTCTAAGTTTACAAATGCCAGAAACGTAGGTTGTCCTTTCCTTAATCTAGCTTCTAAGATAAGTCGTAGGGTCAGTATTGCTTCACGTGTTCCAATATTTCTACGGAATCCAAACTGATCTTCCCCGAGGTCGGCTTCTACCAGTTTTTCCATTCGTCTGTGAAGAATTCGTGTTAGTATTTTGCAACTGTGTCTTATTAAACTGATAGTTCGGTAATTTTCACATCTGTCAACACCTGCTTTCTTTGGGATTGGAATTATTATATTCCTCTTCAGGTCTGAGGATATTTCGCCTGTCTCATACATTTTGCTCGCCGGATGGTAGAGTTTTGTCAGGACTGGCTCTCCCAAGGCCATCAATAGTTCTAATGGAATGTTGTCTACTCCTGGGGCCTTTTTTCTACTCAAGTCTTTCAGTGCCCTGTCAAACTCTTCGCGCAGTGTCCTATCTCCCATTTCATCTTCATCTACATCCTCTTCCATTTCCATAATACTCTCCTCAAGTTCATCGCCCTTGTATAGACCCTCTGTATACTCCTTCCACCTTTCTGCTTTCCCTTCTTTGCTTATACTGGGTTTCCATCAGAGCTTTTGATATTCATTGAAGTAGTTTTCTTTACTCCAAAGGTCTCTTTAATTTTACTGTATTCAATATCTGTCTTACCCCAAGTGAGACATGTCTCCACATCCTTACATTTACCCTCTAGCCGTCTCTGCTTAGCCATTTTGCACCTCCTGTCTATCTCATTTTTGACACGTTTGTATTCCTTTTTGCCTGCTTCGTTTTTATATTTTCTCCCTTCATCAATTTTTCCTGTCATACGAAAATAATTGTAGATCACACACCCCAAGTGGCAGGAATAGTGGAATTATTTTCAGTTTACTGAGTACTGATTTGCTGTTGTTAAGTAAGCTTTGATGTAAAATACGTTCCCATAAACAATGGCTGATAAGCTCTTAATATGTAGGTGTGATGCTGTTAGTGACCTATGAAATATCGATGGGAAAGGACTAGAATGATAACTGTGGCATCGTGCTGCTATCTGTCGTTGACAGCAAATTGTAAAGCCGTGTAGTCACTTGGTGGTTAATTAATAAATGCCAAGAAAATTACTACACTTCTCTCAGCATCAGTTGTGTTACTGGTAAACTGCATAAACCTCTTCCACTCCGGAATTGTTGGCACTTGTAGAGTGGGCTGCACTGAGTGGAGCCACTTACCACATATCCACGGTATACTTTGCAAGGTGAGTGTCACTATATCTCAGGGAGCAGGACTGACATGTTTAAATCAAGAACAGTAACCTGCTTAATGCATTTGCTTGACTACACCTAGGTGATTAACATATGTTACAGGAGGAGACAACTGAAGCCTCTGAGTCCCTTAAGATGTTGCGAAAGCTGAAACCAGAGTGATACATTTCATACCAAGCTTCGACAAGTATTCCAGCCAAAGACAGTGTAGGCACAGAAATCGAAATTGTCGGATATTTATTGGGGATGCTACAACTGGGCCGGACTGTAGGGCGGAAGACAGCTAACAGCTACAGCTATTGAGCACAACTGGTCACTTAACAATTTCAAATAAGTACTCAGTTAATAAACTACAGATATCTCCGGCATATAAACGTAAGACAAGTGAAGTTACTTTGTCTATTTGTGAGAGGGAACTGGACAGAAAATCCAGAAGGCATAGCAGCGTTCGTGGTTCGGAAATTGCCTCTCCCAGGATAAGTCTACAGCTGCCACACAGGATAACTACGAATGTTTCAGCTCTAGTATTATAGAACTGTGTGAGTTTCCTGCGTTAGTGTTATTAGTAATTCAGATCTGTATTCCATGCAGCGTTAACGCCTTTTGTAGAAACTAAAGACCCTTTTCCATGTCTGCGCACTGCGTCGCCAGTGAAGAGGAGCTGCAGAAGGTCGGTACAACTATGTGAAACACCCTGTACCTGCTGTTTGTGACGTAGTGTGGTAGAGACAAGGGGAGACCGCATAATCGCTCTTCAGTTTGCTAACATGTGAAGGAGGAAACTGCACGATCACAATCCGGCGACCTGTCTTCCGTCACGGTTTTAACTTCCGCCCCACCTTTCCACTCTGTTACACCCCCCGACCACAATTTACTCTTTAATACCTTTTTATTGCTCGTAGATGCAATTTACTCTTTAATACCTTTTTATTGCTCGTAGATGCGGTACACACATGTAATATTTGTTCTTAACGCACATTGTTTAAAGGTATGCAGTAATTTTACACCATTGAAACACTACTTTCAATAATCTGCCATTTTTCCATCCCATGTAAGGCGGAAACTGCTAGCTCTGGAGAAAAAATAAACAGGACTTTTTCGTAGGGAACGTGTTGTGTTTGGAAATTTTTCTTCTAGGAAGCGCAGTTCTTGAGATAGTCATGACAAACATTTAAAGGTGATCTCTAAACGTCCCCATCACTCATGCTCACAGCGCACCTGTCAAGATTTTTAGTACATGGTTCATGACACTCACCGCTACTACTGTAAAAAAATTTACACTCGCACGATGAGACAAAGAACAAGGATCGGTATTCAAAAATGGTTCAAAATTCAAATGATTCAAATGGCTCTGAGTTCTATGGGACAACATCTGAGGTCATCAGTTCCCTACACTAACCTAAGGATATGACACATATCCACGCTCGAGGCAGGATTCGAACCTACTACCGTAGCAGCAGCGCGGTTCTGGACTGAAGCGTGTAGAGCCGCTCGGTCACGCCGGCCGGCGGATCGGTATTCCTAAAAGTTCAAAGGTGTGTGAAATCTTATGGGACTTAAGTGGTAAGGTCATCAGCCCCAAAGCTTACACACTACTTAACCTGAAATATCCTAAGGACAAACACACACACCCATGCCCGAGGGAGGACTCGAACCTCCGCCTGGACCAGCCGCGTAGTCCATGAGTGTAGCGCCCCAGACCGCTCAGCTAATCCAGCGCAGGGATCGGTATTAATTTGAGGAAAACACGGGGAAGGGTGACCCAACTTGATGCGTCATTTATCATTTCAAAACAAATATTTTTATTTAATAACAATTCAATCAAGAGTCAACTGACAGTTACCCAGATTCTTGCGAAATGTATGTAAATAGTTAAATTTTTAAACTGAATTCGCAATGTATAAGACATTTGCATTATACATAAAATTAGAAATAGTACTCAATAATGTCAACTGTGCATCACAACTGCTGCCCGACTATAAACAGTTAATTAATTAAATAAACCTACGGTAGGACTCAATCCCCGCAACTACAACTGTGGATTAGACCCACAACAGGACTTGAACACAAGTTCAACAAACATTAAGTAAAAAAAACATTAAAATGCGTAAGTCTTCACTGGTTATTCTGCTCCCATATAGAAAAGACACTACCAAGGTGCCCCAAGGCTACCCACATTTAAAACTGAAGCAACAGTAATAATTCACAGATTGGTCACAAGACTGTTCCACGTAAATGACGTTAAGTAAATAAAGTACCGTGCTCCAACACCCAGTTAAAGTGATGATGACACTTAAACCGTTTTTTTAAACAGAAAACAAGAAAATAATGCTAAATTTCCAAACAACTTTCATCACCCACTCACAAGTGCATTACAGCAACAGAAATACTGAGTCAATTACTTCGTATACTGGCGACCACCCGCCTTCCACCATGTCACTATACCAAAAGAACAACAACGAACTATTCAGTTTGAGGCTAGAACAGGAGATCCGCAGAAACGCGTGCGATCTGCCAACACCTGGGGCTCGTGCGATGACGGCGAGGCTGCTGGGGCAGAAGGAAAACGGGTCCCTGCCACGGACCAGCAGAACAGCAATGCGTGTACCGCTGCCGATGCGACGTTGTACAAACAGCAAAACAAGTTTAAACGGGCAATGGAAAATTCAACTGTTAAAAGTTCACTGTGTGAGTAGCTCTCTGATGACTGTACAGAATAGGTATATGGGCAGGCGGTGGGCGTGTAAGTAGGCTGTTTAGGTTTTCTTATTGGTAACGCCACATAGCGCTCTGTATGAAAAATCATTGGCTGTGCTGTGCGCAGTCTGAGGCTAGTTTGCATTTTTGTCTGCCATTGTAGTGTCGGGCAGCGGCAGCTGGATGCTAACAGCGCGTAGCGTTGCGCAGTTGGAGGTGAGCCGCCAGCAGTGGTGGACGTTGGGAGAGAGATGGCGGAGTTTTGAAATTTGTAAGAATTGGTGTCATGATCTGATATATATATTATGACTATAAAGGTAAATACATTGTTTGTTCTCTATTAAAATCTTTCATTTGCTAACTGTGCCTATCAGTAGTTAGTGACTTCCGTAGTTTGAATCTTTTAGTTAGCTGGCAGTAGTGGCGCTCCCTGTATTGCAGTAGTTCGAGTAACGAAGATTTTTGTGAGGTAAGTGATTTGTGAAACATATAGGTTAATGTTAGTCAGGGCCATTCTCTTGTAGGGATTATTGAAAGTCAGATTGCGTTGCGCTAAAAACTATTGTGTGTCAGTTTAAGCACAGTCGTGTATAAATTGTTCTAAGAGGACGTTTCATATGTCGACCCTTAGCCGAGGATACCTCACTGGAATCTTCTGATTTTTTCCTTGTAGTTTGTGTAATTAGTGTAGCTTTTGTTTATTGCTAGCACGTAATCATAGAGAAAATTTCCTTTGTAGTTGCAGTCTTTCATTGTTGTACAGTAAAATAGTTGTGGCATGCGTGTAGTTTTGCACGAAGTATTTCGCAGCTGCGCTTGCAATTAAGTAGATATTATTTTCAGTGCTATGTTAATGTGTTCTCTTATTTTTGTTCTTCAAATTGTGTTTTTCTGTGTTGTCGTGTGAAAAATTGTGACAATAATGGCGTGTGAAAAACTTAATACTAGGCTGCAAAGTAATCTGAGAAATGACAGTGAAGACGAAAGCAGTGTGTTAGCGCCACCATGTAATGAATTAACTAATGTTCAAAGTAGTAATTTGGTAATTGTACATAGGGGAAATGGAGCGGGCTGCAAACAATGGTGTAGACAGTGAAACAATTAGTGAACAGAGAAGCATTATCGATCGATCGGTCGGCAACAGCTCGCGTCAGGAATCCGAAATGATAGGAAATAATCTTGAAAATACTGTACATTCAGGTTTTGCGTCCTCACCGTTTTCTCAGATAAGTCAAGACACATTTTTTGCTTGTCAAAGTGTGAATGTTGCCGGTGCAAATGCACTGCCGAAAAGCATAGAGGAACAGATTCCAGACACTAATACATTATTATTGCATTAATGCAACAAATGAAACAAAATCAGAGACAAACACAGCAACAGTTAGACACAATGGATTAAAATCAGAGACAAACACAGCAAAATCTTCAAAAGTTAGACTCAACGCTTGAACAAAATCAGAAACAAATGGGACAAAATCTTCAAAAGTTAGACACAATGGAACAAAATCTTCAAAAGTTAGACACAATGGAACAAACGCTCCGAACGTTAGACTCAGTGGAACATGCGCTTGAACAAACACGTGAAGATTTAACTACTGAGTTGCATAAAATCGAATCAAAATGTCAAAAAGTCTGTAATGACGTAAAAACACAAATTTGTAAGCATTTCCAACCTATTTTTTCGCGGCATGAAAATACATTACAGAATCACAAAGCAGCCATAAAAGAACTGCAAACTATTGTTCATGAAAATAATGAGACGTTGCAAGCTAAAATTGACTCAGTTGCATCTACCGATTCGGTTACACAACTTGCAAAAACTCAGCAAAACTTAAAGGATACAGTAGATACGATTTCAACACAAATGGACACTCTGAAACTTGGTTCAGAAAAACACACAGAGGAAATAATTTCACTATCGGATAAAGTAGCCGAACTTTCAGATCAGTTCACTAACTTATCTACAAAGGTAGATGATGATCTGAATGACACAAAACCTGTAGGCTTCAATGACACTGAAGAGTATGAACAAATTAGAAACTTCAAACAGAATCAAAATCAAATCAACACATAGTACAAAAGAGAAATGTGGCAAGTACAAGATCAGTTGGCTCAAGTAATACAAGATTTACATATTTCAGAGGACACTCGCGCTCCAGTATGGGAAGAGGGACGTAGAAATACAGAACAACCACAAAATAATAACACAGGACACTTCGGAAATTATGAAAGAAATTGGCAAGGTACACCGAGTTTTGAGATGGAACCACCGAAACGACGTAACAATGACCGCCATGTGACTCGCCAACACGATGATTTTGACTATAAGCTGTTCATTACTACACGTAAATTCAAAACATTTAAGAATTTTGACAACGACATTCATCCACAAGCATGGCTTCATCAATTCTCTCATTGTCCCCCCCCCCCCCCCCCCCAACTGGTCATTAGAGCACAAATTAGAATTTATGTGTGGCTACTTAGAGAATGAACCAGCTGTAAGAATGCGATAGGTTATTCACGATTGTCACAGTGAAGAAGAATTTTATCATGCCTTCCTCTCAGCATATTGGTCTCAAGCTACACAAGACCGAGTAAAACATAGTATCATTACGATGAAACGTTTCGAACAATCTGAATTTTCCAGTCCTATGACATATTTTGAAGACATGTTGCACAAGAATCAGTATCTTTCAAACCCATACAGCCCCTCAGAACTCATCCGCATGTGCTTAATCAAATTGCCTGAACATTTACGACACATTATTTTGGTAGGACGTTGCAAAGACGACACTGAAGCTTTTCAGCGACTCTTACAAGAACTGGAAATTGACACTGACAATCGCGGAACGCGAAAACAGGAACACAACAATTACAGGTCACATCCGTCACAATTCCGCGATGAAAGAAATAATAACTGGACACGACAAGGTTATTCTCACAATACAAATCGTGACCAAAACAGACACCACCCATATGACAACCACTGGAAGAGTAATAATAGTTACAGAGAAAGATCGCATTTCCGTAGTAATGAATATGACAGAGATAACCATAGAAACAGACAATATGGGAACAAAAACAATTATTATCAAGGGAGACAGAATAACTTCAGACGCAACGGTCCAGTTCGCAGTTACAATTCAGGGAGAAATTCTCCACCACATGACCGACAAACAAGAAACTATGTAAACTACCAACAAAACGACAGACCTGAATTCCATCAGAACTGGCGAGCTTCAAACCGGGCAGGGCTTTCTCGTCAAGGTGAAATTGTAGAAGTTAGGACTCCTAATCCCAATAATGGCGCGCGCCAACAAAGAGACAGACAATGACTCGCACCGCAGGCAGCCGCGTGCGCCGGCTGGCTCAGAGAAAAATAACATAAGCTAACCTTGAGCAAAATTCCAGTGTTCCTTACCGACGTAACCACATTATAATTGCGTTGAAACTGAAACTCTGCATACTAGGAACAGTAAAAGGTTGCATCACATTTCACATGTAAAACCGTTTATTGAAAGATAATCTGCTTTTTAACTTTGTCTTTGCCATAAAACTTTTCACTTCACATTTCTAGTATGCTTTGTCAGACTTAGAATCTGTTACTATGCAACAATGTTTGAAGTTAAATATTCAATCAAGAACCAATAGAACTTATTTAAACAGAAATTACGAATGCATTGTTATAGTGAACAGACGTCACAGTGTTATTGTGTGTGTGTACATTCTTGCTTGTTAGTTGCACGATTACGTAACGACTATAAGACTTATATACTTAGAACATATACTGGTACTGCTAATGAGATTTTAATGCAACATTTTGGTTTACTTAAAAATACATTCTGGATTTAAAGTACTTCCTGAGAGATACCAGAAGACACAGTGGTTACTTTATGTGACAGCTACACGATATTATCACGACGCTACTAATGAGTGACAATTTACAATGTTGCTTTTGCGGTGTTTCTGTTTTATGTCTGCACAGTTTTATGTATTATTCTGGAAAGGAAAACATGTTTTAGTAGTAACTTTGTGGTATAGCTACAATGAGACAGCCTTTTCTGTAGCACAAAAATACACTACAGTACAGTACTTACTTCATCACGGCAATAAGCGTAGTAACTACGACATCTATACGCAAAGCATTTCACTTTTGTTGATCATGAGGTAAGTGTATTGACTTCTGCAGACCTTAGCTTTCGGAGGACGATAACTACGACACTTCCACAGAGATTATCTTACAACAAAGCACAGTTCAGCGCTACAGCACACGTATTTGAGTGATTAATTTTGTACTTAAAACATTTATTTTTAAAGATATTTGAAGTACAATGATACAAAGGTTTTCCGTGATACATTTCATTCCATTGCTGTAATCTGTAACACCTGAGGATATAATTACATTAATCCTCGGGGGGGAACACGCTTACTTTGTGTACCATGTGTATGGCAAGCACAAGGAGCCTTAGCTAATATGGTATTTGCTTATACAACTTTACACATCGGTACCATATTTTTCTAACACATAAATTACACAGCTATCTCATCATCTAACTGGGAGAGTCAAACATTTATTTTAATACATCAGTGACAGATGTTTACGTAATTACACCATTGGATAACTTCACACTTACGAAGTTGTATTTTGTGAACTGTTCATATTTTTTCGGAACCATTGTGATACTATGAGAGCTTTGAATGACATATTTGGTATGGGATCACGATTTTTTAAGTACGTTTGAGGCAGATGACACTTTTGACATAAGCAGAGAATTTTTTTTAGGTTTTGAAATTATTGGAGGAAGCTACGGAGATTTTGAGAATTTGACTGAGGTGTTATGATGTTATTATTATGATGACTATGTGTATTATGCTGTTGCGGTATGTTTATGATCAATAAGCTGATGCTACATGAGTTATTTGATTATGCTACGTATTTGTTATGATGAAATATTGAAGAAGTGTCGATGAATAAGGTAAGGAATAATGAGTAGTGGTTAGGGACTCTGGTTTGTGTAAAGGTTGTCGGAAACCAAGAATCGTACTTTAAGAGTTATGAAATGTATGTAAATGCTTCAATGTATTACAATGCCGACGAAAACTTTTTGGACACTGTTATATTAATAGAATTTTGTTTCTACAGATGTGTAACGCAAATTCTTGACCTGTTAAATTTTTTATATGAGACTGCCACTGTAGCGGAAACTGGTGTCGTAAATCTTTCGGTAAGAAAGCTAAGTGACCACCTGCACGTAATGCATCGTGGGCACCCAGCTGGGCGACAGTCACCTGGAAACAAGCCATTAGTGTGTGCCTTTCAGAGGCACAGGTGGAGAAAAAAATAAAGTGGCCATTATCCTCGCTATTGACATTCCTTTGGAGAAAGCGTAGCAAAAACGACACGCTCATTACTTGGAAAGATACTTTCTTACATCTGCACACCGGATAATGACAAGCGTCTTTCTACGAGAGTTGAGAGAATTTGAAATAACTTATGAAATGTCACATGACTATTGAATGATATTTTTATGCTTTGCCTTTCATAGTTGCTTGTTTCATTTGATATCTGTTTTCCAGCTGTGTTACCGCATTGGTTTTATAAAATAAAATTAAATGCATTTGCTAATGTGAAAACTTTCTGTCAATAGATATGTTAAATAATAATTTTATGATCCACATTCTTCAAAAAAAGGAGCACTTGGAAAGGAAAGAACAATAAGAAGGGACTAGTAACAGTAACTGCATATATAATTTTCTTTTCCAGTACTTGGTAATTTTTTTTAGAATTAGTTTTTGTAGTGCGCCACCTTAATTTCATAGACATTAAGATGTTAATATACATTTATCTCCATTGTTGTCTTTAGTGTACTATTTTTTTCTGCTTGTGGGTTTGTCATGTTTAGATATAAGTTATTACATTTACTGCTGCTTGCATTGCCAATTTCAATTTTTTTTGTTATAGCTGTTTGTATTAATTGTTTTGTGCTGCTGCATTGCCTCGTCCCTTAGTTTAGCATCTGAGCTCAGTAGCTTTAAGTTAGCTTAAGATGGGGTAGACTATATAAGAGAATGAGTTGCGACGAATTGGAAGGAATGCATTGAGAAGCTATAAGAAAATGGTTTGGTCAAAAAAGTATTTTGAAAGAGGATAGGAACAAAAAAAGTAGGGTTTAGGGACAACAGGTTTAGGTAGGGTTTTCTTGGAAACAAATGATGAGGTAAGAAATATGTGAACGTATAAATACAAAAAGCATGGTTGGATAGGATTTTTTTGGTGGAAACAAATGTTGAAATAAGACGAAAGATCTATGGAATGAAGTTTTGGGTTCGACTGCAGTACCAAATGTTACACTGAAAACAAACCCTGTTCTTTCCTTGTGTTATCCCACTATGTGTTTGTGTACCCTTGTGTATTTATGTTCTTCCTGTCTTTATATGTTTATCTGATAAGACTTATGTTGCAGAATTTTTCTAATACTAAACTACATTCACTATGATGAGGAATACTGTTATCCTCAAATATAATTTGTATTAATAACATGTTATTTACTTTGTAAAGATGTTGACACATTATTTATTCTGTTTTGTTCTAATGCTCATGTGTGAAGTTGATGTTTCAAAAGTTATTCTGATTTTTTATGTATGTACTTATGTCGTAATTTTCGTAACACTGATGTATTTGCTATTTCGATTCTTTTGTAAAGCCTGTACTACTGCAAATGTTATCTGTAGTGTTATGTTCTTTAAAGATGTATTTTGTACCTTTGTTATTGTATTCTTATGTTATAAAATTGTAATTGACACCAGTTCATCAAATTAAGTAACTTGTTAATTACATTTCACTGCACACGTTTCTGTTGGTCATAGTATACGGACAATATGTGAGAAGTAGGGACTGATAGTGTTTGCACATGTGTTAATAACTCAGCAAGTGACTGGTTAACAGCATTGCTGGTTCTAAGGACAATTCCAAAAACTTTGTGAGTGGACAAGTGGTGGGTTATGGACTTGCTATGTTATCCGCAAGACTCTTCAATGGTGATTGTGCGCCTGCACAGTCAAACAGATGGCTGCTGGCCATCTCTACAAGGACTACAGTGGGTCTACACCTTTGACGACCCACCGGTACCATTATTTCTACAAGGACTGCAATGGGTCTGCACCTCTGGTGACCCACCAATAGTAATCTCTACCAGGACTACAGTGGGTCTGCTCTGTGATGACCTACCTACCGATAGTCTTCAATGTCGACTGACTCTGTTGTGGCCCATTACCTGTCTGCATGTCAAGAGTCAGCACTGTCTTTCCGTTGGAAGGACAACACTACTTCTTCAAGACTGCATGGAAATCCACTACTTCCATGTGCATTTTCTTTTATTGCTCAGTCTTTGAGAAAAACACTACTATTTTACTGTGATGAATGATCAGGACTGTCTATATGGACTGTGAGAAAATTTTAGCTTTTGACCTACATTGTATCAATAAGTGTGTGCGTTTGATATCTTTGTTATAGTAATTATGAAAAATTTCATCAAATCATTATTGGCCACTGCCCAAATCAATTTGTAAAAATATTTTGTGGGGAGCATGGGGGCTATGTAAGTAGGCTGTTTAGGTTTTCTTATTGGTAACGCCACATAGCGCTCTGTATGAAAAATCATTGGCTGCGCTGTGCGCAGTCTGAGGCTAGTTTGCATTGTTGTCTGCCATTGTAGTGTCGGGCAGCGGCAGCTGGATGCTAACAGTGCGTAGCGTTGCGCAGTGGGAGGTGAGCCGCCAGCAGTGGTGGACGTTGGGAGAGAGATGGCGGAGTTTTGAAATTTGTAAGAATTGGTGTCATGATCTGATATATATATTATGACTATAAAGGTAAATACATTGTTTGTTCTCTATTAAAATCTTTCATTTGCTAACTGTGCCTATCAGTAGTTAGTGACTTCCGTAGTTTGAATCTTTTAGTTAGCTGGCTGTAGTGGCGCTCCCTGTATTGCAGTAGTTCGAGTAACGAAGATTTTTGTGAGGTAAGTGATTTGTGAAACATATAGGTTAATGTTAGTCAGGGCCATTCTCTTGTAGGGATTATTGAAAGACAGATTGCGTTGCGCTAAAAACTATTGTGTGTCAGTTTAAGCACAGTCGTGTATAAATTTTACAAAGGGGACGTTTCATAGCGTTATGAAATTTAGACAAAGGCCATTTATTGGCGAAAGCGAGTTAAAAAGGGGTCACATGGGCCTAGGGAGGTGAGGGTGAGTCAGAGCGTAGAGTTTGGGGAATATAGTTCGCGAAACTACCGAAAGTTGTTGTCTGCTAAAACTAAGTCCACTGTGTGGCAGCACCGGGAGAAGCAGGAGATGTTCAATGCTACAGGGCCCGCATCCGACTCGCAGGTGCGCAAGGATACAAGAGAGCGGGCCCGGCGATGGGCGGCCGGGTATATTCGACGCACCACGCGGCTTCCCTTCCTCCGCCCTGATTGGGCGGGATCGAGAAAACCCTGCGGGCGGCATGGAATTTTCCAGAGCGGCGCCTGCTAAGCGACGCCTGGGGCGGCGTTACCTCAACAGCATGTGAGGGAGGCGCGTGGCCAGGGTGCCCTTCCTCGGTGTTGAAATGGCTCTGAGCACTATGGGACTAAACATCTGAGGTCATCAGTCCCCTAGACTTAGAACTACTTAAATCTAACTAAGGACTTCACACACATCCATGCCCGAGGCAGGATTCGAATCAGCGACCTCATCAACCGCGTGGTACCGGACTGAAGCGCCTACAACCGCTCGGCCACTGCGGCCGGCCCCTCAGTGTTGACTTCCTGTTGCTAAACCGTGGTACGAAAGAATTTACAGGCAGTTAACACTACCGGCCGTGGCTTGGCTGTAATGGAAAAATGAAGTTATACCGTTTGAAATTTCATATAATGAAGTAAAATCCCCTACTGTCTGGCTCATCCTTACATGACATTGCAAGTTAACCTTCCCAGCAGTAACAAGAAGTAATGTAAAGGTATTTTAAAAAATAATTACATAGTAATTCCAACAAGATTTAAAAAACCAATATATACCTGTACTGCAGCTCACAGGGGCTAATAGACAGTATAACTGGAATACACGCGAGCTATAACCCGAAGGGCTCCTCAGCACAGAGTAAGAAAGTGTGCAAATACAAACGTGCACTCAGTTGTAGTCTTACTCTGAGCGCACACAACTTTACTTGCTGGCAAGATCCTGTAACTCGCTCCAGGGAGGGCTATGAAGTCTACAACAAATAGAAATTACAATCAGTTGCACAAAATACTCAATAAGAAGAAACCATGGTTTCAAGTACAACACTGCAGAATACGGAAACCTCCAGATTGGGACACAAAGCCCCAAACGGGGCCAGCTCACACTGGACGAATTAACAATATTTAAGTACAGCTCTTACTAAACAGCCTTCATGGATATTTCAAATAAGTTTCAAGGAGGCCACTAGCTTCAGCATTCCAGATAAGCACCGGATAACACTGCCCTGCTGCTCGTGGCTGCTAACAAGAAGTTCAATACGTCTCGGCGTATTCAGCACATCACAGTTGATGACGTAGTTAACAGGTTGCATGCGACGAGAATCGCTCCTTGCCCACTAGACTCGCCGGCAACAATGACCAACGCTGATGGGAAACGTGGACCCTCATAGCCCAACGGTGTTAACTAAGTGCAATCGCCATGACGGCAAGTACTCTGGCACACACGTCCAGCTCCGTGTCTCACACACTACTCGCCAGCACACAGTCACAGAGGGAACACATAATGCAGCGAAGATGACACCACATCAGAGTTGATGGAACGCGAGCTCAACTGGCGCTAGAAGGTTCCCTCGTGAGCCCCCACGGAAGCCGCCATGGTTCACACGAATTTATTTCGCTTCTTTTGCTTCGTTGACTGGGCTATACAGGGTGGCGCATTGATCGTGAGCGGGCCAAATATCTCACGAAATAAGAGTCAAACGAGAAAACTACGAAGAACGAAATTTGTCTAGCTTGAAGGGGGAAACCAGATGGCGCTATGGTTGGCTCGCTAGATGGTGCTGCCATAGGTCAAACGGATATCAACTGCGTTTTTTAAAAATAAGAACCCCCATTTTTATTACATATTCGTGTAGTACGTAAAGAAATATGAATGTTTTAGTTGGACCATTTTTTTCGCTTTGTGACAGATGGAACTGTAATAGTCACAAACATATGGCTCACAATTTTAGACGAACAGTTGGTAACAGGTGGTTTCTTTAAATTAAAATACAGGATGTAGGTACGTTTGAACATTTTATTTCGGTTGTTCCAATATGATACACGTACCTCTGTGAACTTATCATTTCTGGGAACGCATGGTGTTACAGCGTGATTGCCTGTAAATACCACATTGATGCAATAAATGCTCAAAATGATGTCCGTCAACCTCAATGCATTTGGCAATACGTGTAACGACATTCCTCTTGACAGCGAGTAGTTCGCCTTCCGTAATGTTCGCACATGCATTGACAATGCGCTGACGCATGTTTTCAGGCGTTGTCGGTGGCTAACGTTAGCAAATATCCTTCAACGTCCCGCACAGAAAGAAATCGGGGGACGCCAGATCTGTTGAACGTGCGGGCCATGGTATGGTGCTTCGCTGACCAATCCACCTGTCATGAAATATGCTATTCAATACCGCTTCAACCGCATGCGAGCTATGTGCCAGACATCCATCATGTTATAAGTACATCGCCGTTCTGTCATGCAGTGAAACATCTTGTAGTAAGATCGGTAGAATATTACGTAGAAAATCAGCATACTTTGCACCATTTCGATTGCCATCGATAAAATCGGGGCCAATTATCCTTCCTCCCATAATGCCGCACCATACCATAACCTGCCAAGGTCGTTGATGTTCCACTTGTCGCAGCCTTCGTGGATTTTCCGTTGCGCAGTAGTGCATATTATGCCGGTTTACGTTACCGCTGTTGGTGAATGACGCTTCGTCGCTAAACAGAACGCGTGCAGAAAATCTGTCATCGTCCCGTAATTTCTCTTGTGCCCAGTGGCAGAACTGTATACGACGTTCGAGGTCGTCGCCATGCAATTCCTGGTGCATGGAAATATAGTATGGGTGCAATCGATGTTGATGTAGAATTCTCAACACCGACGTCTTTGAGATTCCCGATTCCGGTGCAATTTGTCTACTACTGATGTGCGGATTAGCCGCGACAACAGCTAAAGCACTTACTTGGGCATTATCATATGTTTCAGGTCGTGGTTGACGTTTCACATGTGGCTGAACTCTTCCGGTTTCGTTAAGTAACGTAGCTATCCGGCGAACGGTCCGGACACTTGGATGATGTCGTCCAGGATACCGATCAGCATACATAGCACACGCCCGTTGGGCATTTTGATCACAATAGCCACACATCAACACGATATCGACTTTTTCCACAGTTGGAAAACGCTTCATTTTAACACGGGTAATCTATCACGAAGCAATTCCGTCCCCACTGGCGGAATGTTACGTGATACCATGTACTTAAACGTTTACAGCGCCATCTATAACAAAGCGAAAACAGTGGCCAGACTAAAACATTCATATTTATTTACGTATTAGACGAATATGTAATAAAAATGGAGAGGTCCCTATCTAAAAATACGCAGTTGATATCCGTTTGACCTATGGCAGCGCCATCTAGCAGGCCAACCATAGCGGTATCTGGTTCCCCCCTGCAAGCTAGACGAGTTTCGTTTGATGCTTATTTCGTGAGATATTTGGCCCGGTCACTATCAATGGACCACCCTGTATACAAGAAGAGCAGAGGCAAACGACGAATTATTGTAGAGACGACACGGACCACAAATTGGAAAGTACACCGATGTAAGCTACAATGACAGACGGTTATGGCCCAGATTCTGGGCACGAATGTCTGAGAGACAGAGAAGATTGTTGGTCGTTAGCTTACTGCTGTCGTAAGAATTTATAAAAAGTGCTGAAGCAGAACGAAAGAACGAGCAGGGGACAAGGTACTCGACGCCCGGTCCTCAACATAGGCCGCTCTGTAAAGCAAGATAGGCAGCGACGTACGAAAAATATGACGACAAAGTGTTTCTGAGCACACCGTTCACTGCACATTGTCGGACATGTGACTCCGCAGCAGACGTCGCCTGCATGTCGCCATGTTGAGCGAACGACATCGTCAGTCACGACTGCAGCGAGCATGGAATCATGGGATCATTGAGACTGGTATCAAGGCAGACTTGGAGCTCTGACGTTCCTAGTTACATCAAGTCGAATGGTCGAGTCCAGATAGGCCGCCAGCCACTTGAATGGCTGCTGGTAACATACTTCGCGAGGTGAACACAGAACAGTGCAACGTTATATTCACCTCGGTATCGAAGGCACCTTGACAGCCCTGGACCATGTAGCTTCCTGAAGCCAATGTTATCTCCCACCAGAATAACTGTTCATACCACAAGACCAGAATCATGCTGCAGCGGTTTAAAGTCCAGGATACTGAATCTACGTTGAGGTCTTGACTACCAAGTTCGCCTGAGTTGAACCTGGTGGAACGAACCTGGGACACTATCTGACGTCAGTTCTGTGCCCACATACAACCGCCCCGCAGTTTACGGGAACTGCGTGACCTTTACGTAGATATATGGTGCCACATGTCCCCGGAAACCTAAAAAGGACTTGTCGAATACATGTCACGCAGCATCGTTGCTATATTTCCAAAGGTGGCCCACCACACTGGTAAGCTGGTAAGTAGTCTGTCCTATACAACGCGTGGCGTGAAGAACCCAATAATTCAAAGATATAAACGAAGTATTCAATGAAATAAAGGTAGATCTCACTCTAGCAAAAGATTTTGAAGAATATTTTCCTAAATACAAAATTAGAAATTAAGGCACATTATCGATAGTAGTAACACTGACGATCAAAGTTAAATTCTAATAACATGTAATAAAAGCGTTGGCGGTGGTGAAATGAATGGCTACAGTCTGGGCAGAGTTAGTAGCATAAGTGACACTGCAGTCGATATTGATTCTGATGATTTACTACACAAGGAGACATGACGGAAGCACGGAGCTTCCAACTATTGGAAACGACGAAACAGAGGAGAACAGAGCCGCTGACAAAGTCAAAAACAAATGAGGCGAGGAAGGGGTTGCACGTGGTCAAAAGCGCCGCCGTCTGTCAAATCGATCCTGAGGTTGGCACCTGTGCTGTGGTGCTGTGATTTAGTTCAGTAGCATAGCTTTTACTAGTGTCCAAAAATGGTGCATAGAGAGTCTTCAACAGATGATCGAAGGGATTGCGTTGTTGAAACGTGAAGGCTATGGATATCGGTTTATTAATCCTGTCCCCTATTTCGACTGCACATGAGGTGCTATTCCTCCTGCACGTTGGTCAGGGGACATGAAGAATACGTGGTGAAACCCCGAAACTGTTCGCATAAATAAATTACATTCAAAAGTCTAGACTGCTGAAGATACTTTTAATTTTAAGTATGTATTGAAGAACCCAAGTCCCTCAAAGATGTTGCACGAAGATGAACTTACAGGGACGTGGTTTTTTCCCCAACAGTCTTATGACTGTTTTGATGTGGCCCACCAGGAATTCTCCTCCTGTGCCAACCTCTTTATCTCAGAGAAGTGCTTCCACCCCACATCCTTAATGTTTTTCTGGACGTAGCCCATATTTTGTCTTTCTCTACAGTTTCTACCCTCTGCATCTTCCTTTAGTATCACAGAGGTTATTTCCTGATGTGTCGACACATGTCCTATCATCCGTTTGTAACACCATAGCTCTAATGCTCTGCTGATTTATTTTGCTTTCTGTTTTGTTCAACATCCCATCGTTGAGCTTCTGTAATTATTGAATGAGCAATTCAGTACTGTATAAATGTGTATACTCCTTTCTTTGTTAAAACTTTGATGTCTTTTAGATTGTAGAAGGTGTAATCTATGTAATATATACAATGTAAGCAAATGATATGTTTTGTCTTTCTCACATAGTCTCTTTCATTGTTTTTAAGTTTGAATACTTTTGTTTAAATAATTTTTTGTAGCATTGTCATTAGGTGCTAACAATATGTTTTGTTCAAAATGTCTTGTTGCTACGTTGTGTATACTGATCCTTACTAAGAATTCGTATTTATTTATATGTATAAAAGGTATTGTGGTTCCCCTCGGGAAACGCAGCGCGCGCAAAATGTGGTTGGCATGAAGGAAGAGGTGGGGCAACGAGTTAGTCGGGGACGAGCTACCAAACTGCCAACAGCTTATGTAAAAGATGTAAAAGTTGCGAATTGTGCTGGTGCCGAGATCCTTTTTGTGCCGTTTTCCAATGTGCCAAAGCCTCGGATGGATGGATAAATAGCTGGCTCTATTCTGGAAATGATATTAATAATCGCCTGCCGCGGTGGCCGAGCGGTTCTAGGCGCTTATGTCTGGAACTGCGAGACCGCGACGGTCGCAGGTTCGAATCCTGCCTCGGGCATTGATGTATGTGATGGCCTTAGACTAGTTAGATTTAAGTAGTTCTAAGTTCTAGGTGACTGATAACCTCAGATGTTAAGTCCCATAGTCCTCAAAGCCATTTGAACCATTTGAACTTATTAATCTGAGGATCGTCGCTACCAAGAAATGACAGAACTCAACATTACCTACTGCAAAACTATCTGCCAAGACGTACTCGCCACCACATTGCGCAATAACAGCAATGGAATGAAGGAATCGTAAAAATGTATTATTAATCTGAGGATCGTCGCTACCAAGAAATGACAGAACTTAGCATTACCTACTGCAAAACTATCTGCCAAGACGTACTCGCCACAACATTGCGCAATAACGGCAATGTAATGAAGGAATCGTAGAAATGTACTGTGAAGGATCAGCTTATGTGGATGTGTTACTTGTTTCCAGTAATAAGGTAAATTAAAAACTAATTTTGTAAACGTACTTTGATTATCCCCAGTCACATAACCACTTAGAGTCCTTCCGAAGCTAAACATGCTTACCGGGTGTCCATGTTGTGAAAATAGAAAAGCCCAATTATTTATTTAATAAAGCCATTTGAATATAGTAAGAAGAAAGTAATAAAATTTAAAGTTAACGTGGTAAAAGTGTGTGATATAGTAAATGATGCTTGCTGAAAATAATTTTGCAATTAAAACTGCTTATTAAAAATTTGTGGGCTCTCAAAAACCTAAAGTGAATAATTTAATTTAAAGTAATAAAGTAGTACAAACAGGTATTAAAACAGTTTTTCGTCAACTTCAAAAGTAAATGTTCTCAAAAATTTAGCTGATAGAGTTTTGCATATTAAATGATCATAGTGCAGCCCGTTGAAAATTGCAAAAGGTGAGTCTTTGTCTTACAACTATGTCAATTTGTGTCTCTCTGCAGTAAACGTTAAAAACTATCACTATTCAAAGTCCTATACTTGCTAAATTCTTGATCCTTATATTTGTTGAAAGTGCATATTACGAGTGCAACAGAATCCATTGTCTATTGTGCTCACTGACAGAAAATAATTAACAGAAAGATCATTTTCTAGTGCTAGTGAACTCTATTTAATTTTCATGTCAAATATAAAAGAACCTGTTACAGTAAGACTAAACCTATGCCCAAATTTACAGTTCAGCAGTGAATGTCAACAGTAATGTTATTAAAACTAATTTGTTTGCCTAAGCCTTGAATACTAAAGTGTGTCAGTATCTCTTGTGTCTAAGCAGATAGGTTTATTCTGCTATAACTGTCAGCACTTTCGTTAACGTTATCATATGCTTGTGACTGGCTTCATTGCCCTCCAAAACGAAAAAGTATAGGGAGTGCCTTTCCACTGAAGATACTTATATTTACTTCTTCAAGAAGAATGTTAAATATTTCTATACCTAATTAGGCTGGCGACCGTTTTTCTTTATTAGTTGAACAGTTTAAATCGATAAAACATTATCTACTACTTGTTGAATAATTACATAATCCTGATTTTCACGTGCTATAGGCAACCTCCTTTAGTCACATTACGGTCGAAACAACAAAATTTCTTTCAGAGGATAACACTGAACGGCTTTTTTATACCATATTTGATTAACAAAATAATGTCATTACGTAAATAAGAGGCAGTACGGGTGTTACACGTAGTTATGTTTTCTGGAACAGTACTGCATGTAAGTAGCGTTGTGTGACTTTTCCATGCAGCCATTTCACCTTAGCTTCCCGGAACTTCCTATTTATTTTATTCCTAAGCGACTAGTATTTCTGGCCGAGCGGTTCTAGGCGCTACAGTCTGAGTGACCGCTACGATCGCAGATTCGACTCCTGTCTCGGGGATGGATGTGTGTGATGTTAGGTTTAACTAGTTTTAAGTTCCATGGAACTGATGACCTTAACAGTTAAGTCCCATTGTGCTCAGAGCCATTTTTGACTAGTATTTCTATATTCCTGAATTTCGTTCGACATTTGTGTACTTTCTTCTTTCGTCAATCAACTGAATTATTTCTTCCGTTATCCATGTTTTTTCGCAGTTAATTTCTTTGTACTTATATTTGTCATTCCATCTTTAGTGATTGCCCTTTTTAGATATGTCCATTCCCCTTTAACTACACTGCCTCCTGAGCTATTCCTTCTAGCTTTGTGAAATATCCTGTAGCTGCTTCTCCATTTTCTTCTACTATCATGTCATCAGACAATGCCTCCCCTTCATAGAAGCTTTCAGTGTGTTCTTTCCGTCTATGCTTTCTTCTTCTGGGCCTGCCAGAGAAATTACCAATGCGTTTTTAATGTTCCCTTCCTTGGTTTTATTTCACTGGTGGTTGTCTTGACCCTTCTGTATGCTAAGTCATTACCACATATGATCATTCCCTATAGATTTCTGCACACTTGTCTTGCAGCCATTTAGTCTTGGCTGCCCCGCTGTTCCTACATATTTCGTTCCTAAGAGATTCATAGTGGTCGATCATCTGAATTATTTCCTCTGTTACTCAAAGTTTCTTTGCAGTTATCTTCCCTGTAGCTGTGTTTATTTTCCAACATCTGCGATTGATCTAGTCAGGGATCGACCGCTCGTCAGCTGAGCTACAATGGTCATCCTTACCACAGTACCCACACTTTTAGCGAATTTAAAACACGTCTGATCATTCCTGAGTATTTCAGTTCTCGCTTACTGTGATTCTTACGGATGATTCTCTTAAATTTCAGTCTACTCTTCATAATTACTAAATTGTTATATGACTCTATATCTGTACGTGGGTAGCATTACATTTCAGTATCTGATTTTTGAATCTCTGACCATGATCTAATCCAACTGGTCATTCCGTGCCTCTACGTCTTTATGAAGTGTGCCTCCACTTCTTGTGCGCCTGAACAGGCTTTTTGTTGTTACCATCTGAAACTTACTACAGAAATTAATTACTATTTCTCCTCTGTGATTTTTAATGTCTAGTCCACTCACTCCAGTAACCGTTTATTCTGTTGCTTCACCTACAGCCACTTTCCATTACCCCTTTATTATTACATTTTCATCTCCCTTTACATCCTTAATTACCCTTTCAGTATCCTCTTATACTTTGTCTACCTCTTCATCTCCTGCTCGCAACGTCGACGTGTATACTTGATCTATTATACCTGAACTATTGTTTCTGGTGATGGTTTGCTGTCAGATGGGATGAGAACAAACCTATCATTGAGCTGTTCATAGTAACTCACTCTCTGCCATACCTTCCTGTTATATCATTTTCTCCTGCCTTTATATTACTCTATATTCGTCCTAACAGAAGTATCGTCTTTCCATTTCACTTCAGTGACCCCCACCATATCTAGACTCGGCCTATGCATTGCTTTTTCATATTTTATAGTTTCCTTACTAGGTTTAAACTTCTAATATTCGACGTTCGGAGTCGCAGAATACAACCCCTTCGTTGTACTTTTCATCTTTTAATCCATCTCAACTCGGCCTTGACAGTCCCATCCCGGAGATCAAAATGGGGTACTAATCTGGAATCCTTTTTCAATGGAGAGATCGTCATGACAACTTTCCAGTTACACGTCGCACTTGCTATGAATATGCATAATGTGTCTTTAATGCAGTGGTTTCTATTGAATTCTGTATCCTCATGCCGTTGATCATTGCTAATTCTTCCGCCTTCTAAGGGCAGTTTCCATCCCCAAGGGCAATAGAGTTCCTAAATCTCTGTCTGCGTTTCTGAATTCTTTCTCAAGGCCGTTGGAGGGACGAGGGTGGTTTCTTATGCCGGAAATCTTCGACCGCCGTTGCTGATGATTTTTATTCAAAATTTAAGCAGCGGATATTTTCGAACCCAGGACCCATGACGTTTTGATTACCCATAGACCTCTGATCAACCATGCTAGGGAAGACGAGGGAACGCGTATAAACAGTCATGAGACCAGTATTATTGTATGGATCAGAGAAATGGGCAACAATTAAGAGCTAACATAATAGTCTATATGTAACTGAAATGAAAATGTTGAGGTGGATGCGTGAAGTCACCAGAATCGTTTGGATACAAAATGGCAAAATCTGAGGGAACGTAAATTTTATTGACGCGTCCAAGAAAGCTAAGGAGAGAGAGAGAGAGTCGGATGGACATGCCATGACAAGAGAACAAAGTCATGTTGCGAGGAATGTAACTGAGATGACGGTGGAAAACTCTATGGTCAGCGGAAGACGTAGTACGAAGTGTGCGAGCTGCATTCGAGATGACAGAGGGAATAACAATTGGCGAAAAGTAACACGCAGGAGCAGCACAATTGACTACAGTCTGGAACCACAAGATCTCTGCGGTCGCAGGTTCGAATCCTGCCTCGGGCGTGGATGTGTGTGATGTCTTAGGTTGGTTAGGTTTAAGTCGTTCTAAGTTCTAGGGGACTGATGACCTCAGAAGTTAAGTCCCATAGTGCTCAGAGCCATTTGGCCCAACCACCACAATTGACAGATATTTGCTAGAAATGTCACGCTTGCGCATATGGCTCGACAAGATGCAGAAGAAGAAGAAGCTATTTTCCCAGAGACACTGGTAACTGGGGAGAGAAATGATATTTGTATAATTACTCAGTAACGAAATTCTTACGTCCAGAGGTCTGATACATCATAATTATCAGGAAATATTCTTCAGCAACCATCTAAATCTTGATGGAGCCACTTTCACTCCGCGGAAAGCAGATACCACACAGTTGTACATGAGTCCGCAGATAGCTTTGCAATAGGGGACAAGATTAACCGATACTGTGAGTTTGAAAACGTATCGTGTCCAGGGAACTAAAGTTGACAAGAAGTACCCAAAACTTATTGTATCTCGAGAGACTAATATAAAGTACGGTAGAAACTCCTATTAATGTTTAAAGACCCTCGAAGAGTCGTAGATGACACTGAGACAAGTAATTTAATGCAAGACACATCGGGCCGCAAATGGTGGGAAGTACCCCTGAAGTGGATGACAAGTCTTGAACAAGTGACCTTACCAAATGACTTACCTCGCCGCACACGCAGCGGTGGTACCTATCGGTCTGTCACATTCATACAATCCAACTGTGTTGTTCTCAATATGTGTGTGGTCGAGTTATATTCTGTACGTAATGTGATGAGCTTAACTGCATGTACATCTATACTTCATTAAACTGTGTGATTTGTGGGCATATATACTTAAAGTTACACGTAACACACACCAAAGTGACAACGCAACTTATCACGGGCAAATTATACAGGCCAGTTTTATGGTAATGTTATTTCAAGGTTTAATGCCACCATTATGAAACCCGCAGAGAGCGATGTGTGGCAGTGTACTAGCACGAGTGTTAAGAGAATATCTCAGTTTAATTCTTGCACTGCAATTTAATTGAAATTAATACTGCTTCAGAGTCATGGCTCGCATAAAGAAAGATTATTGTGTGACATGTTCGTGACTGATCACTTCGGAGTAGCTTAATTTTTGTGAATAGACGTAGCTGAGATAAAAGATAGTCGTTATGCGACAACCACAAAGATTTAATGAAAACTGCTATTAATCTTCGCAAAAAGAAATTATAATTACACGCAAGTTATATGATATGATAAAAATGAAAATTTTTAGAGTTTTTTCCGGCGCTCAGTGCCGTTTAGCATGGGCCGTATTCAAATAAGACGTTGCGGCCGTGCAAATCGCCGTCAACAAATTATCAAAGGCTCGCGCTGTACGGCACGAGGCCATGCGGTTCTAGGTGCTACAGTCTGGAACCGCGAGACCGCTACGGTCGCAGGTTCGAATCTTGCCTCGGGCATGGGTGTGTGTGATGTCCTTAGGTTAGTTAGGTTTAACTAGTTCTAAGTTCTAGAGGACTAATGACCTCAGAAGCTGAGTCCCATAGTGCTCAGAGCCATTTGATTTTTTTGTACTGTGCGTTCTGGTACTCTGAAAAAAAGTCATTCGTTACCTAATATTTAAGAGTGTTAAAATACATAAATAAAGGTATTAGGAGCAAAGAAACACATATATTTAACCAAAACGCTACACAAGTACATTTACGTCTCATCCAATATCAAGACCAGTGTAAGTTCAAATGTTCAAATGTGTGTGAAATCTGCTGAGGTCGTCACTCCCTAAGCTTACACACTACTTAACCTAAATTATCCTAAGGACAAACACACACACCCATGCCCAAGAGAGGACTCGAAGCTCCGCCGGGACGAGCCGCACAGTCCATGACCTCTCGGCTAGTCCCGCGCGGTCCAGAGTAAGTAATCACATAAAACCGTTCGACTAATTCACAGTTACTAATATTTTTAACGTAGAAAAAAGAATAATATTCATAATACATCGATTTTGTTTTTAAATACAATTACGTTGCATGATGATATTTTCTGTACATTTTCATTTACGTTTGTCAAGAAAAGTCTTAATTTGTTGCACTGTTCGTAATTCCATACAAATAAATATTGTTTTCGCTAGGGCAAGCAGTACACAACTCATGTCATTTGTCGGTGTGGCTTCGGCCCTTTGTGCATGACGTTAGCGCATGGGCTCAGAGTTCATGTCTTACGACAGGAAGGCAATACGGCCTGTCGGGGTGGCCGTGCGGTTCTAGGCGCTACAGTCTGGAACAGCGTGACTACAGTCTGGAACCACAAGATCTCTATGGTCGCAGGTTAGAATCCTGCCTCGGGTGTGGATGTGTGTGCTGTCCTTATGTTAGTTAGTTTTGAGTAGTTCTAAGTTCTAGGGGACTGATGACCTCAGAAGTTAAGTCCCATAGTGCTCAGAGTCATTTGAACCATTTTTTGAAGGCAATAAGGCAATGCGTGTCCTTTTTTTTTTTGCATTGCCAGATGGTCTCCGCTGGTAAATTGGAAGTACAGTACAAACAAACCTACCATACTGCGTCCCAAGTACGTCTACAAAAACGATTCAAATGGCTCAAAGCCAATGGAACTTAACATCTGATGATCAGTCCCCTAGACTTAGAACTATTTAAACCTAACTAACCTAAGGACATCCTCACCCATGCCCGAGGCAGGGTTCGAACCTGCGACCGTATCAGGCACGCAGTTCCGGACTGAAGCGCCTAGAACGGCTCCGTCATAGCGACCGGCCAAGTACTTCTACATCTACGTCTACATGATTACTCTGCAATTCACAATTAAGTGCCTAGCAGCTAGCAGACGGTTAATCGAACTACCTCCAAGCTATTTTCTACCGTTCCACTCTCGAACATTCTGCAGGAAAATCGAACAGTAAAATCTTTGAGCTCTGAGCTCTGATTTCTCCTGTATTATTATGTTGATCATACCTCCCAATGTAGTTAAGGGCCAACAAAATATTGTCACTCTGAGGAGAAAGTTGGTGATTCACGTTTCATAAGAAGAATCTGCCGCAAAGAAATGTGCCTTTGATTTAATGATTGAGACTCCAGTTCACGTATGACATCGCTGGCGCTCTCTTCGCTCTTTTACTAAAGTGCAAAACGAACTGCCCTTCTTTGAAATATTTCGATGGCTTCTGTCGATTCTATCTGATGCGAATCCCACACCTCACGACAGTACTCCAGAAGTGGACGTACAAGCGTAGAGTGAGTAGTCTCTTTACTAAACCCTGTATGGTAGCACATTATTATGAGTTTTCATCGTGCATTGAAACGGTAGCTTGTCGTGGAGCCGGGACCAGGGCAGATTTTGGTTCTCACGTTGGCGCAGGTGACGTTGGCGACTGGGACGAGAGAGCCTCTTGTCTGATGCTTCGTGCAATGCGTTATTCTCCATGAATCTGATGAAGTACTATTAATAATTAACGATATTTTCATACTTTGTATTCCAACTTCTATGGATAAAACAATCTTGTTTTTAAATATTTCAAATCAGTAACATCAACACTTTTGAGAAATAAATATTTACATATAACACATAATAACCATCCTGGCTATGTGAAACGGATTTAGGGACTGTCATGTATTCATCTTCGGTATCAACTAAAACAGGCAAGGAGATATGTAGACACAATCTAATATTCTAGAATTTTCTTAAGTTTCATAACCGCAGATAACTGATGTAATTGAAAGTACTTATTTCATGGTGTTTAGGTTGTGAGAGTGTTTAGCAATTCCTGGGAGAGAGAATGGAGGACATACACCATGTGATCAAAAGCATCCGGACGCCTGGCTGAAAATGACTTACTAGTTCTTGGCCTCCTCCATCGGAAATGCTGGAATTTGGTTGGTACACTCTCAGTCTTGATGACAGCTTCCACTCTCGCAGGCAAACGTTCAATCAGGTGCTGGAACGTTTCTTGGAGAATGGCAGCCAATTCTTCACGGAGTGATGCACTGAGGAGAGGTATCGATGTAAGTTGGTGATGCCTGGCAAGAATTGGTCTTCCAAACACCCCAAAGGTATCCTACAGGGTTCATGTCAGGACTCTGTGTAGGCCAGTCGATTACAGGGATGTTATTGGTGTGTAACCACTCCGTCACAGGCCATGCATTATAAACAGGTGCTCGATCGTGTTGAAAGATACAATCGCCATCCCCGAATTGCTCTTCAACAGTGGGAAGCAAGAAGATGTTTAAAGCATCAATGTAGGCCTGTGCTGTGATGGTACCACGCAAAACAACAAGGGGTGCAACACTCTTCCATGAAAAACGTGACTACACCATAACGCCACCGCCTCCGAACTTTACTGTTGGCACTACACACACCAGCAGATGTCGTTCACCAGGCGTTTGCCATACCCCCACCCTGTCATCGCACCGCCACATTGTGTACCGTGATTCGACACTTCACTCAACTTTTTTCCGCTGTTCAATGGTCCAATGTTTAAATCGTTTGGCATTTACCAGAGTGATGTGTGGCTTATGTGCAGCCGCTTGACCATGAAATCCAAGTTTTCTCGCCTCTCGCGTAACTGTCATAGTGCTTGCAGTGGCTCTGTGTGTATGTCTGCCTAGTACACATTACGATCCTCTTCAACTGTCGGCGGTCTCTGTCAGTCAACAGACGGCATCGGCCTGTACGCTTTTGTGCTGCACGTGTCCCTTCACGTTTCCACTTCACTATCACAGCGGAAACAATGGACCTAGGGATGTTTAGGAGTGTGGAAATCTCGCGTACAGTCGTATGACAAGTTACACCCAATCACCTGACTATGTTCGAAGTCCTTGAGTTCCACGCAGCTGCCCATTCTGCTCTCTCACCATGTCTAATGACTACTGAGGTCGCTGACATGGATTATCTGGCAGTAGGTGGCAGCACAAAGAACCTAATATGGAAACCGTATGATTTTGGGGGGTCCGGATACTTTCGATCACATAGTGTACGTGAAGTGAGAATGTGATACTGCTTTAAAACTATGGAAATATGTCCGTCAGAGAGTTGTTATGCAATAGGGCAATTTGTGATACATGTCTAAGTGAGCTTGATTTTGTAAAAGGCAGGCAGTTAGGTGGTGGCGTATTAAACTTATTAGTAATTTATTTTGTGGAAACGAATTGTACTTTGTTTCCATTAAATTTTATTCAGTTTCGGGATTAATGAGTTTCGTAGTCGAAATTACATGTGATAATGTGATTGACTACCATTACAAATGCCGCGAGTATAGAAATGCTCGAGGTAATCTGATAGGCTTCGTAACATACTAGCCAATAGTAGTTGTGCATTTCCCGCGCATTTAAATAGGGCTTTGTGCCTCAGCTCTATGAGTTGTGAGAGTCGCTGGGAAGCCGTCTTCTCATAAATACCTGTGTTAAATCGTACTGATCGAACTTGTACCAAAATGAGGAGATTAGCGTGTTTGGTCGGTAATCGTGTTGAGCATTTTGAGAAAGTTTGTGCGTTGTGAGTGGCGTATTTTAAGAGATTTTCGCGCGTGAACATTTCATGTCATAAATAAACTCCTCGTGGCGTGTTTCGTACAGGTAACGAGATATTATGGAGCCCACTTCTTTACAAGTAGGCCATTGAACGACTGAATGTGTTAATTCGCAAATATTCGTGGGTCAGTGACTCTTTAGGATGTTCTAAATATCGCATCAGACAAAATACCTTCTGGTTATTTTCGGGCTTCAACTTCTGAGGCAGTCAGTAACATTATATAATTGATGTTGTGATTTTAAATACGGACTTGATAGTCTTTTTCCTTGTTTTGAAGACAATAAACCAACTAAAAGCAATTTTTTTATATTTTTTCAAACTACTTATGCAAAAATCCCGAACGCTCGATACTATAATAACTTTCAGCTTCTGTCCACGGACTTTAGGTATGTGGCCTTTGAGTGGTAGGTATTTAGTTGAATTTTCGCCAACGCTGCTTTTGTCGGCTAAAGCAATATCTACCACTGCAGAGTGAAGGGGTGGACAACCTGTAGCTAACCAGGTAGGTGGAATATTGTTTATAGGGTATTGAGGGACCAACCCGCCTGGCCATAATCTGCACCATTTTCCCGTGTTCTGCCAAAAAATAGTAGCATCTGGATTGCTTTACCCTCAACATTATCAATGTGATAGTTCCAATTTAAGTTATTTGTAATCGTAATGCATAAGCATTTAATTACAGCCTCTATATTTGTGTGATTTTTCGACTAATCGAAATTTAGCGAATTACTTTTTCTACTCATGTCGATGAATGCACTTTTTCATTATTTATAGTTGTCTCTTTTTTGCCATATAGATATCTTGTCTAAAGTGTTTCGCAATTTATTTTGATTATCTGATGACTTTATAAGACAGTGAATGACAGCGTCACGTGCTGACAATCTGACTGCTACTCAGACTGTCTCCGAAAACGTTTATGTAGACCACAAACAGCGGAAGGCCTATAACACCTCCATGGGGGACACCAGATGTTGCTACCGTTTTACTCGATGACTTTCCGGTCAATTACAGCGAACTATTACCTCTCTGACCGGAAATAGCGAATCCAGTCGCACATCCGAAATAATACAGCAAAGGCACGCAATTTGGTGAGAAGTCGCTTACGGGGTATGGTGTCGTAAATCTAAAACTGTTGGAATCGGTTCGACATCACCTGTCAGTATCACTCATTACTTCGTGGGAATAAAGAGTAATTGTGATGCATAAGAGCAAATCTTCTGGATCCGTGTCGACTGTTTGTCAGTTAATCTTTTTCTTCGAGATAACTCCTAGTTCCATTGCTGGGTGTTGGTGTGACTGCTGCAACTTTCCAGTCTTTAGGGACGGATTTTTCAACGACTGATCGGCTGTATGTGATTGCTAAATACGTAACTATTGTATCAGCATACTTTGGGAGGAATCTGACTGATATACAGTCAGGACCGGAGGCCTTGACTTTATTAAGTGATGTAAGCTGCTTCGCTTCATTGAGGGTATCTTCTTCTAGGTTACTCATGTCGTAATTTGTTCTCGGTTCGAATCCTGGAATATTTAATTCGTCTTCTTCGATGAAGGAATTGCGGAGAACCGGATACTTTAGCACCACTGGCGTCAGTAACATCACCATTGATATCGCGCAGTGAAGGTGCTGAGTGTGTCTTTTCGCTGGTGTACCTTACATACGAATGGAATCTCTTTGGATTTCATACCAGGCTTCGAGGCAGAGTTTAGATGTGGAAAGTATCAAAAGCATCTCACATTGAAATTCGCTCTACATTTCGAGCTTCTGTTAAACTTCATAAATTTTGAGGGTTTCGCTTTCTTTTAAATTTGGCATGCTTCCGCAATAGTGTTCTGGCCTGTTTTGTGTACCGTGGGGGATCAGTAACACCTATTATTAATTTCTTTGGTATATGTCTCTCAATAGTGGTGGGAACTGTTTCTTTGAATCTAAATCACTTCTGGTATCCGCTTACGTATTCAGATTGGAGGGAATGGGGACTGTCACTTAGGAAGACCTCAAGCAAATTTTTATCTGCTTTCTTAAATAGAAGTATTTAGCATTTATTTTTGGGGCGTTTGTGTGTTACGGTATTCAGTCTCGCTGCAACAACACTTCGGTCGCTTATCTCTGTATCCGTCATGACGTTCCCTATTTCCTCAGGATTTTTTTTTTTGGTAGCAGGTAAAGTATATTTCGGCAAATATTTGCAATTAGAATGAGCGCACATAGAGCAAGCCACTGAATTTGTGAGTTTGGCTTATAGCCTGTGCTATACATACATCTGATTTTTGAATCTTCCACATTGCATGAAAATGTTGCTCGAGGGTGGAGTGATTACAGTTCAGAATTCGGAGTAGACATTAAAATATATGGAAAAGAAATAAAAACTTTGAGGTTTGCCGATGACATTGTAATTCTGTCAGAGACAGCAAAAGGACCTGGAAGAGCAGCCGAACGGAATGGACAGTGTCTTGAAAGGAGGATATAAGACGAACATCAACAAAAGTAAAACGAGGATAATGGAATGTAGTCGAATTAAATCGGGTGATGCTGAGGGAATTACACTCCTGGAAATTGAAATAAGAACACCGTGAATTCATTGTCCCAGGAAGGGGAAACTTTATTGACACATTCCTGGGGTCAGATACATCACATGATCACACTGACAGAACCACAGGCACATAGACACAGGCAACACAGCATGCACAATGTCGGCACTAGTACAGTGTATATCCACCTTTCACAGCAATGCAGGCTGCTATTCTCCCATGGAGACGATCGTAGAGATGCTGGATGTAGTCCTGTGGAACGGCTTGCCATGCCATTTCCACCTGGCGCCTCAGTTGGACCAGTGTTCGTGCTGGACTTGCAGACCGCTTGAGACGACGCTTCATCCAGTCCCAAACATGCTCAATGGGGGACAGATCCGGAGATCTTGACGGCCAGGGTAGATGACATACACCTTCTAGAGCACGTTGGGTGGCACGGGATACATGCGGACGTGCATTGTCCTGTTGGAACAGCAAGTTCCCTTGCCGGTCTAGGAATGGTAGAACGATGGGTTCGATGACGGTTTGGATGTACCGTGCACTATTCAGTGTCCATTCGACGATCACCAGAGGTGTACGGCCAGTGTAGGAGATCGCTCCCCACACCATGATGCCGGGTGTTGGCCCTGTGTGCCTCGATCGTATGCAGTCCTGATTGTGGCGCTCACCTGCACGGCGCCAAACACGCATTCGACCATCATTGGCACCAAGGAAGAAGCGACTCTCATCGCTGAAGACGACACGTCTCCATTCGTCCCTCCATTCACGCCTGTCGCGACACCACTGGAGGCGGGCTGCACGATGTTGGGGCGTGAGCGGAAGACGGCCTAACGGTGTGCGGGACCGTAGCCCAGCTTCATGGAGACGGTTGCGAATGGTCCTCGCCGATACCCCATGAGCAACAGTGTCCCTAATTTGCTGGGAAGTGGCTGTGCGGTCCCCTACGGCACTGCGTAGGATCCTACGGTCTTGGCGTGCATCCGTGCGTCGCTGCGGTCCGGTCCCAGGTCGACGGGCACGTGCACCTTCCGCCGACCACTGGCGACAACATCGATGTACTATGGAGACCTCACGCCCCACGTGTTGAGCAATTCGGCGGTATGTCCACCCGGCCTCCCGCATGCCCACTATACGCCCTCGCTCAAAGTCCGTCAACTGCACATACGGTTCACGTCCACGCTGTCGCGGCATGCTACCAGTGTTAAAGACTGCAATGGAGCTCCGTATGCCACGGCAAACTGGCTGACACTGACGGCGGCGGTGCACAAATGCTGCGCAGCTAGCGCCATTTGACGGCCAACACCACGGTTCCTGGTGTATCCGCTGTGCCGTGCGTGTGATCATTGCTTGTACAGCCCTCTCGCAGTGTCAGGAGCAAGTATGGTGGGTCTGACACACCGGTGTCAATGTGTTCTTTTTTCCATTTCCAGGAGTGTAGATTAGGAAATGAGACGCTTAAAGCAATAGTTTTGCAAGAGTTTTGCTATTTGGGAAACAATATAACTAATGAAGGTCGAAGTAGAGAGGATATAAAATGTAGACCGGCAATGGCATCGAAAGCGTTTCTGAAGAAGAGAAATTTGTTAACATCGAGTATAGATTTTAGCGTCAGGAAGTCGGTTCTGAAAGTATTTGTATGGAGTGTAGCCATGTGTGGAAGTGTAACGTGGACGATAAATAGATTAGACAAGAAGAGAATAGAAGCTTTCGAAATGTGGTGCTACAGAAGAATGCTGAAGATTAGATGGGTAGATCACATAACTAATGAGGAAGTATTGAATAGAATTGGGGAGAAGAGAAATTTGTGGCACAACTTGACTAGAAGAAGGGATCGGTTGGTAGGACATATTCTGAGTCATCAAGGGCACACCAACTTAGTATTGGAAGGCAGTGTAAAGGCAAAAAACGTAGAGGGAGATCGAGAGATGAATACACTAAGCAGATTCATAAGGATGTAGGTTGCAGTAGGTCCTGAGAGATGAAGAATCTTCCACAGGATAGAGTAGCAAGGAGAGCTGCATCGAACCAGTCTCTGGACCTAAGACCACAACAGCAGCAACGCATGTACCAGTTCTCGAATAACGTGTATCATTGCCGATTATTGCGTTTAAACGTTCTTCATCAAACCCTCAAAGTAAAATGATTCTTCTTAAAACGAGAAAACCATTTCCTTATCGTAGCTTGTCATGTGACATTATCCCCTGGAACCCCTCCATCGAATTCCGACAGAAGAGTGTGTCTGAAATGTTCCGATTTCTCCACTTGGCAGTCCATTCTCTAGCCTCCGCAGCTCCATTTACTATCTCAAAATAACAATATGCAAATTCGAATAGGGGCAATGACCTACAAACAAAAAATAGCAATAGATAAAGAAATCCATAGTAACCGGAACACTAACATGCAAAACAAAAACGCTACAAACATATGCACCAACTTAATATAATAATATCTAGGCGTGCAGTTAATTTAAGCACAAGTCACCTTGCACTAGGCAGTGAGCACTCTGCAACAGCTTCATGGTCCGGGCCAGGCAGTGACTTGGAGCCATCTGCCCCTCTCCAGCCTGTAGTTTAGTGTTCGACACACGGGCACTTCTGCTGGGCCCATCCTCTAGCCCTCGCTATCGACTGTCTCTTTGGTGCCCACCATCCTGTCCCACGCGTGGCCGTCCCTTAGAGACGGCAGTTCTAACTCAAACAACCAGTTTTCGGTTACATCTTTTTTGCCACGTCAGTGTAACCCTACTCTTAGAACCGCTAAAAATAACCGTTTTCTGAAATAACTGATTTTCGATTTTTAATTTGTATTATCTCTTGCAACAAACGTAGATATCGAAGAAAGATTGATAAACCTTGACTCTCATTATGAGGAGACACTAAATATTAAATTAAGTAAAAAAAATAAAAGAGAACTTAGTCCGTTCACCGTTCGCAGCTGTTCTCGAAAATAATGTGGTTCAATACTACAAAAATCACCAATATTCTCGTATTGTTTCAATTTTCTTGGATGAGAAATCATGCTGTAATCAAGGATCTACCACTGTTTTGGCATTAAAAACAGTCAGAGCTATTGGGTGAAAACTGAGGTTGAAGAACCCTATTTTTGGTATAAATTTGTATGTTTCACAGGGCTACAAGCAGAAAAAGCATATTATGTAGATACTGCCAGTCGATCAGTTACTTCCTCTTTTTGTTGTATACTATGAATGGGTTGATGTTAAGTGTTTAGTTTATAATTGTTAACTTAATTTCCTTTTTCCTTTGATTATTTAATTGAAATGGCAGACAAATTTTTAAGGCAATTGAGGCAGAGTACTTCAATGCTCAGTCTGTTCGTAAAAATATTTGCAGTCTATGCACGGTGGTACTCTGCAATACAACAGATGTCCCACGGCAACGGCGGGGAACTACTATATAGACCAGGTGTGGACGAATTTCGACTGCAAGTACACATGTGTCTTAAGCCACGGAACAGGCCAGTGGGGATATATTTATTTTAACAACATTGTACCAGTTCTCATGAATTTGTTGCTCATTTCTGCCGGCATTATTATTAAAATAGATCGGTTCTCCCATTTTCTATAATATCGAAATATTTCAAACCAATGCAAGTTTTACGAATAAAAGTTACTCCTTTTTTAAAAAGATTATTTAAAAACGAAAAATTTTAACGCTTCTTCTATGATAAATTGATCTATAGGCTTTACACTCAGTTATTAGGAAAACAGTTATCTAGAATTAAATTTTCCTCGAGACATTTGTGTCTCATCTTTGTCTGCAATAATGATAGTAAAAGAAGAAATGAATTAAATTTGTTTCACAGCCAGGTTTTGAACCCGAGTCCTCTTACTTAGCAGGGAAGAACGCTAGCCATTCCACGACTGCATCCCTACAGCTCAGATCCCTGAATTGAATCTAATATTGGGAGGGCATTGGATTTTGTTAGTCCATATTCCATAACTATAGCGCTGGGGTGGTGTAATGGCTAGCATTCCTGCCTAGGAAGCAATACATCTGGGTTTAGTTCTTGGCTCTGGCCCATATTCTAATACATTTCTCCAGCTTCCATCACTATCGTATATTAGGAAAAAATAAAAAAAAAACACCTGTTATAGCTGAAACATGAAAAATACCATTCATAACTAAAATACAAGTGTCGGTTTTAACTGTTCGATTTTCTCCTCCCTGCACCGCCAGTGTGTTCAAGTTCGATTGACACTGCTTGTCACTTACCGCATAGCTGCCGTACATACAAA
Source organism: Schistocerca gregaria (assembly GCF_023897955.1). Classification (NCBI taxonomy): domain Eukaryota; kingdom Metazoa; phylum Arthropoda; class Insecta; order Orthoptera; family Acrididae; genus Schistocerca; species Schistocerca gregaria. The sequence continues at coordinate 161,693,808 of NC_064922.1, forward strand.
GCACTGTGTTCATGTTCGTTGTTGTCTTCAGTTTGATGATTGGCTAGATTCAGCTCTCCAAGCTACTCTATCCTGTGTGAGTCTGTTAATCTTTCTGAGTCTTCTTAGTCTAGTCATCTCTTGGTCTCCGTCCACGACAGTTACTCCAGCACATTTCCCTCCAATATAATATTAATGATCCCTTGATGTATCAGAACGCATTCTATCAATTTACCCGTTCTTTTTGTCAAGTTGCAACATAAATTTCTTGTGTCCCCAATGCTATACAACATCTACAGCTGCATGATTGACCCATCTACTCTTCAGAATTCTTCTGTAGCGCCACAGTTGAAAGCTGCTTTTCTCTTTTTATCTAAATTTTTTATCGTCCATATTTCACTTACATACCTGGCCGCACTCCAGACAAGTACCTACAGAAAAGACTTCCTAACACTTAAATCTATATTCGGTATTAACGAACTTTACTTCATAAATGCTTTTTTGCCATTGCTAGTCTACATCTTATTTCCTCTGTACTTGGGCCATCGCCAGTTATTTTGCTGCACAAACAGCAAAATTAATCTACAGGGTGGCGCAGGGGAACGGGAAATTTTCAACGTTACAGTTGGCAACACTGTAGCGCCGCAGATGTTCGAAACTTTGCACAACTGATGTGATCGCATTGCCATTTAGTAATCATGGAGAACTGGACTGGTGCGGAACGTGCAGCAACTGTGAGAGCGTTTTAGAAAAATGGTAATAGTGCGACTGCAGCGCATAGAACATTTCGACAGCATTACCAGCTGCGCATGCGAATACAACGTGGGTGCGTAATTTTGATGAAACAGGATCTGCCTTGAAAAAGAAACCTCCAAGTGGCATTCCAACGGTACGTACCCCAGAGAACATTATGCACCTGCTAGAGCTACAATCGAGAGAAGTCCTCGCCGCTCCGTTCGACAACATGCATCTTCGCTAGTGATTAAGCGACAAAGCTTACAAAGAATACTGCACGAATTAGACTTCATTCCCTATAAGTAGCAGATTCGAGAACAAGCAGAATTTTCGTTATCGGGCACAGGACAATCCTCGTGAGTTTCACCAGCGACCACTGCATAGCGCCAAGGTCACAATATGGTGTGCTGTATCATGTCAAGGTGTTATCGGCCCTTATTTTTTTGAACGTGAAGATAGTAGTGCAGTGACAGTAACATCCGCTCGATATGTTGAAAATGCTTCAAACATTCTTTACACGCAGGCTGTACGAGCTTAATCTTAACGTCGAAAACATGTGGTTTCAGCAGGACGGAGCCACGTCACGCACTGCTCGACAATCGATGGCAGCAGTTCGTCAATTGTTTGGAAGACGCATTATTTCACGTAACGGTGACATTCCATGGCCTGCGAGATCCCCTGATCTTAATGTGTGCGACTTCTTCCTGTGGGGATATCGTAAAGGCGAGGTGTACCGTACACGTCCTGCAACACTCCATGAACTGAAGGAGAACGTTGAAAACGAAATCACTGCCATTCCCCAAGACTTGCTACACCGCGCATTCCAGAGTTATCATGACAGGCTGTTAGAGTGTGAACGCCGAATGGGAGCACAAATTTCCGATGTCATCGTTAAAAAGTAAAAGAGACACTTTTGGACATTTTGATTGTAAAGACTTACTGAATAATGGCATACTGAATACATTCACTTTCGTTAATAAATTACTAGTTTTATGAAGTTATTCGTGGAAATGACGCTATTTCGAAATTTCCCGTTTCCCTGCGACACCCTGCATTACTCTAAGTGTCACGTTTCTTGATCTGATTCCCTTCACGTATGACTGTTGATAGTTCTGACACCGTCTGCACCTCCACCCACCTCCAGTAGACACCCGCACGTCCACACCTTCCGGAAACCGCGTCCCGTTGCGTTGCTGATATGTGCCGGCGCATCCTTCCGCCGGCGTCGTCTCGAAGCCTCGATTACCACCCGGCTGATTGGATTCGGATCCATCACCAGTGCCGCCCCGCTGCATTGACGCAGAACGGGCCGTGCGTAATCCGGCAAGTGGAGTGCGGCTGTCCCTCGAGTCGGCGGGCATCGGGCACCATTCTCCGCAGCTTAAACATCAAACAAAGCGGAATAACAGCATCGGGCCGCCATTAATGATGCAGCGTCCCATTTGGGCGGCCATTACCCGCGCGGCAGCTAATTATAACGAGCGGCCCGTGTGTCGCGCTGCCCGCGCCCTCATTAGCGCTCGGCTAAACCGCCGCCCACCGCCAAAAGTGCCAAATAAATGACTCTGTGTGGCGAAAAGCGGTTTCTGCATCAGCTCGCTCCGCTATTACGCATAATCTCCACCCCGTCGGAGGTGGCGGGTGTGTGTAAATTGTTTAAGTTCAGATGCGTTGTGAGTTAGTTTTCCACGGTTTAAAGCAATAACTCTGCAGTACTTTTGTTGCGAGGACACAGTTACAGGGTGTAAGGCGGAACGTCCCAAGACCCTGTCGAAACGTTTCTCTCTTTTATCGAGGCAATACCCGCAATGTACACTGATTTGACTTTAAGTCATGGGATACCTCCTAATTTAGTGCAGGACCTCCTTCTGCCCGGAATAGTGGAGCAATTAGAAGTAGCATGAATTCAACAAGTTCTTGGAGAAAAGACATTTTGTCAATGGAGTGGGTGATTGATTATTTTGTAAAATTTTTTCGTCTATTTATAGACGCAATCACACTCTTTTGAGACAGAATAACCAGTTTCGGCCACACAATGACCATCTTCAGAATCTATAACAAAAATAAGTGCAATTTTTTACCAGGATTATTAGTAACCTAACTGAATTTATGCGAAATAGGTATATAATGGTTCGAATGGCTCTGAGCACCATGGGACTTAACTTCTGTGGTCATTAGTCCCCTAGAACTTAGAACTACTTAAACCTAACTAACCTAAGGGCATCACATACATCCATTCCCGAGGCAAGATCCGAACCTGCGACCGTAGCGGTCGCGCGGTTCCAAACTGTAGCGCCTAGAACCGCTCTGCCACTCCGCTCGGCGAAATAGATACAGTTCATACCTAAAGGCAGCATACACTTAACACAGGTTCATGCGTTGTCAAACTAGCTATGAACCGTAAAACACCAGTCTTATATAGATATAAAAATTTCTTAGATTTTGTCCGCCCCCTGTCCGCTACATGCGCGCGTCCTCTAGAAGAAGGTCTTTATTTTTAAAAGCCTAAAACATGAAAAATTTTCTATTAATATTTAGGTCAAATGTAAATAAAATTTAAAATCAAAGGACAGACCGTTAACTATTTGTAGTATCGTTCCGAGAACCGATCGCGGTCCTCTGGTTTGGAGCCGAGTGGAAGGCTTAAACCAGAGGCTCAGACGATTCTGCGGAGAGCTGGGGTGCAAATTTCTCGACCTCCGCTATCGGGTGGAGAAATGTAGGGTCCCCCTGAATAGGTCAGGCGTGCACTACAAGCCGGAAGCGGCTACGAGGGTAGCGGAGTACGTGTGGAGTGCACATGGGGTTTTTTTAGGTTAGAGAATTCCCTCCCTAGGCCCGACAAGACGCCTCCTGAGACGCGGCAAGGCAGGAGTAGGCAAAATGCAACAAGGAATAACAATATTAATGTGCTAATAGTAAACTGCAGAAGCGTCTATAGAAAGGTCCCAGAACTGCTCTCATTAATAAACGGTCACAACGCCCATATAGTACTAGGAACAGAAAGTTGGCTGAAACCAGACGTAAACAGTAATGAAATCCTAAACTCTGATTGGAATGTATACCGCAGAGATAGGCTGGACAGTGAAGGGGGAGGCGTGTTTATAGCGATAAGAAGTGCAATAGTATCGAAGGAAATTGACGGAGATTCGAATTGTGAAATGATTTGGGTGAAGGTCACGGTTAAAGCAGGCTCAGACATGGTAATTGGATGTCTCTATAGGCCCCCGGGCTCAGCAGCTGTTGTGGCTCAGCACCTGAAGAATAATTTGGAAAATATTTCGAGTAGATTTCCCCACCATGTTATAGTTCTGGGTGGAGATTTTAATTTGCCGGATATAGACTGGGAGACTCAAACGTTCATAACGGGTGGCAGGGACAAAGAATCCAGTGAAATATTTTTAAGTGCTTTATCTGAAAACTACCTTGAGCAGTTAAACAGAAAACCGACTCGTGGCGATAATATATTAGACCTTCTGGTGACAAACAGACCCGAACTATTTGAATCAGTTAATGCAGAACAGGGAATCAGCGATCATAAAGCGGTTACTGCGTCGATGATTTCAGCCGTAAATAGAAATATTAAAAAAGGTAGGAAGATTTTTCTGTTTAGCAAAAGTGACAAAAAGCAGATTACAGAGTACCTGACGGCTCAACACAAAAGTTTTGTCTCAAGTGCAGATAGTGTTGAGGATCAGTGGACAAAGTTCAAAACCATGGTACAATATGCGTTAGATGAGTATGTGCCAAGCAAGATCGTAAGAGATGGAAAAGAGCCACCGTGGTACAACAACCGAGTTAGAAAACTGCTGCGGAAGCAAAGGGAACTTCACAGCAAACATAAACATAGCCAAAGCCTTGCAGACAAACAAAAATTACGCGAAGCGAAATGTAGTGTGAGGAGGGCTATGCGAGAGGCTTTCAATGAATTCGAAAGTAACGTTCTATGTACTGACTTGGCAGAAAATCCTAAGAAATTTTGGTCCTATGTCAAAGCGGTAGGTGGATCAAAACAAAATGTCCAGACACTCTGTGACCAAAATGGTACTGAAACAGAAGATGACAGACTAAAGGCCGAATTACTAAATGTCTTCTTCCAAAGCTGTTTCACAGAGGAAGACTGCACTGTGCTTCCTTCTCTAGATTGTCGCACAGTTGACAAAATGGTAGATATCGAAGTAGACGACAGAGGGATAGAGAAACAATTAAAATCGCTCAAAAGAGGAAAGGCCGCTGGTCCTGATGGGATACCAGTTCGATTTTACACAGAGTACGCGAAGGAACTTGCCCCCCTTCTTGCAGCGGTGTACCGTAGGTCTCTAGAAGAGCGAAGCGTTCCAAAGGATTGGAAAAGGGCACAGGTCATCCCCGTTCTCAAGAAGGGACGTCGAACAGATGTGCAGAACTATAGACCTATATCTCTAACGTCGATCAGTTGTAGAATTTTGGAACACGTATTATGTTGGAGTATAATGTCTTTTCTGGAGACTAGAAATCTACTCTGTAGGAATCAGCATGGGGTTCGAAAAAGACGATCGTGTGAAACCCAGCTCGCGCTATTCGTCCACGAGACTCAGAGGGCCTTAGACACGGGTTCACAGGTAGATGCAGTGTTTCTTGACTTCCGCAAGGCGTTTGACACAGTTCCCCACAGTCGTTTAATGAACAAAGTAAGAGCATACGGACTATCATATCAATTGTGTGATTGGATTGAGGAGTTCCTAGGCAACAGAACGCAGCATGTCATTCTCAGTGGAGAGAAGTCTTCCGAAGTAAGAGTGATTTCAGGTGTGCCGCAGGGGAGTGTCATAGGACCGTTGCTATTCACAATATACATAAATGACCTGGTGGATGACATCGGAAGTTCACTGAGGCTTTTTGCAGATGATGCTGTGGTGTATCGAGAGGTTGCAACAATGGAAAATTGTACTGAAATGCAGGAGGATCTGCAGCGAATTGACGCATGGTGCACGGAATGGCAATTGAATCTCAATGTAGCGAAGTGTAATGTGATGCGAATACATAGAAAGATAGGTCCCTTATCATTTAGCTACAAAATAGCAGGTCAGCAACTGGAAGCAGTTAATTCCATAAATTATCTGGGAGTACGCATTAGGAGTGATTTAAAATGGAATGATCATATAAAGTTGATCGTCGGTAAAGCAGATGCCAGACTGAGATTCATTGGAAGAATCCTAAGGAAATGCAATCCGACAACAAAGGAAGTAGGTTACAGTACGCTTGTTCGCCCAATGCTTGAATACTGCTCAGCAGTGTGGGATCCGCACCAGGTAGGGTTGATAGAAGAGATAGAGAAGATCCAACGGAGAGCAGCGCGCTTCGTTACAGGATCATTTAGTAATTGCGAAAGCGTTACGGAGATGATAGATAAACTCCAGTGGAAGACTCTGCAGGAGAGACGCTCAGTAGCTCGGTACGGGCTTTTGTTGAAGTTTCGAGAACATACCTTCACCGAAGAGTCAAGCAGTATATTGCTCCCTCCTACGTATATCTCGCGAAGAGACCATGAGGATAAAATCAGAGAGATTAGAGCCCACACAGAAGCATACCGACAGTCCTTCTTTCCACGTACAATACGAGACTGGAATAGAAGGGAGAACCGATAGAGGTACTCAGGGTACCCTCCGCCACACACCGTCAGGTGGCTTGCGGAGTACAATGTAGATGTAGATGTAGAAGTCAGTTAAATAACATAAAAAATAAAGACCATCTTATAGAGGATGCGCGCATCTCGCATAAAGGGGAGCAACAAAATCTAACAAATATTTTATAACTGTATAAGATCGGTGTTTTACATTTTATAGCTAGTTTGACAACGCATGTACCTGTGTTCAGTGTATGCCACCTTTAGGTATGAACTATATCTATTTCGCATAAATTCAGTTACATTACTAATAAGCCTGGTTAAATATTGCACCTATTTTTAGGTTTTAATATAAACTTTCTTTTGTTATAGAATCTGAAGATGTTCATTGTATGGCCGAAACCTGTGATGAGTGTGTCACAAGAATGTGATTGCGTCTACAAATGAACAAAGAATTTTTTACAATTCAAGAAGTCGTTGGAAGTCCCCTGAAGAAATGTTTAGACATGCTACCTGTACAGCCAATCATATTTGCGTAAGTGTTGCCGGTGTAGGATTTTGTGCACTAACTGACCTCTAGATTACGTCCCATATGTGTTCGATGGGATTCATGTCGGGCGATGAAGATAGCCTCATTATTTTATGTGATTGTCCTGAATGTTCTTTAAACCAATCGCGATCAGTTGCTGCCCCCTGACATGACCTCATTTTTCGGGAACACGAAGGCCATTTATGCTTGCAAATGGTCCCCAAGTACCTGAAGATAATGATTTCCATTCAATAATAGGTATACTTGGACCAGAGGGGTCAGTCCATTCGGTGTAAATATATTATGGAGGGTCTGCGCCGCACTCTAACCCTAACATCAACTCTTACCAGCTGAAATCTGGACTCATCATACCAGACGGAGGTTCTACAGTCGTCTAGGGTACAAGTACCAACAGCAAAACCAAATAAAACAAGAATAAGGCAGCCCACACAAGGGCGCGCAGATGTCCGAGGGTCGACCTGTAATTCAAAAATAGTTCAAATGGCTCTGAGCACTATGGGACTTAACAGCTGAGGTCATCAGTCCCCTACAACTTAGAAGTGCTTAAACCTAACTAACCTAAGGACATCACACACATCCATGCCCGAGGCAGGATTCGAACCTGCAATTCAAACACTAACGCTCGCTTAGGTGAGACAGGAAGTCGGGCCAATCATTCACGATCCGACGACAACAGACCCGACCGACAGTCAGCGGACCCACCGTCAAGATAACTTCCACTCGACCCTACCAGGGCACAACAGGGAGTTCAACGGAACAACGTAAAAGATTTTGGCGGCCACAACCAATCATACACGGAGTGTGAAACTACACACCGTGCTGGACAGCAACAATACGATAAGGAAACTACACTGCCTCAAATTTACGTCATAGCCCAGGGCACGTTCCAGGAACGTTAAAGGCCTCAGGGCAGAAGTTTCCGCCGGTGCACTTCAATTCAAATAACCAATACAGTGAAACTCCACCGAAGTGTGGTTAGAATTTCCCAGCTTGAAAACGACGTTGTTGCTCGCGGGAATATCCCAATAGCCAACAAAGAACTCCAAACGACACAACGTGAACGGTCTTGACTTGCTGGTAGGTTAAATCAAAACTCAACTTTCGTGTCCAGGGTCGGTGAGCTACGGACCTCATAGCAGTGGGAAAAGCGACACTCTCTCCGACACCGCGTAGAGACCGCCAGCGGGCCCCGGCCAATCTACGCCCCGCCGAGAATTCCTCACTGCTCCACGCCAACTGACCGACTTCTCAGAACATTACGCCGACAACATTTAAAATAATTTGTCAATCTAAATCACACAAACTGTCACAAACACCTGCACGAATAAAGAGGCAATGCTAACAGCAGTGGTGTAAAATAGCAGGGACGAATCACGAGTTAGCACACACAGCCTACTCATAAGCGATCGCCGGCCAAATACACGTCGTACGGCAAGACGACGACCAATCAAAGTCGTCGCAACTCCAATCATGTGTGTCGGCAACCGTCGGGCGAGTCACGGCCGTCGGGACCTCATTGCTGCCACACCCCGATTGAACTTGTACCGCGTGCCAACTCAAACACTGCCAGGTCCGAACTAACTGCTGGAGCGTTTCCACTCACTGGACAGGGCTTACTTATATCGATAAGCGCTGCTGCTGCCGCTCACGGGCAGGCAAAGCAGCAACTCAGTAACACAAGTAATTGAAACTAACATAGCGAGGTGGCAGTACGGCAGAAACAGGATGTCAGTGTTGGTTGATACTACTACTAAGTCTACTGCAACGTCTTTGGAGCAGATACCTCCGCGTGATGTTATTGGTTATCGGACTTTCATGGTAACCACGTCTCAAGTTCGTGGTGTTGGTGAAACATCGACTAATTATTTTTATTGTTAAACCATTGTGTGTTAGAAACCGGAGGTCCTGTAAACTGCCTCATGATGATAATATCTCTGTCTTTGTCCGTGGTATAGGTGTTGATATGAAATGTAAAATAGTTGGCGATATGACTGTATGTAATAGTATGTAATAAAGTGGTGGTGCATCCTCTGAATTGTAGACATAGAGCTCTGTCCTTTATTTTAATAAAGCACATGACAGCAAAAAGAAACCTGTTGGGTCTGTATGAATGACCCATCCCAAACATCCCAGTTATTCATATCTTGATATATCTCGTGAGTTTGGGCCCCTTGGCGTTAGGCTGCTGCCCGCCTGTTAGACTGCCTGCCAGCCGCGCCCAGCTGCCGTCGCGCTGGCTTGAGCTCCTCGGCGCGAAGGCGCGATAGCGCACCACCGCAGTCGAAATTATTGTACGTCCATGACCTTGGGTGACGTGTCGTCTACAAATAGCGTGTTTCCGGTGGCTGCGCGAGCCACGCACGGCTCTATTGGTAAGGAGTTCTTATAATACAGTGTGCTATTCCTCCACCAGAGTGTCTGACAAATGCTGGACGGTCGTTGGAGCATGTGGACATGTTGCAATACTCCTCCCTAAAGCATCCCACATGTGCTAGATGTAATTTATAGTGGGTGAAGGGACTGGCCAGTCCGTTCGCCGAATATCCACTCGTTGCAAAGAGCTTCTCCATCTACGTATTTCGATGCGATCGTATATTGTCATCCATAAAAATGAAGTTAGGGCCGCATGCACCCGTTAAATGACGTATATGAGGAAGGAATACCAAGTCATAATGACGATCACCTATCAGTGTAGATATATGAAGGTACCATCTTCATATACACTCATGCTCATAAATTAAGGATTACTGCAGAATGTGGTGCCACACAACGTGGCACTATACAAAACTAGCACTAATAGCGTAGGCACATAGGGAACAAACACGACACAGATCTGTAGGTCTAGGGTACTGGTGACAAGTTGAGAAACCGACCCCAAACACATGTGCTACAAAGCGTGGCCCGATATAGGATATGGGATATGATCACCATGTTCACATACACAGGTCGCACGACAGTTTGGCATACTCTGGGTCAGGTGGTATAGCAGCTTCCCATTCTTGTCCCAGTGCCTTTCGGAGCTTCTGAAATGCCGTAGGGACTTGAAGACGTGCAGCGAGAGCATACCAGATGTGCTCGATAGGGTTTAGGTCTGGAGAACAGGCAGGCAATTCCATTCACGTGATATCTCCTATTTCAAGGTACTCCTCCACGATGGCAGCTCGGTGGGGCCGTGCGTTATCATCCATCAAGAGGAAGGTGGGACCCACTGAATCCTTGAAATGGCGGACATACTGGTGAAAAAAGACGTCTCGATACACCTGACCTGTTACAGTTCCTCTGTCAAAGACTTGCAGGGGTGTACTTACACTAATAATAATCCCATCCCACACCATCAAACCACTACCTCCTTACATGTCCCTTTCAACGGCATTAAGGGGTTGGTATCTGGTTCAGGGTTCACGCTGGATGAAAACACGGCGAGAATCACTGTTCAGGCTATATCTAGACTTGTCTGTGAACATAACCTAGGACCACTGTTCCAATGACCATGTACTGTGTTCTTGACACCAAGCGTTACAGGCTCTCCTGTGACCAGGGATCAGCGGAATACAACTTTTAGGTCTCCGGGCGAATAAACCATGTCTGTTCAGTCCTCTGTAGACTGTGTGTCTAGGGACAACTGTTCCAGTGGCTGCATTAAGGGTCCGGGGAAGCCTACCTGCAGTACTCTGTGGCCATCTGGGAGCAGTGATAGTGAGATATCAGTCTTCTTGTGGTGGTGTACACTGTGGACGCCCCATACTGTAGCGCCTGGTCACGATTCCTGTCTACTGGAATCGTTACCACAATCTTGAGACCACACTTTGTGACACACGGGGTTCAAATGGCTCTGAGCACTATGGGACTTAACATCTGTAGTCATCAATCCCCTAGAACTAAGAACTACTTAAACCTAACTAACCTAAGAACATCACACACATGCGTGCCCAAGGCAGGATTCGAACCTGCGACCGTAGCAGTCGCTCGTTTCCGGACTGAGCGCCTAGAACCGCTAGACCACCGCGGCCGGCTGACACACGGGGGCCAGTGCTACGACCCACTGTGTTTGACCAGTTTCCAGTCGCCCTAGTATTATGTGTTCTTTGAGCCATTTTCAACACACAGTCACCATTAGCACCTCTGAAAACGTCTGCAAACTTACTTACTGGACTGTACTCTGACATGCACCAACACTCCTCTGCATATGTGAACTGCTGCCAGCGCCACCGTGCGACGACCGCAGGTCAAATACACCCGCAAACAGCCCACCATGTATCAGCATTATCCTTAATTTATTAGCGTGAGTGTAGTTAAGGCTAACCAGCCATTGACCTTCTTCTTCTGTGCCAGATGCACACCCATTGCCCGAACTTTCATGAGACTTGGTAAGATTGTCGGCCGTGAGTAATGAGTGTAATGGGCAGGGGAACTACGAATGTAGTGTGTGGACATTAAGTTAGGAATGTGGGTCTCACGAGGAGCGTGCAAGGGATAAATCGCTGTAGTCGCACTATCCTCTGTGCCCTCAGAGGCTCAGATGGATAGAGCGTGTGCCATGTAAGCAGGAGATCATGGGTTCGAGTCCCGGTCGGGGCACACATTTTCAACTTACGCACTTGATGTATATGAACGCCTGTCGACAGCTGAGGGTCTTGATTTAATTATCATTTCTTATGAATATAGAGTATTCAGGGATTTGGAGGTCAATACGCTTGTGCAAGATATGATAGCACCTGGACTACTAAAACGATCAGTTTCCACTATGTTTCTGCACATATTAGGTGTGACCACATGTCGCCATGTAAGGGTGTGTCAAGCATTGTCGAACACAGTGGTGTTGATGGTATAGGTGTTATAGTGTGGGGAAGGACAATGTTGCATGAGACCTTCAAATCTCTGCATATGGTACTCTCTCTGGTCAACGCTGTTATCACATTGTACTCCTGACTACATCCTTATCCACAACCGCATTGAATAGTGTAGGTGAGTGAGCTCTTGCAACGAGAGGATATTCTCGTGAATGGACTGGCGTGCCTTCTGAACTGTCTTAAATTTCATGGGGCACGTGTGGGAGACGTTGTGAAGATATATTACAGTCCTTCGGCATGCATTAACGATCTTCCAGCAGATGCCAACCGCACTGCTACAAGTACTGCTTACTGACCTCGTAGACAGCATGGCAGCATTTTACGGAGCACGCACTTCCACAGCATTAAGAATAATGCCACACCTTTTCTAATGTCCAGTGGGCCATCTCTGGTGTCAGAAGGTGTGGAAGTTGAATCCGTGCGAAAGCGCCACTCTCCGTACGAAGTCCGCGGCCAGTCGCGTTTCTCGCGCTCGTTTGTTTAGGCTGCCGCACGGTGCTACATCGGCAGTCTGGTACTCGCCGTAGTTCGCGTATGCGACTCGGCCGTACTGCATTCCAGTTCCGTGTGTTGACATACATATTGTCGTTGTTTGGAGTGTTCCTGCATTGCTGTTGTCTCGCCTCGTTTATCACCCCAGTTCTTGCTCGCTTGTCTATATCCTTTACACCTCCCGCAAACTCGATCCCTCACACTTGCTTCTCTGTTCCATCCTCGCCCATCGCAGCCCGTTTCCAAGCCTGTATTCTTGCATCCTGCCTGCTCTCCATTTTCACCCTTGCCCAAGGTGGCTTCTGGCAACTCCCCCCCGTTGGTGGTCCTTGTTCCCTCTATCTATCCCTCCTGCATCTGACTCTCCCCTTCCATTCCCCCCTTTACCCCCAGGAATCCTTCTCTACCTTCTCACCTCCCTTTCTCCCCCCCCCCTCCTTTCTCCCAAATCTCCCCTCCCCCTCCCAAGGTTTCTGACCCCTCCCCTGCACCCACTCCCCCTCCTTTCTCCCACTTACTGCATCCCCCCCATCTTTCCTGCCCTCCTACCTTTCCCTTCCAGAGGCAGGCCTCCCCCCCCCCTACCCCTTCATCACTGTGTGAGTGCTTCGCCGATGATCGTCCCCAGTGTTTCCGTGCGTCAGTGTTTCATCACCTTGTGCTACAGTGTTTTCATTGGTGTCCTCCTACACTCATGTCTCCAACTGGACGTCTGTTCCACTGATCACCACCAGTGTGAACATGGTGCCTTCTGTCGAACGGCTTCTCATCTGTTATGTTCATTATCATGTATTACCATGCTTTTTATGTTCCACGTCTTCTATGTGTATGTGTTGTATCTATTGGCCAAAGAGCGGCGTATGTAGGTCGCTGCTGGCCCACCTCATAGGAGGCATGAAATTACAATAAAGGTAAAAAGAAAAAAACGTCGCTCGCCTCGTTTTGTGTGGTGATCGGTCATACTCTCATCCTCTACTCTTCCTGTCAGTTTGTAATCAGCGATGCCTCCAATGGCTCCCCCACTTGGTGACTTCACTTCTTCATTCTCTGCTGTGCACACTCGCCGGTTGATAGCGGATATAACACCATCACGAATCACGTTGACTTCACTGTAAATATGGCAAGAAAATTTTCATTTCTGTTCATCTCATTGCGTACCTCTTTCTGTTACCTTCTGTACTGTACTGTACTGTAATACACTGCAGTATTATAGATCTACTTATTTGATCAAAAGTATCCGGACACCCCAAAAACATACGTTTTTCGTAATAGGTGCATTGTGCTGACACCTACTGACAGGTACTCCATATCAGCGACCTCACTTGTCATTAGACATCGTGAGACAGCACAATGGGGCGTTCTGCGGAACTCACGGACTTGGATCGTGGTCAGGTGATTGGGTGTCACTTGTGTCATAGTTTGAACAAGAGCTTCCCACGTTCCTAAAGACTCTTTTCGATGTGATAGTGAAGTGGAAACTTGAAGGGACAGTCACAGCACAAAAACGTACAGGCCGATCTCGTCGGTTGACTGACAGAGACCACTGACAGATGAAGAGGGTCGTAATGTCTAATAGGCAGACATCTATCCAGATCATCATGCAGGAATTCCGAACTGCATCAGGATCCGCTGCGAATACTATGACAGTCACGCGTGAGGTGAGAAAACTTGGATGTCATGGTCGAGCGACTGCTTATAAACCACACATCGCTCCGGTAAATGGCAAAGGACGCCTCGCTGGGTGTAAGGAGCGTAAACGACTGGATAGTGGGAAAACGTTGTGTGGAGAGTTGAATCACGGTACAGAATGTGGCGATCGGATGGCAGGGTGTGGGTATGGCGAATGCCCGGTGAACGTCACCTATCAGCGTGTGTAGTGCCAACTGTAAAATTCGGAGACATTGGTGTTAAGGTGTGGTCGTGTTCTTCATGGACGGGGACGGCACTCCTTGTTCTTTTGCGTAGCACTATCACAGCAAAGGTCTACATTGAAGTCTTAAGCACCTTCTTGCTTTCCACTGTTGAACAGCAATTCGGGGATGGCGATTGCATCTTTCAACACGATCGAGCAGCTGTTCATAATGCATGGCCTGTGACGGTATGATTACACGACAATAACATCCTTGTAAAGGACTACCTTATAGAACAGCTTTGGGGTGTTTTGGAACGCCGACTGCGTGCCAGGCCTCACCGACCGACATCCATATACCTCCTCAGTGCAGCACTCCGTGAAGAATGAGCTGCTATTCTCCAAGGAACCTTCCAGCAACTGATTGAACATATGCGCCGGCCGTGTGGCCGAGCGGTTCTAGGCGCTTGGGTCTGGAACCGCACGACCGTTACGGTCGCAGGTTCGAATCCTGCCTCGGGCATGGATATGTGTGATATCCTTAGGTTAGTTAGGTTTAAGTAGTTCTAAGTTCTAGGGGACTGATGAACTCAGAAGTTAAGTCCCATAGTGCTCAGAGCCATTTGAACTATATGACTGCGAGAGTGGAAGCTGTCATTAAGGCTAATGGGGGGCCAACACCATACCGAATTCCAGCATTACGTATAGAGGGTGCCATGATCTTGTAAGTCATATAGTGTATGTTACTTGGCAGTGACACATCATACGAAAGTTGTTTTCATCCTTTAGTTTCGCACACCAGCGTATAAACTCGTATTTGTCAGCATTGGTACTGGAATACGTGTCGTGAAATTGTGCTTTACGTTTTTCATGGGTATGCTAATTTGCTACGAGATGAGTATGTGTGACAATTTGTGTAATTGTATATATTTTTATGTTTCTGTGTTTTTTGATGGTGGTTATAAATAGGGCCACATTTGTGTTAAGTTTCTCATGTTTGATTATTCTTATGTATTTTCAGCAATGAAGATGGTCACACAGTGACCGAAATCGATCTTTAAAATGAAGGATTTCTTTATTTATGACCGATACCGCCGTTTATCCAAAATATATTGTCAACAACACGGTCGTAATGCACACGGTTCCAAGTGGAATTGACACACAAAAAATCATATTAGTGACAGGTGTGCCGCTTAGGCGTTTGGTGTCCTTGTGCGCACTGCCGTATAAGTGAGTCAAACTCGTCCATTGTATGACGGGCGAACGCAAGCGTCTTATGCTTGAACGGATGTCTTGTGACGTCCGCCCGAACCAAACGCAACGAACTATATCGAACAAATTGAGCAAAAAAAAAAAAAAAAAAAGTTGTCAGCAAGACAGACTATCAATCCATAGGGCCCGGGTTCGATTCCCGGCTGGGTCGGAGATTTTCTCCGCTCAGGGACTGGGTGTTGACCTAATCTTCATCATTTCCTACCCATCGACGCGCAAGTCGCCGAAGTGGCGTCAAATCGAAAGACTTGCACCAGGCGAGCGGTCTACCCGATGGGAGGCCCTCGTCACACGCCATTTTTTCCGATCCGACTAACAGATCGCTAGCAGCGAGTTTGCATGTTTCGTGCCGACGATAGGGCACTACGGGCGCCTCACGTCGCTGCTCTGCAGACGCCTGAACCACTAGAGACGCCTGAGTGGCCTGCACTTGGGTGGATGACCATCCAGTCGCCATGCGCCGTTGCCATTTTTCGGGGTGCACTCAGCCTCGTGATGCCAATTGAGGAGCTACTCGACCGAATAGTAGCGGCTTCGGTCAATAATACCATCATAACGGTGTGCTGACCCCACGCCCCTCCTATCCGCATCCTCCACTGAGGATGACACGGCGGTGGAATGGTCCCGGTAGGCCACTGGTGGCCTGAAGACGGAGTGCTTTAGATCATGTTTATTTTTTTCATCATTTTCAACAAGTATTTTTGTCCAATTTTTAATCAATAAAATAATGACAGGGCCACCATTTCATTAACACTATTTCAGCATTCAGACTCACTTGGATCCTAAGAAATGTGGTAACCTGTATTGCAGACTATCAACAACAAACACGGGTTAAAGATCAGAATCAATTTAGCAGATACGTGAGACACGTAGTGAAATGCCAGGTTTACTAGTTAATGTGATTACTATCAGGGCGGTAACTCTGAATCACCTGTCGGCAAATTAACACCATTATAGAACCAGAAACATATCGTTCGACACCCTGGAGGAGCTCCTACCAAACTTCCGTGGAGTAACAGTACTCTCGTCCGTCGACCTGCGGTCCACTTTCAGGCAAATTACACTCCACCCAGACTGCTGAGAATACACTGCGTTCCTCGCCTCCAGTAAATGTTACCAATTGAGACGGCTACCTTTAGGATTAAATGTGTTCTCAGCTGTCTTCATTATGGGACTGGATGGTACGTTTAAGTAGTCGCAGAAAAATGAATCACCTATTATGTATACAATCTCTTAATTGCGGAACCGATATGGAAGTGCACAATGTGAAGGGAAGTACTACAAACCAAGTACCAACATCACGACATTGTGTATTGGGACCTCATAAGCAAAATGCCTCTGCCATATCATTACCGCGCAAGGAATCTCGCCAGATCCGGACAAGATTCAGCCGCTAGCAAACTCTTCAATGCCACCAATGAAGAAACAACTTCGTGCCTTTCTCTATGTGGAAATATCCATTCACGTGAAGAACATGGCGATTATGTCAGCTGGCCGAGAAGAAATCGCTGTTGGGCTGGGACGATGTGGCAAAAGGTCAATTACAGACCCTCAGAACCGCGCTGGTTAATGCACCGATTCTGTTGCATCTCAACTAAGCGGAGGAATTAAATAACGGGCAGCACGTACTCTGGATGTAGTAATCTTCCAGATGTATCATTGCGGAGGGAACATGGTGCATACGACCATTGCGTTTGGAAGCCGTGAACTCAGTAAGTGCGAGAGAAATTATTCAGTAACTGAGTTGGAAGCATTAGAGGTGGTTTTTGTATTCGAAAAATTAGAATTATTTATGTAGGAGAGAAAAACGAGTCTTCATCGATTACAAAGCCTTGGAGTTCCTACTCACGGCGAAGCGCCACAATGGGCACCCTTGCTACAGGAGTACGACTTTACTATTATGCACACACCAGGTGAGAAGAACGTCAACACGAATGCACTGTAGCGTTCACTAGTCGGTTAGAGAAAAACCACTAGAAGAAGAACACTGCAGCCTGAATTGTATTAAAAATGTAGCGTTTGAGAATTACGTCACCACGAGCCTTAAAGACATCAGCAGAGTTCAAGAGAAAGATCCAGCTCTGCTTGCTCTGAAGAAAATGTTTAAGGACAGGACAGGAACCAAGTTCAGGCAGTTCTACGTACTGCAGAAGTTAATCTTGTGTTTTCGCAGTGAAGGAGAAAGAGCACGCTGGTGTATTTGTATTCCAGATGAACTAGTGAACAAGATTATCTGGCATACTCACCTTAACAACGTTCAGTTTGGAGCCAGGAAACGTTACCTGAGATTACGTACACTATGCCATTTGACATGCGAATTCGGAAGGTTTTGATGGTGTGTAAGGCGCGTCAGAAATCAAAGCCTGATTTGGTGGCAAAACTGCACCACTGTATTCCATAATTCCAATCAAATTAAAACATCTTACTGTGACCGATTTAATAGGCCCTTTTGTGTGCACAGGTAGAGAATAAAGTTACATCTGGTAGTAGTGGGACTGACGTCGAAGAATGTCACTTTAACCCCAATGAGAAAGGCAACAGCACAGATAATGTGAAGAGCCTTTTGCAGAGATTTCCTCACCTAGATAGGCCATGTAGGTATGGTTATCTCTCACAATACACCCCAGTTTTGGTCAGAAAAATGGAAAGCTGTGTTAAGAAAATACAGGGCTAAATCAATATCTGCATCGATTCGGCGTTCCCAGTCGTCTTCGGAAGAAGGATTAATGAAAAGCCTGGGGAACCTTTCGTGTATATATTGTGCGTAACGACGTGCTATTTGGGATGTTTTGTTACCTGGCTTCCAGAACGTGATGAACTAGTTGGCACATGGAGTCACTACGATAACACCAGTGACTGTTGTCAAGAACAGGCAACCCACAGCTGTAATTCGTGAAGTCGTACACTTTCCCCCGAGAACCCGAGTGCTAAACAAGCAAATTGTTGACCTGATACTCAAGAGGCTGCGTGATGCGGGAGTAATGAGGAAAGAGATCTGGTATATATAGGAAAGGGTAAGAGAATTCCGCACTTTTTAAACGTGTTGGTTATAAGTTCCCGTCTATCTGATAAGCAGAAACAGTTGTACCTCAAATTCTACCCAGTCCACAACGGCCTGACCGAATCCGCAGGACCGCTCACTTAAACACACTGGATCTCGAAACCTTGCAGTCAAGGAAATCTCTGGGTATTAACCGTGGCTGTCATGTGGAACCATTTAAAGAATAGTTTTTGTGTGCCTATGCTTGTAATTGGAGGTCTGGGGTACTTCGGCCGTTCACTTATGCAAGAAAATAAAATATCTAAAGTCGTCCTTAAGATGTCATTTATTGTATGACTACCAATTTCGATGCTTCAGTGCACCATTTTCAGGCCGTATGCGCATCAGTAGCCAACGTCTATATCAAGATTTCGCAGACCACTTGTAGCAGCAGTATTTTCTCTTCAGCCAGCAACTAACTGTTGATAGTTGATATTTGGAGAGATGAAATTCGACGACTGAAGTATTCTTTCCAGCATGAATCTTTGTAAGCAGGAGAAAGATCTTCGCATATACCTTTGGTCATCGAAAAATACTGGCCGAAAAAGTAGCGAAAATGAACAGTTATGTGTACACTGTAAGAACCAACAAGGAGTTTAAAAACTTCCTTCTCTTATACAGCGAACCATTTTGGTGGTGCAGGGCACACCACTGACAGTCATTTGAAATTTTGCACGTTACCTTGAAGCTAGCGAAACATAAATGGATTAAATATTTTAAAATCCGTAATAAACTAAGCAATGGCATACACATTATAGTATTTTAGTTAGCAGAAACTATCACATTTTGCGTCCAGCTCTATGAATATGTATTAATATTATTTGTGCGTTGTGAATGCAGTTTTTCCAATGAAGTAAAGTTACACAACGTAAGAATATTCCCTAAGAAGAAAAATAAATACTTGTAGAACATTTAAATAAAATCGCAAAATGTGAATAATCAGTCCAAATGAAAAGCTAGGGCTCAAGTTCGCGCCTTTTTGCAGTACACGGTTTAGCTGGTCCCGTAGGATTCAGTATCCTTTTCAGTGTGGTTATTATTCGGTGAGCCAACGGTCCGACAAGTGCGTGTGTTAGACAAACAAAGACACAATCTTTTTAAAAAGCGCGTTTTCTTCCGCTGCCGGAGTTCCTAAATTACAACCAATCAGTATTTAGTCTGTGCTAATACCATTGCTGACTTCAGTTTAAAAATGAATATTTATTGAGTAATGGCCAAATTAATTTTATGGGACCGCCCTGTGCCAACATACTAGAATTAAACTCGCACCGATCAGGACGCTGATAGCATACAAAAAGCCAACTCACGTTACTACCTTGCGTCAGACAAAATTAATTATCCTTGTATGCGGAATGGATGTGAATTCTACCGGAAAACTTTCAGACATTATTGTTGAGTGTTTGCTGAGAGCAAGCCGTTTCTTCCTATTACTCGCTATCGAGTAATTACCTTTCCTGAGCAGCGAACAGGGTGTTTGAAGGATAAAATATATTACTATTGATCTAGCAATAATAAGAAGGAATTTACACAGATTACAAGATAGCTTCTACAGATTTCATGAAGAAGATGGAAATAGAGAATCAAAATCGATTCCTGTGTTCGTTTGATGCACTCTGCAATGTCCTTCAGACAAGGATGCGTGTCTGAAGGAACAGGCACGGCTGCAATCATAAGCTGTGTGAAATAAAGGGATTATATTCACATTTGTGAATATGGTGAACCTGCAACTGCGCAATTGGTTGGTGACAGCGAAATTTTTGCCCGAACGGAACTTGAAACTGGCTTTTCCTCTGCGAATCGTCTCTTTAACGGCCTCGACTACCTGAGGACGCTCCACGGACAGACCCAACATTCCTTACGTCACCTTTGGTATACATCCTATACCCTCAAGGATGCTATGACGCCGGTACAGCAGGGTCGGCCACAGGGAGCCAGACTTAACGGCCTGTAACTCGGCTTTGCTCGGTTCTTCTCGGAAGAACCCGGAGCAGGGCGACATTTCATTTAGCATCGCAGTGAAGCATTTTGCGGTCGGCACAAGTCTCTGAGTTCAGTAGAATCGTCGTGACAGCGCTGTTTACCTCTCGTTACTTGTTCTACGCATGTTGGAAGTTCACAGGTCCAGTGGCTGTTTGCGCAAAAAGAGGCAGTCTAGCGATCTGTAACGATTTTTTTTTTTTAATGAATGGAAATCACAGAAGAGAGGGATGAGAACAGTATCATGCGATCGACAAACGGAATTCATTCTTCTGTGTTTCAAAAAGCACTTATGCCACATTTCCAGACGTGGAACACTTGAAGAAATTGGTGGTACGAAGAGTGAAATTTCTGAAGTCGCAACCTTATTCCATCGTCCAACAGTTTAAAGTGGAAATGACCGAAGGGTAGGGAGAATTCATACATGGTATGGAAAAATTATACGAGGGTTGGAACTTTAACACTGGCAATTATTTATTTACAGGGCGTATAAAATAGGTACGTGTTTCAAAGTCTTACTGACCTTCAAAGTACTCACCAGCGTTGTCTATAACCCGTTGCCAGCGTTGGGAAAGTCATAGGATACTCTGAGCAGTGCCAGTTGTGTTGACAGATCGAGCGATGCGGTCTATTGCCCGACGAATTTGTAGCAGTTCTGAAGCGAATGCCGTGAAGTGTTTCCTTCAGTTTAGAAATCGAGTTGAACTTACGAGGGCTTAGGTCAGGAGAGTGCAGTAGGTGCTACAACACTGAGCAGCCCCATCAGTGAAACAAATCAGTAACAGCTTGCACTGTACGTGATTGAGCATTGTCCTGCAAAGCCGTGGTCGTGCGGTAGCGTTCTCGCTTCCCACGCCCGGGTTCCCGGGATCGATTCCCGTCGGGGTCAGGGATTTTCTCTGCCTCGTGATGACTGGGTGTTGTATGCTGTTATTAGGTTAGTTAGGTTTAACTAGTTCTAAGTTCTAGGGGACTGACGACGATAGATGTTGAGACGCATAGTGCTCAGAGCCATCAAAGAGCCATCAATGACCTGCAAAATTATGGTCACGTCCTGCAGAAAGTGTCATCACTTCTGTCTATAAGCTGGTTGTAGGTTGTGTTCCTAAAATGAACAGCATAGAGACAGATGTGATAACACTGTCTGCACGACCTGACCATCGTTTTGCAGGACAATGCTCAAGCACGTACAGTGCAAGCTGTAACTGATTTGTTTCATTGATGGGGCTGCTAAGTGCTATACCACCTACTGCACTCCCCTGACTTAAGCCCTCGTGAGTTCAACTCGATTTCTAAACTGAAGCAAACGCTTCACGGCATTCGCTTCAGAACTGCTGCAAATTCGTCGGGCAATAGACCACGCCGCTCGAACTGTCAACACAACTGGCATTGCTAGGAGTATCCTACGACTATCATATCGCTAGCCACAGTTATACACAATGCTGGTGACTACTCTGAAGGTCAGTAAAACTTTGAAACACGTATCTATTTTGTGCGGGCTGTGAAAAAATAGTTGACACTATTAAAGTTCCAACCCTCGTACGTTATTGCATAGTACGTTGGTGTAATGAAGGAGCACTCCTGGATCGACTTTTCGATATAAAACTAGCTATTCTTGAATTTATGAAGGAAAATGAAATGTTGAATCGAAAATTAAAACATCTGGAAGCGATCAGAGTTCCGCGTTTTAGCGGGCTTGACTGTATACTGCCCACAGTGAGACATCGCAAGGTAGCTTCTTTCTAATTTGATGGTGGTACCTAAAAAAATAAAACCGATTTATGGAAGGGACACATTCTGACAAAGACAGTCAATTGCTTTACTCTCACTAGCGTTAACGAAAGCTAGAAGTTTGAGGAGTTCATTGCATTCAAGCTCGTCAGGTCAGGTCAAATGTGAAAAGCAAGCCGATGATTTACTTTGAAGGATTAGTTCATCATGAATTCGTGCCACAGGGATAAAATGTTAACCGATGGTACTACCTGCGAGAAAATATGACAAGGAAACGGCTGAACCGTTATACGATAGACGAGATAACAGAAGGTTCGAGGACGGCGCTTCGGGTGATGGGACAAGTGGCGTACAAAGACTGCTTGCGGAAGTGGAAACAGCGTTGGGCGCGGTGTATCAATTGTCAACGAAAGTATTTCGAAGAAGACAATACACAATAAGTAAAAGGTAAGCACAGAAAAATTTTGGGCGCAAAGTTCCGGATTTTTATTAACAGACCTCGAATTTGTCTGAAAGACCTTTCTTCGATTATGAAATTAAAAGTATCACAGTTACGTGGCAGCCGTACGCCAACAGTTTGTGCCAGATGAAAATTATACTCTGTCTTCAGTGCGCCGAAAACAATTAATTAATACTGAACGCTCGTTTTGCTTGCGATCTGTGTTGTCGAGAAATGCGAAACATGAAACCAAATTACACTAATGGCCATTAAAATTGCTACACCACGAAGATGAAGTCCAACAGACGCAAAATTTAACCGACAGGAAGAAGATGCTGTGATATGCAAATGATTAGCTTCTCAGAGCATTCACCCAAGGTTGGCGCCGGTGAAGACACCTACAACGTGCTGATATGAGGAAATTTTCCAACCGATTTCTCATACACAAAGAGCAGTTGACCGGCGTTGCCTCGTGTAAAGAGGAGAAATGCGTACCATTACGTTACCGACATTGATAAAGGCCGGATTGTGTCCTATTGCGATTCCGGTTTATCGTATCGCGACACTGCTGCTCGAGATGGTCGAGATCCAATGACTGTCAGCAGAATATGGAATCGGTGGGTTCAGGAGTGGGTCCAGAAGTGTAATACGGAACGCCGTGCTGGATCCCAACGGCCTCGTATCACTAGAAGTCGAGATGACAGGCATCTTATCCGCATGGCTGTAACGGATCGTACAGCCACGTCTCGACTCCTGAGTCAACAGATGCGGACGTTTGCAAGACAACAACCATCTGCACGAACAGTTCGACGACGTTTGTAGCAGCATCGACTATCAGCTCGGAGACCATGGCTGCGGTTACCCTTGACGCTGCATCACAGACGGGAGCGCCTGCTGTGGTGTACTCAACGTCGAACCTGGTAGCACGAATGGCAAAACGTCATTTTTTCGGATGAATCCAGGTTCTGTTTACAGCATCATGATGGTCGCATCAGTGTTTGGCCACATCGCGGTGAACACCCATTGGAAACGTGTATTCGTCATCGCAATACCGGCGTATCACCCGGATTGATGGCATGGGGTGCCATTGGTTACACGTCTCGGTCACGTCTTGTTCACATTGCCGGCATTTCAGATGTGTTACGACCCGTGACTCTACTATTCATTCGATCTCTGCGGAACCCTACATTTCTGCAGGATAATGCACGACCGCATGTTGCAGTTCCTGTACGTGTCTTTCTGGATACAGAAAATGTTCGACTGTTGCACCGGCCAGCACATTCTCCAGATCTCTCACCAATTGGTAACGTCTGGTCAATGGTGACCGAGCAACTGGCTCGTCACAATACGCCAGTCACTACTCTTGATGAACTGTGGTATCGTGTTGAAGCTACATGGGCAGCTGTACCTGTACACGGCCTACAAGCTCTGTTTGACTCAATGCCCAGGAATATCAAGGCCGTTATTACGGCCGGAGGTGGTTGTTTTGGGTCCTGATTCCTCACGATATATGCACCTAAATTGCGAGAAAATATAATCACATGTCAGTTCTAGTATAATATATTTGTCCAATGAATAACCGTTTATCATCTGCATTCCTTCTTGGTTGTGGCAATTTTAATGGCCAGAAGTGTACTAACAACAAAAAGTATATAATTACCTATTTATGAGAGACGCTGGAAATGGTGTCATGGTCAAACAGACTCTGAACAAGCTATTCGACTAGAGATTACTAACCGGTACGTGAGGTGTATCGGTTTTATGTGGGACATCGTGTATATCGCAGTGTCTGTGTTGGTTCGATGTACTCTGTGACGTCCTTCAGACATGTAAGCATGCAAATGCAGCATAGTATTTGATGCTTCAGTCAAACGTCACTCCCCGTGCGGTGTTCACAGTATCTGCCCGAGTATAGGATGTACACAAAAAGGTGATACACGGAAGTTCGGGTCTGCTCACGGAGCATGTGCACATTGCCAAAGCAGCATCTGTCACGGTATCTCGGCGTGTTCTACATCTACATCTACATCTACATTTATACTCAGCAAGCCACCCAACGGTGTGTAGCGGAGGGCACTTTACGTGCCAATGTCATTACCTCCTTTTCCTGTTCCAGTCGCGTATGGTTCGCGGGAAGAACAACAGTCTGAAAGCCTCCGTGCGCGCTCTACTATCTCTAATTTTACATTCGTGATCTCCTCGGAGGTGTAAGTAAGGGGAAGCAATATATTCGATACCTCATTCAGAAACGCACCCTCTCGAAAACTGGCGAGCAAGCTTCATCGCGATGCAGATCGCCTCTTTTTCAAAGTCTGCCACTTGAGTTTGTTAAACATTTCCGTAACGCTATCACGGTTACCAAATACCCCGGTGACGAAACGTGCCGCTCTTCTTTGTATCTTCTCTATCTCCTCCGTCAACCCGATCTGGTACGGATCCCACACTGATGAGCAATACTTAAGTATAGGTCGAACGAGTGGTTTGTAAGCCACCTCCTTTGTTGATGGACCACATTTTCTAAGGATCCTCCCAAAGAATCTCGACCTGGTACCCGCCTTATATGATCATTCCACTTCAAATCGTTCCGCACGCATACTCCCAGATATTTTACAGAAGTAACTGCTACCGGTGTTTGTTTCGCTACCATATAATCATACAATAAAGGATCCTTCTTTCTATGTATTCGCAGTACATTACATTTGTCTATGTTAAGGGTCAGTTGCCACTCCCTACACCAAGTGCCTATCCGCTGTAGATCTTCCTGCATTTTGCTAAAATTTTCTAATGCTGCAACTTCTCTGTATACTACAGAATCATCCGCGAAAAGGAGCATGGAACATCCGACACTATCTACTAGGTCATTTATATATATTGTGAAGTTCAGTGTTCAGTCGGCTGGGTGCCTCTACAAGAAAGAAGATCCTCCTCCATTTCCATAATATTGTCCTCAAGTACATCGCCCTTGTATAGACCCTCTATTTACTCCTTCCACCTTTCCGCTTTCCCCTATTTGCTTAGAACTTGGTTTGCATCTGAGCTCTTGATATTCATACAAGTGGCTCTCTTTTCTCCAAAGGTCTCTCTAATTTTCCTGTAGGCTGTATCTATCTCACCCCTAGGAAATAAGCCTCTACATCCATATATTTGTCCTCTAACCATGCCTGCATAGTCATTTTGCACTTCTTGTCGATCTCATTTTTGAGGCGTTTGTATTCCTTTTTGCCTGCTACATTTACTACATTTTTATATTTTCTCCTTTCATCAATTAAATTCCATATTTCTTTTGTTATCCAAGGAGTTCCACTAGCCCTCGTCTTTTTACCTAGTTGATCCTCTGCTGCCTTCACTTCTACATCCCTCAAACCTACCCGTTCTTCTTCTACTGTATTTCTTTCCCCCATTCCTGTCAATTGTTCCCTTATGCTCTCCCTGAAACTCTGTACAACCTCTGGTTCTTTCAGTTTATCGAGGTCCCATCTCCTTAAATTCCCACCTTTTTGCAATTTGTTCAATTTTAATCTGCAGTTCATAACCAATAGATTGTGGTCAGAGTCCACATCTGC
The DNA here is from genome assembly GCF_023897955.1 of Schistocerca gregaria. Lineage (NCBI taxonomy): Eukaryota > Metazoa > Arthropoda > Insecta > Orthoptera > Acrididae > Schistocerca > Schistocerca gregaria. The sequence goes on from NC_064922.1 coordinate 161,719,890, forward strand.
CCCTGGAAATGTCCTACAATTTAAAACCTGCTTCCTAAATCTCTGTCTTACCATTATATAATCTATCTGATACCTTTTAGCATCTCCAGGATTCTTCCATGTATACAACCTTCCTTTATGATTCTTGAACCAAGTGTTAGCTATGATTAAGTTATGCTCTGTGCAAAATTCTAATAGACGGCTTCGTCTTGCATTTCTTAGACCCAATCCATATTCACCTACTATGTTTCCTTCTCTCCCTTTTCCTACTGTCGAATTCCAGTCACCCATGACTATTAAATTTTCGTCTCCCTTCACTATCTGAATAATTTCTTTCATCTTATCATACATTTCTTCAGTTTCTTCGTCATCTGCTGAGCTAGTTGTCATATAAACTTATACTACTGTAGTAGGCATAGGGTGTCTACCTTGGCCACAATAATACGTTCACTATGCTATTTGTAGTAGCTTACCCGCACTCCTATTTTTTTATTCATTATTAAACCTACTCCTGCATTACCCCTATTTGATTTTGTATTTATAACCCTGTATTCACCTGACCAGAAGTCGTGTTCCTTCTGCCACCAAACTTCACTAATTCCCACCATATCTAACTTTAACCTATCTATTTCCCTTTTTAAATTTTCTAAACTACCTACCCGATTAAGGGATCTGACGTTCCACGCTCCGATCCGTAGAACGCCAGTTTTCTTTCTCCTGATAACGACGTCCTCCTGAGTAGTCCCCGCCCGGAGATCCGAATGGGGGACTATTTTACCCACGAGGACGCCATCATAATTTAATCATACAGTAAAGCTGCATGCCCTCGGGAAAAATTACGGCTGTAGTTTCCCCTTGCTTTCAGCCGTTCGCAGCACCACAACAACAAGGCTGTTTTGGTTGATGTTACAAGGCCAGATCAGTCAATCATCCAGACTGTTGCCCCTGCAACTACTGAAAAGGCTGCTGCCCCTCTTCAGGAACCACATGTTTGTCTGGCGTCTCGACAGATACCCCTCCGTTGTGGTTGCACCTACGGTACGGCTATGTCTGTCGTTGAGGCACGCAAGCCTCCCCACCAACGGCAAGGTCCATGGTTCATGGACACTACAGGCCATTACAATTGTACACCACGAAGACGACGTGCTACAGACGTGAAATTTAACCGACCGGAAGAAGATGCTGTGATACGCAAATGATTAGCTTCTCAGAGAATTCACACAAGGTTGGTGCCGGTCACGACACCTACAACGTGCTCACATGAGGAAAGTTTCCAACTGATTTCTTATACACATATAGCAGTTGACCGGCATTTACTGGTGAACCGTTGTTGTGATGCCTCTTGTGCGGAGGAGAAATGCGTACCATCACGTATCCCGTTTTTAAAAGGTCGGATTGTAGCCCATCGCGATTGTAGTTTATCGTATCGCGACATTGCTGCTTGCGTTGGTCAAGATCCAATGACTGTCAGCTGGATCCCAACGGCCTCGTATCTCTAGCAGTCGAGACGACAGGCATCTTATCCACATGACTGTAACGGATCGTGCAGCCACGTCTCGATCCCTGAGTCATCAGGTGGGGACATTTGCAAGACAACAACCATCTGCACGAACAGTTCGACGAAGTTTGCAGCAGTATCGAATGTCAGCTCGGAGACCATGGCTGCGGTCTCCTTTCACGCTGTATCACAGACAGGAGCGCCTGCGATGGTGTACTCAATGGCGATCCTGGGTGCACGAATGGCAAAACGTCATTTTTTCGGATGAATCCAGGTTCTGTTTACAGTATCATGATGTGTTTGGCGACATCACGGTGAACGCACATTGGAAAAGTGTATTCGTCATCGCCATACTGGAGTATCACCCGGCGTGATTGTATGGGGTGCCATTGGTTACACCTCTCGGTCACGTCTTGTTCTTATTGACGGCACACAGTAGACGTTACATTTCATATGTGTTACGACCCGTGGCTGTACCCTTCATTCGATCCCTGCCAAAATCTTCATTTAAGCAGGATAATGCACGACCGAATGTTGCAGGTCCTGTACGGGCCTTTGTGGATACAGAAAACGTTGGACTGCTGTCCTGACCAGCACATTCTCCAGATCTCTCACCAATTGAAAACGCCTGGTCAATGGTGGCCTAACAACTGGCTCGTCACAATACTCCAGTCACTACTATTGATGAACTGTGGTATCGTGTTGAAGCTGCATGGCCAACTGTACCTGTACACGCCATCCAAGGTCTGTTTGACGTATCAAGACCGTTATTGCGCCCAGAGGTGGTTGTTCTGGGTACTAATTTCTCAGGATCTATGCACTCAAATTGCTCGAAAATGTAATCACATGTCAGTTCCAGTATAATATATTTGTCCAGAGAATACCCCTTTATCATCTACATTTGTTCTTTGTGTAACAATTTTAATGGCCGGTAGTGCATATTTGGGAGGTGGGACACTTGGCAGTGTCTTTATAATAATCCATTTCTTAAGGTAACTTTTTGTACTGAAGGAATGTGTCCTCGTGATTTCTTCAAGGGGATCTTCGGTGATGGGGCTGATATGGAAGCGGCCCGCTCAACCTGTGGCTGTCGTACAAGCTGGTCCATCTATCCTGCTGTCCTGGTGCTTAAGCTCGGCCGTGGTGTCTTCTCTCTTGCCGCCACACACCCATGACATTCTGCGTTTTCCGAAGTGGGGTGCCAGCCAGAGGAGCGCTTCTCACCTCTACTGTGGACAACTAATTTATCGCTGCATTCCATGAGTGTCAGCTTTCAGGGCTTCCTGAGGTCTCTAACGATTAAGAGGTTTAAGTGGGTCCTCAGCTATTCTTGTTGCCGTCCTACCATGGAAAAGGTCGTTTCTAATAAAACTATATTTCTTTGAGGGGATAACTGGGTATTTTCTCTATGGTTGGGGAATTTAACTTAATTACTTGATGATTTGAAACCTCTACTTCAAAAACTTTGTCAAAGGTCAGCTCATGTTCATTGTTACTTGAAAGTAAGCTTTGATGATGATGATGTTTGGTTTGTGGGGCGCTCAACTGCGCAGTTATCAGCACTCGTACAAGTACCCAACCTTTGTTCAGTCCAGTCTCGCCACCTCCATGAATGATGATGAAATGATGAGGACAAGACACACACCCAGTCATCTCGAGGCAGGCGAAAAAGCAGTTCGTGAGGACGATACAACCGCCTTTCCTTGCTATCGCCTGAATTAGGAGGCTTATCGCTTATTAGGTTGAATTAATTAGCAGAATATGAAGCAGTTGGTATAAAGAATGCTTTATCCAACCGTTCTATAAAAGTAAGTTTGCTATCGAGACATTGCTTTTGTTCAATTACTTTATTTATGACTGAACGTTTCTAAAACTGAAGACACTCGTTCTTGCACTGCACTGCAGTCGAGATCTCGCAACGTCGTTCTCTGTTCATTGGCTGACTGTGTTTTGTGACGTCAAATGCGCAGAACGAACGTAAACTCGGCCGTCGTCGTAAATGACGCGCACTTTAGCGTACGCCAGCTGGTGGCAGGTGGCCCGCGTGGACGGCCGCGTTTAGCGAGCGGGATTGTATCGTACGGTGAGGTGTTTTGAGGTGGCAAGCCTCGCCTCGTCACAGTTTGTGTTGCGATTCATCCAGAAGGGCGGTGAAGTGATGTGCCTGGTGGCATGACGTTCTGCCCTTTGTGTTATCGAGTTTCAGTCTTCTTGTGATAAGATTACTCTTGCTCTTTCCTTATGCATTGTACCCCCGCCCCGCCCCCCCCCCCCCCCCGCCCCTTCTTAAAGAGGACGTTGTGGATTGAGGCTGTTGGTCTGTGAAACAGAGGCCTTTGGTATTCGAAGTTGCCTCATGCACACTAAACTCTTGGTTGCTAGTGTGTGCCGGTTGTTTGCTATTTATTTGGTGCCCGCAAAGCTCCACCAGCGAGAATTCCTCGTGTTAGAGGGATGCTCACTGTTTGAGAGTTTGAATCTGCCTATGGTCGCGTGTGCGTTTTCACCCTTCAATGGTACATTGTCAACTTGATCTGCAAGTTTGCATATTCGTTTCGTGGCTTTCTTGTAGTGTTCCCCGTAGTTTCTTGTTGTTGTTAACGTGGACACTTGAATGATAATTTGTTTAACGGCAAGCAACAAGAGGAGCCTTTCGAAAGAGTGACACTGAGCGTAACTTGAAAATACTGTTATAACCAAATACGTCGTTGCTCTGTGATTATTAAATACTGTTGCCAAGATTACTACCTTTCGACAGAGCGCCGTTGATACTCCTGTTGTCGTTAACGTGCACCGTTAAATGACAATTTGTTTAAGGGCAAGCCACAAGGAGAACCTTTCGACAGAACGTCGTTGAGTTCTCAATCAGCATACAGTTGAAAATACTGTTATTACCAAACGTTTTACAGCCACTAGCAGTTGTACTCTGGGCTTGTAACTTGGTTGATTACATATCTTTAGTTTTAAAAATGCTGTTTAAGCCCCTTTTATCTGTGTGTACGTTGGGTCGCAGCAGGTCTGGCGACTGGTTATTCCCATTATCAGGAAGATAACATAGTTCTAAATATGCTGCGTCGCAGACCGTCTGGCTATTAACTATTACTGTTGTCAGTAACACCTACTACTTGTTGCTTCAACGATTATGTTACTCTATTCCTTTATCTATGTCTGTTAATATTTAAAAAGTAAAATAATTCTGGGCATTTAATAGCCTTCCCCCAGCAGGTTTACCTGGTACCTTACGGCCATCAGCTGTAGCATTCTGGGCTTGTTGGTTGGTAGATTATACACAGGGTATTACACCCTGTGTTATACGCAGGGTGTAACACTGGGTGTTACAAACTTTCATGAACCATTCCTCACACCGAAATAAAGAAAAGATGTTATGAGGACATGTGTCCGGAAAAGCTTAATTTCCATGTTAGAGCTCATTTTAGTTTCGTCAGTATGTACTGTACTTCCTCGATTCGCCGCCAGTTGGCCCAATTGAAGGAAGGTAATGTTGACTTCGGTGCTTGTGTTGACATGCGACTCCTTGCTCTGCAGTACTAGCATCAAGCACATCAGTACGTAGCATCAACAGGTTAGTGATCATCACGAACGTGGTTTTACAGTCATTGCAATGTTAAGAAATGCGGAGTTGGAAGATGCCCATTTGGTGTATGGATTAGCACGTGGCAATATCCGTGGCGCGATACGTTTGTATGGAGACAGATTTCCAAAACGAAGGTGTCCCGACAGGAAAACGTTCGAAGCAATTGATCGGCGTCTTAGGGGTCACGGAACATTCCAGCGTATGACTCGCGACTGGGGATGACCTAGAACGACGAGGACGCCTCCAATGGACGAGGCAATTCTTCGTGCAGTTGACGATAACCCTAATGTCAGCGTCAGAGAAGTTGCTGCTACAGAAGGTAACGTTGACCACGTCACTGTATGGAGAGTGCTACGGGAGAACCAGTTGTTTCCGTACCATGTACAGCGTGTGCAGGCACTATCAGCAGCTAATTGGCCTCCACGGGTACACTTCTGCGAATAGTTCATTCAACAATGTGTCAATCCTCATTTTAGTGCAAATGTTCTCTTTACGGATGAGGCTTCATCCCAACGCACGCAATTGTGCAATCACGTCATCAACACAGATTTTCTGTAAACGTTTGGGCAGGCATTGTTGGTGATGTCTTGATTGGGCCCCATGTTTTTCCACCTACGCTCAATGGAGCACCTTATCATGATTTCATACGGGATACTCTACCTGTGCTGCTAGAACATGTCCCTTTTTCAAGTACGACACAACATGTCGTTCATGCACGATGCAGCTCCTGCACATTTTTTTCTGGTTGGCAGGGGACCCAACACGGTGTTACTAGAGGAGGCCGAAAGGCACGCGATTTAGTTCATGCAGGCTGCCGTGAGGTCTGGAACAGGACAAGGATATTAGAATTTAGAATTAACCGACGTAGCTTGAAGGTACATAGTTCACAATATCAATAGTAACTGATAATTCCGCCTTGCTAGGTCGTAGCAAATGACGTAGCTGAATGCTATGCTAAACTATCATCTCGTCAAATGAGAACGTAAGTAGGCAGTGAACCATCGCTAGCAAAGTCGGCTGTACAACTGGGGCGAGTGCTAGGAAGTCTCTCTAGACCTGCCGTGTGGCGGCGCTCGGTCTGCAATCACTGATAGTGGCGTCACGCGGGTCCGACGTATACTACCGGACCGCGGCCGATTTAAAGGCTACCACATGGCAAGTGTGGTGTCTGGCGGTGACACCACACATTTCAGTCGAAGTGTTCGTACTCTTCTCAACAACAGATTCGGTGACCGATGGATTGGTAGAGGCGGACCAGTTCCATGGCCTCCACGCTCTCCTGACCTCAACCCTCTTGACTTTCATTTATGGGGGCATTTGAAAGCTCTTGTCTACGCAACTCCGGTACCAAATGTAGAAACTCTTCGTGCTCGTATTGCGGACGGCTGTGATACAATACGCCATTCTCCAGTGCTTCATCAGCGCATCAGGGATTCCATGCGACGGTGGGTGGATGAATGTATCCTCGCTAACGGAGGACATTTTGAACTTGTCCTGGTACGATCTGTTGCTGTGTGTTTCCATTCCATGATTAATGTGATTTGAAGAGAAGTAATAAAATGAGCTGTAACATGGAACGTAAGCATTTCCGGACACATGTCCACATAACATATTTTCTTTCTTTGTGTGTGAGGAATGTTTCCTGAAAGATTGGCCGTACGTTTTTGTAACACCAATCATTATTGAGAATTGTGTCCCGGTTGTTGGTTTCATTGTGTAGTGACCAAAACTTTGGTGTATCCTTTTATATACACTCCTGGAAATTGAAATAAGAACACCGTGAATTCATTGTCCCAGGAAGGGGAAACTTTATTGACACATTCCTGGGGTCAGATACAGCACATGATCACACTGACAGAACCACAGGCACATAGACACAGGCAACAGAGCATGCACAATGTCGGCACTAGTACAGTGTATATCCACCTTTCCAGCAATGCAGGCTGCTATTCTCCCATGGAGACGATAGTAGGGATGCTGGATGTAGTCCTATGGAACGGCTTGCCATGCCATTTCCACCTGGCGCCTCAGTTGGACCAGCGTTCGTGCTGGACGTGCAGACCGCGTGAGACGACGCTTCATCCAGTCCCAAACATGCTCAATGGGGTACAGATCCGGAGATCTTGCTGGCCAGGGTAGTTGACTTACACCTTCTATAGCACGTTGGGTGGCACGGGATACATGCGGACGTGCATTGTCCTGTTGGAACAGCAAGTTCCCTTGCCGGTCTAGGAATGGTAGAACGATGGGTTCGATGACGGTTTGGATGTACCGTGCACTATTCAGTTTCCCCTCGACGATCACCAGAGGTGTACGGCCAGTGTAGGAGATCGCTCCCCACACCATGGTGCCGGGTGTTGGCCCTGTGTGCCTCGGTCGTATGCAGTCCTGATTGTGGCGCTCACCTGCACGGCGCCAAACACGCATACGACCATCATTGGCACCAAGGCAGAAACGACTCTCATAGCTGAAGACGACACGTCTCCATTCGTCCCTCCATTCACGCCTGTCGCGACACCACTGGAGGCGGGCTGCACGATGTTGGGGCGTGAGCGGAAGACGGCCTGACGGTGTGCGGGACCGTAGCCCAGCTTCATGGAGACGGTTGCGAATGGTCATCGCCGATACCCCAGGAGCAACAGTGTCCCTAATTTGCTGGGAAGTGGCGGTGTGGTCCCCTACGGCACTGCGTATGATCCTACGGTCTTGGCGTGCATCCGTGCGTCGCTGCGGTCCGGTCCCAGGTCGACGGGCACGTGCACCTTCCGCCGACCACTGGCGACAACATCGACGTACTGTGGAGACCTCTCGCCCCACGTTTTGAGCAATTTTGTGGTGTGTCCACCCGGCCTCCCGCATGCACACTATACGCCCTCTCTCAAAGTCCGTCAACTGCACATACGGTTCACGCCCACGCTGTTGCGGCATGCTACCAGTGTTAAAGACTGCGATGGAGCTCCGTATGCCATGGCACACTGGCTGACACTGACGGCGGCGGTGCACAAATGCTGCGCAGCTAGCGCCATTCGACAGCCAACACCGCGGTTCCTGGTGTGTCCGCTGTGCCGTGCGTGTGATCATTGCTTCTACAGCCCTCTCGCAGTGTCCGGAGCAAGTATGGTGGGTCTGACACACCGGTGTCAATGTGTTCTTTTTTCCATTTCCAGGAGTGTACATTCCTTCGACTTAAGATTTGGGATGACAAGATACGTCTGTATTTATGATAATTGCAGGGCCGACATTGGTTTCCGATTTTCCTCATCCAACTGTGATCTTGTACCGTGTACCTTGGGCGCGTATTTGGGTTGAGAGAGTTGCCTATTCTGAGGCGTTCCACTCGCTGTCTCTGTCGGAGCCTGCATTGCTCGATCCCCCGGAACTTGGCCCAGCCCTCCCAATGGCACTCCCACTCCTACTTAACGGTAAGTCCAGACTTGAGTAGGAGCATATCATACCTCTCTCGAATAGCTCACAGGGGCAGCCGGGCTTAACGTTCCCATTCGACGGACGGGTCACCATCAACAGTGACACATGGCCTCACTTCGTGAGACATAGCGGAGAGGTTTGGAATTCAGTCCAGTCCACAACTTGGAATTTTGACCATCTACCGCGACCACTGGATAGTATATGGCAGTACATCTCTCAGGAGGACATCCAGCAACGCTGTAAATCAGTGCGAAGACGAATAACTGCTTGGGCCAGAGGTGGACCAGCGCTTTATTGACATGCTCAGATTTTTAAGTTCTTTTTCTTGAATAAATCAGGCATTTTTTTAAAGTTGTGCCAATTGTGTTTGTTTGTACATCATCTCTATCGACCTCCGTCACATTAGGATAATGCATTTGCAGTGTCTCGTTTTTTAGTTTCTTTCTTTCTCTCTCTCTCTCTCTCTCTCTCTTTTCATTATTATTATTATTTTTTTTTTCGCAGTGCATCTATACCTCAAAGGTTGTTGAATCATAAGTAGTCAAAACAGTGTCAATTTTTGTTAATTTAAACAACACAGTCCTAGCGCGACTGGTAGGTAAGGTTATACAGATTTTCAGGTAAGCAGGAAGTTAACGCTCTACTGCCGGGATTCGGAGAGGCAAGTGTGTCCCAGATGAAATCCGCCTGATATATTAAGAAAGGGGCGGTGAGACTGGCTAGCCTATATCTGGATTTTAGGCTGATTTTTCCTCAGAGTGTAATATCGAGAACCTGCCCCATATTAGGCTGCAAATAGAGTTGTCTCGTAGTAAATGGACCTAACGGATCATTGTTACAGAGGCCAACACCGTGGTCTCTGCAGCATCGACAACCGTAAGACTAATCAGAACAGGCTTGTCTAGAAAAGTTTATAAGGCCTAAGGAGTCAGCTGCAGTGACTTCTTACTGAATCCAAATACGTACTTTATACATGTCTAAAATTCTAGCTACCCGACCCGTCATTAACCTCAGTCATTGTTACCTACACTAGGAACCTGTACCTTTATATCAATGCGCTATTTGACTGCTTTCTGGAAACCATGCTAAGTACGTCATGTTATGCTCATAACATGCTTTTTTCCGTGTTGAACTTTAGTATTCCTTTATAAAAACGGAAATGAAATTCAAATAATTTGGAGGCCCGCTAAAACGCTCCATTCGAGTCATGCGATGCCTCTGACGTCACTACCTAGCTTATTGCTACTGTTGTCATAAAGCTATTTCACAGTGATGTCTTGTTTTGGATTTTACGTTTCGGAAAACGGATTGCAAATGGTTTGTAGTACTACACATACATAAAAACTCTTGAAAAATTCTTTTTGAGTGTTCCAACGAATGAGAAAGTGAGTAAAATGTGGTTGTACCGCATCGTCAAAGTGCCACCGCGTCAATGACAAAGTGCTATTACTTAATTAAAAATGTCTTGCACTCTGAAAAGACACGCTTTCGCACTGTTACAAGGAAGGATAGCGACATTCAACGACACTAAGTTTTAGTAAAACTCACCGTTGTGGCGGATTCGTTGCACTTATTTGGTAGATCGTTGGCAGAGTGACAGGTTTCCGAATACTTGAAACAACTGCTAAAACGAGTTCTTACTGCCGCTAATTTCGCATTTCGTGTAAAACATAAAAAAAGACTGATCCAGGATTAGAAACTGCGTTTCTCTGATTCGCAGTTATATGCGCTATACGTTGCACCACAGAGAAGATCCTGTAGTCGGCGCATATGTTAAGTGTGTTTTAGAGTGGAAATCAGCAATAAGATTTGCCAACAACAGTTTTATTATTCTTTGGCTCGTAGTTCATGACCAATAGTCGGCAGTCTATATGTAAGATACGAACCCATTTCCAAAAGTTCTAAATTCTTTAGCTTTGAGCGAGTTTAACGATATTGCAGGAAACAGGAGTGGAGCGTAAACGTATCAAATTTCGTTACATTTCCACTGTCAGCGTTCACGAAATTACTTTCTATTGTTACTTGAAAGTTGCAAATGCCTTTTTCATCATTGAGGAGCAAAACTATTAGCCGAAAATGTACATAAAAAACTAGTAACTTCGGCTGACAGTCCTGTGATACATGTGTAGCCTCGTCTAACTTCCAGTCTGTGACGTCACCAGCGCTTCAGACCATAAGAGAGCGTTTTCGGTCACGTGAGCAACTTTTGATATTTAATGATTATCAAGCTTTAATTACATAAAAGTAACCGATGTTTTTGTGAAAATATTGAGGTAAATGCGAGTTGAATGTTATAGTCACTGAGAATGACAGCTATTCGAACCATATTTATAACACAGAAGTGTAGCCAATTGTCATCAATCAGTCAAAGAAACAAGTTACTTAAAATGTATGGCCGTTTTTCCTCTGTTGAAAAATGATGATGCTTCAGTAACTAAGTCGTTTACTCTGTCTAATAATCAGAGGCAGTTCACGTAATTACAGTTCTGAACGAAAGTAAATAGAGAGGGAGCAGCGTGCGTTAGCTGGATTCGCGGAGACGCGCCGGCCAGGAATCGATTTCCCCGGGCAGTTTAACTCTGATGGCTGTTGTTCTAGCCAGCGTAGATGTCGTTTTTAGGCGGATTCCCACGTCCACCTAAGTGAATGCCGGCCTGGTTACTCATGTACTGCCCCAGTAATACTATTCACGAACATTTCGGAAAACTATTCTCACCATTTCACATGGGAGACGCACATAGATGTGGTAAACAACTTCCATCCGGTGGTGGGGGTGCGGGGGTGACGGAAAAACCGGGTCCGTCCACCCTCAACTGTTAACATTGCCAAATCCGGATTAACGTCATGATCCCGTGCAGGTGCGAGGAATAAGGAAGAAAAGAAATGAATGAAAGTAAATAGTAAAGTAAATTTAAAATAAAAACTGGCAAAATAAAGATTAAAACTCAACTACAATTTTCTAGATTTCTGCATAGCATAATATTAATACGTGAACACGAAAACTGAAGTACCTTTTTTTATATTAATTATACACGGAGGCCAATGAAACATATAACTTGTACTTTGCCATAGATCTGCACAATCTGCTTGGAGTGGTAAATGAAGCAGATGACACCTTTTCTGTTACTGATTAACATCTCCAATACATGAACAACGAAAATTGAACTGCTAGCAATTCCCGCCCTGCCTAATGATTAGTTGCTGTACTGGAAATAACACATGGAGGTAACAACGTTTCGTGAAAATGCATTCTATGGATGCTCATGTTTATATGCTGGTGTTAGTTGATTTGCAGTATAACAGAAGCTTACCGGGCAGCTACAATGGCACAAACTGCTACATCGTCGATGTTGTCAGCAGTAGAAGACGAAACGTAGTAACTAATCGGTCGACGGCACCAGACATTGTTTATTATCGTCACTTTTTTACTTACTTTTGTCTAAGGGAAAACAGAACTAACCTCGTGTCCGTTAGCCGCCGTCATCACAAACTTTCAAGTATTTCAAATTTTCAATTTCTTCATTTTGATGGCTAGGACTTCCCCTACATACGGAAACTGTATTTGTTTTAGGTTATGCTTTGAAGAAGAACTCTCATTTAAATATGCACTGAACGTAATTCTAATAATTTTAAGAGTCATAACTTCAGTTTGATAAATTTACAGCGCAGATTTCGTAATGCAAATCATTTCAAGTCTGGGGTTACTTTACTTTACTACTGCATTCACATGCTGTTGCCATAAACGAAAATTTAGTTTACCACTGTTGACACAAAATTTATTTTTCAGCGCACTCTATCAAAGACTCACTTCAAATTATTGAACGATCAAAGAGAAATCGAAGAATTTTTCAAGAATACTCGTAGCTCCTATGCAGTATTTGCTATTGGTCAATTCTGATACTAAAATTTCAGCCATAGTTTACGTGGTGTATATCACTTTAAGATACATTGTACTTTTTATCCCAAACTGGATCCACTGATTCAGTTGGTCGAATTTCGACCACAGACGATAAAAGTCGTAATTATTTTATGAAACTTTTTTCTATTTGGCTTAATGGCTCTTACTCCACCATTGCAATTGTGTTGAATTTCGGTTGTTTTAGCTAACGAAAATATTTTCATATTTCTTGAACAGTTATATTTCGGAAGTCAATGAAATTAGCCTGTGTAGTTAAATGTTACTGTGAGGTAACGCAGACTTGACTAGAATAAAGTGATTGCACCATATAATGATTTTAGTAACAATTATTTGCACATCTTTCCAAATTATTACACCCGATGTTCTCTAATGATCTGGAACAATATTTAACATTTCTATTTATTGTTTTGTAAAGTTTTTTGTTGGTTACACGCACAGACCGTTTCGTCAGACCATATTGGTTCAGACTAATTACGGAAGTGTTACCAAGTGGTAACCAAGTGGTTAACGAACAGAGCTCGTCCGATTAGACAGGCGACCATATTTGTAAATCATTAGTTTTCTGTGGGTTGCTGAAAACTTCATGGTATTTTCCGTTGTCTTTGTGATGTATTAATTTCACTACTTTAAAATAGTTTTCAAAACATTCGTGATAATAGAATGGAGTAAGTTGTTTGTAATAAAAATTGTTGCGTACTCTGCCTCACTAATCAGTTATTACTTCGGAACTGACTGTCTTAATTTTTTGCTACGATTAGTCTCATGCGATCGCAGTCAATTTTGCATAGCCGATCAGAGAGGGGAAGATTACATGTTATTTACTCGTGACTCTGAAAGTATCATTTAGAGATAATGTAATTGGAACTTACTAACGGTATATTCATAAGTATTACGAGGAGATATTGTAACCGATGTTGATGACTTCGTCGTCAGACAATTGTTTGCTTGACAAAATTATTCTGCACGTCATGGCGACTCTGCATTGGTCATAGAGATAATCTGACAGGGCGAGCAGACAACTGGCTGAAAATAATATCAGAAAACCAGGAGGAAAAGAAAAATTCGTCACCTAGCGCGACTACTGTATTACAGACGGAATAGTAATGCAAAATCACTTGTGGATAAGGACCTGAACTGGAATTCACATATTAGGAATAATAGCAAGCTTTGGATTCTTACAGGCGGGACGCTTCAAGGGGACACAAAATCAAATCTTCGTAACATTTCTACAGCTCTTACAATTGCCCCTTGCGGAGAACGTATGTTTCTGCAGTCCCTTCATTTGGATAAAAACTGTTAATAATCGGAGTACCACTTCTGGATTCACTTTTCAAAACTATGTAAACATGGTAAATAATACCCTTTGAATACTTGTGAAGCACTTTACGTTTCCTGACGTCATCTGATATGTTTATTTACAGCTCGCTCAAGCACGCTCAGTGACACACATTCACAGTTAACCGCTATCACATAATATTAGTCGCGCAGTGGTTAGACACTGGACTCGCATTCGGGAGGACGACGGTTCAATCCCGCGTCCGGCCATCCTGATTTAGGTTTTCCGTGATTTCCCTAAATCACTGCAGGCAAATGCCGGGATGGTTCCTCTGAAAGGGCACGGCCGACTTTCTTTCCCAATCTTCCCTAATCCGATGAGACCGATGACCACGCTGTCTGGTCTCCTTCCCCAAACAACCAACCAACCAACATAATATTAGTCAGAGCTAGGGTAGTGTCTAAGATTTACGGACCTCTACGATGAACTTGTGGCGTAGTTGCCATCTCGGGAAATTTTGTGATAACCAAACAGCAGGTTAATTTCCGAATTTGGAGCCTGTAACGCTGCATTTATGGGTTGCCACTTATTTCTATACAATTATACCACAGAGCTTATGAGTTAACGAAATGATGAACACAATGAAAAGCAGGGAAATCGCTAAGATATTCAATAAATTTTACTTAAATCGCTATGAAGGACTATAATTTTCAAGAAAATAACAAAGGACAGATTCATGTCGATATGAAATAGTTCAATTTAAAAAATAACATGTTGTAACCATACACTGTTATGTTTTTAAACAGATGAAAATTGTGTAAACAGTCCATAGTGGCTTGCGTTCCATGTATTCCATCTGAGAAAATTTTGTGACTAAAGCCTTATCACTTGATATTTATTTTGTACGTGACATGTAAGTACTGTTTCTTATACTATGAGCCAGTACTTACACTTATACAAAAGAATAGACCGGTTTGAGTCTTTTCATTCTGATGAAGGCCCTCACCTTGGTCAAAAGACTTCTTTTTGGCGACCGAGGGCTGTTACTGCCTTGATTTTACAAGAAAATTTTATTTGTCCTAAATTCAAACATAATACTTCTACATTTACATCCATACTGCGCAAGCCACCTGACGGTGTGTGGCGGAGGGTACCTTGAGTACTTCTATCGGTTCTCCCTTCTATTCCAGTTTCGTATTGTTCGTGGAAAGAAGGGTTGTCGGTATGCCTCTGTGTGGACTCTAATCTCTCTGATTTTATCCTCATGGTCTCTTCGCGAGATATACGTAGGCAGGAGCAATATACTGCTTGAATCCTCGGTGAAGATATGTTCTCGAAACTTCAACAAAAGCCCGTACCGAGCTACTGAGCGTCTCTCCTGCAGTCTTCCACTGGAATTTATCTATCATCTCCGTAACGCTTTCGCGATTACTAAATGATCCTGTAACGAAGCGCGCTCCTCTCCGTTGGATCTTCTCTATTTCTTCTATCAACCCTATCTGGTGCGGATCCCACACTGCTGAGCAGTATTCAAGCAGTGGGCGAACAAGCGTACTGTATCCTACTTCTTTTGTTTTCGGATGGCATTCCCTTAGGATTCTTCCAATGAATCTCAGTGTGGCATCTGCTTTACCGACGATCAACTTTATATGACCATTGCATTTTAAATCACTCCCAATGCGAACTCCCAGATAATTTATGGAATTAAGAGCTTCCAGTTGCTGACCGGCTATATTGTAGCTAAATGATAAGGTATCTTTCTTTCTATGTATTCGCAGCACATTACACTTATCTACATTGAGATTCAATTGCCATTCCCTGCACTATGCGTCAATTCGCTGCAGATCCTCCAGCTTTTCAGTACAATTTTGCATTGTTACAACCTCTCGATATACCACAGCATCAACCGCAAAAAGCCTCAGTGAACTTACGATGTCATCCACCAGGTCATTTATGTATATTGTGAATAGCAACGGTCCTACGACACTCCACTGCGGCGCACCTGAAATTCACTCTTACTTTGGAAGACTTCTCACCATTGAGTATGACATGCTGCGTTCTGTTATCTAGGAACTCTTCAATCTAATCACACAATTGGTCTGATAGTCCATATCCTCTTACTTTGTTCATTAAACGACGGTGGGGAACTGTATCCAACGCCTTGCCGAAGTCAAGAAACACGGCATGTACCTGGGAACCCGTGTCTGTGGCTCTGAGTCTCGTGGACAAATAGCGCGAGGGGAGTTTCACACGATCTTTTTCGAAACCCATGCTGATTCCTACAGAGTAGATTTCTAGTCTCAAGAAAAGTCATTATATTCGAACATAATACGTGTTCCAAAATTCTACAACTGATCGACGTTAGAGATATAGGTCTATAGTTCTGCACATCTGTTCGACGTCCCTTCTTGAAAATGGGGATGTCCTGTGGCCTTTTCCAATCCTTTGGAACGCTACGCTCTTCTAGAGACCTACGGTACACCGCTGCAAGAAGGGGGGCAAGTTTCTTCGCGTACTCTGTGCAAAATCGAACTGGAATCCCATCAGCTCCAGCGGCCTTTCTTCTTTTGAGCGATTTTAATTGTTTCTCTATCTCTCTGTCGTCTATTTCGATATCTACCATTTTGTCATCTGTGCGACAATCTAGGGAAGGAACTACAGTGCAGTCTTCCTCCGTGAAACAGCTTTGTAAAAAGACATTTAGTATTTCGGCCTTTAGTCTGTCATCCTCTGTTTCAGTACCATTTTTGTCACAGAGTGTCTGGACATTTTGTTTCGATCCACCTACCGCTTTGACATAAAACCAAAATTTCTTAGGATTTTCTGCCAAGTCAGTACTTAGAACTTTACTTTTGAATTCGTTGAACGCCTCCCACATAGCCCTCCTCACACTACATTTCGCTTGGCGTCGTTTTTGTTTGGCCCTAATCCGATGAGACCGATGACCTCGCTCTCTGGTCTCCTTCCCCAAACAACCCAACACCCCCCCCCCCCCCCCCCCCCCCTACCACCGCTCTATCTCTCATCCTGTTATTACCCGTACCCCCGGCCGAGTGGGTGATTAGTAGTATTTTGTCCCACAATATATCTTTCCAGACAGTAAGTAACCCGTGGTCTAGGGGACAAGTCTGCTTTCGGCTGCGGTGGGGCGAGGACGTCCGCTGCGCCCCGCCGTGCGCGACCGTGAGCGCTTGCTTGTGTTTACTTTCTCGCGGCGCGAGTTGTATTAGTTCCAAGTTCGGTGCGACTATGGCACACACATGGCGCCACGATACGATCAAAATTACTTTCCAACCAGATCACACGCGTCCTCGAGCCTATGAAATAGAACAATTCATACGCGACGATCTACGTTTAGATCCGGCGACTGTCGTCGGAATACATTTTTCTATAACGGCGAGCGTGGTTTATGTTAAAATGGCCAGTGCAGAGGTTTGCGCGACAGTGGTGTCTAAATACTCGAACTCTCTCAGATTCAAACATCCTGACGGGCATATCGGTGCAGTGACAGTGGATCATGCAGGCATGGACCTAAGGACTGTAAGGGTTTTTGAGCTCCCCTTAGAGGTCCCAGAGGAAGTTGTCAAGGACGCCTTCCGACCGTACGGCAATGTTATCAACCACGTTGCAGAAAAGTGGCAAACTTTCTCGACGTATAAGGTCTACAATGGTGTGCGCCAAATTAAACTTGAGCCCAAGAAACATGTGCCGTCCTATTTGAACATCGATGGCTGTCGTGCAATCATCATGTACGACGGTCAGCCGCGTACCTCTTCCGGATGTGGGCAGGAAGGCCATGTTCGATCAAGCTGCTTACAACGTCGAATTACGCAGATACCAGTGGGAGACTCCGTTTCCCCGACGGGGACGACAATCCTGCCCCTCACGTACGCTCAGACGACGATGCGCACCATAGTTGAGGACGAAACGGGCGATCAGACACGCCCATCGACGCCAGAAGTACCAAGGGAGGAAGAGGAAGGATCCCCGATGCCACCCCATATGTCGCCCCCTCCACAGCAACAACAGCAGCAACAGTCCCACGGACTCCAGACCCAACGTAACATTCAGAACGCGATGGACGTGGACGCGAACATTGTCCCGACCGCGGCTTTCCTAGCGGAAGGTGATACGACGCTGGATTGCCTCCTACATTCGGATACGGATGTCCACGTTCGCAAGCAACGTTCGCCTGGACGACGGAAGCGACGTCGACGGACCCCTTCTGACGATTGCCTCCTACACACTGCCGGTCAAGAAGGTGACATCTCCTCAGACGGCATGGATGCTGCGCCTGCTGAGGATCTAAGTGGTGTAGACGGTTCACTTGCCAATACCACGAGTGCCAAGTTACTTCTTGCTCCACGGATTCAGCAGATCGCGTCGATGGATGGCGCTCCGTCTACCTCTACCAAAGACGACGTACGTGCGGGAGATTTAGGTACCGATCAGCTACACAGCATCGTGTTGCAACCACTGTGATCGGACGATGTTGAGGAACTTCCTAAAGAGGGCACGGGTGACAGGGGAGGGGGTGGCATTGGAGATACCACTCCTATCGTAAAAGACACATAATTTGTAACGGGTTTGGTGGGTCCGGCGTCTCTTGCGGTTAGCTTTGATTGCCATGGGGTGTACCCTAGGTGAAGAGGCTAGGCAGCACACCTTTCGCCTTGCCACAATCAATATCAACGCGATAAGGGCACCACACAAACTGACAATGCTACAACGCATGCTTGATGCGGCGGACGTCGACGTGGCCCTCTTACAGGAAGTATGTGTCGCTAGTTTCCCTGACTTCTACGGATATACCGCCCACATCTCCCACGCCTCTTCTACCGATTGTGGTGTGGCTGTTCTGCTACGGGACGGTTTGGCGGCTACGGGCGTACTGTACTTACCGAGTGCAAGAGCCATGGCAGTAACTGTTAACGGTGTACGACTCATCAATGTCTATGCCCCTTCAGGATCAGGGAGACTGAGAGATCGGGCCCGCTTTTTTTCGGAAGATATCAGGCGTCTATTCATGGGCCGCATAGACGATATGGTGATCGGAGGAGATTTTAAATGTACATTATCTCCGTCTGATCAGCAGCCACATCACGTCCCGTGTGCGGAATTGGAAATGCTAGTGCGTGACCTCCACCTGATTGACACGTGGCGCCATATTCATGGCCCAGCTCCTGGATACACCCACTATACAAGTCATTCATCAAGTCGGTCAGACAGGATTCACGTCACAAGCACCCTTTCGACTGCGACGAGAGGAGCAGAGCTCTGGCCCACTGCATTCACCGACCACACAGCCTATATTTGCACCATTGCCCTCCAAGCTGCACGTGTGTGGCGCAGTAGGCCTCCCTGGAAACTGAACGTGGCCCATCTGGACGAGCCGGCATGTAAAGGTGCTATCGAATAGTCGTGGAACGCGTCCTTACAGCGTCGTGGTCGTTACCGATCGACCCTCAGTTGGTGGATTGAATGTGCGAAGCCTGCTCTTAGGCGCACCTTCATGGCTTACGGCCGGGAAGCGGCGGCGTGGAGGAGGAGCACGGAAAACTTTTATTACACCGTCCTACGGGAATGTCTTGCTATGGAGCCCTCACCTGACCGGCAGATCATAGTCAATCGCGCGAAAGCGCAGCTCGTCTCCTTAGCACGCCATCATTTACAAGGCGCTGTTATCTCCTGACATGATACAATCAGAAAGGCCATCTATGCACCACGTGCTCCTAGAACGCAGGAGGCTCCGTAGGGCACTGGTAACCGACATGATAACGGACGACGGACGACACGTAGCAGAACAAGCAGATATAGCAGAAGCCTTCTATGGGCATTACGCTCAACTTTATTCAGCAGTGCTCTCTGATATGGCGACTGTAGACACCGTTTCAGCACATGCCCACGGTACAGTTCCACCAGACATGGTACCGACTTTGCTGGGAGAAGTGACAGAAGAGGAAGTGCTCGATGCCATTGGTAAAGGTGCTCCCCATAAATCACCAGGAATCGATGGATTACCATTAGAGTTCTATCGAGCATTTAAACAACTGTTGGTACCGTGTTGGGTGGAAATTTGTCAGGAATTGATGTCCCCGGGTATACCGTTGCCTACACCGTTCTTGGAAGGACTGATTGTCCCCATCCATAAGCCGAAGGGACGGAATCATGTCCGCGATTATCGCCCCTTAACGTTATTGAACAGCGACTTCAAGGTCTTTTCGAGGCTGCCATCAGAACGTCTTCGGGGCACACTATTGCACGTTCTGTCCAGCGATCAGATGTCCTTGGGGGGGACCCAACAACATCAGAACTGCGTTATGTCGTTACAGAGATCTCATCTCCCTTGCACGGGTGAGACGTTTGCCGGCAGCCCTGGCGTCTATCGACTTTAGCCAGGCTTTTGACCGTGTGGGCCACACTTTCCTCACTGCCGTTCTACGGCGCATGCAATATCCCGGCCCCTTTATCACAGTGTTGACACGCCTTCTGCATGGTGCTATTTCTCGAGTTCTTGTTAATGAAAGACTGACGGCACCCATGCCGATCCGCCGATCAGTACGACAGGGATGTCCATTATCAACATTGTTATTTGGATTGGCCTTAGAACCTTTGTTGTGTGGTCTCTGAGACAGGCTCACTGGGATACAGTTCGGCGGCTCCATCTATCGCTGCACCGTATATGCGGATGATTTGATGATCGTCATACGAGGAGCTGATGATATGGCCGCGACGTTGGACTGGATTGCAACCTACGGTACAGCTTCTGGTAGCCAAATCAACGTTGACAAATCTGTCGCCTTGAGCATCGAGATTGGGCTACCGCAGGAACACATTGCCCCCTTACGCTTCAGTGATACTGTCCGCTGCTTGAGCTTAGATTTCATGAACGACATGCGACGCTCGACAACGCTCAATTATCGACGCCTTCTTCACCAAATTATGGCCGGAATTGCAAATCAACGCTTGCGATCCTTCAACGTCGTTCAGAGGGCGTATTATGCCAATGTATACCTTGCGTCCCGCATACCGCATGTCGCCCAAACGCTACCAATTCCGAAACCCTTGGCTCGTAGCATTATGACAGCGCTGGGATACTTCGTCACCGCTGGTATGTTACTGAAGATCAGATACGTATCTCTTACTCTCCCCAAGGAAAAAGGTGGTCTCGGCCTAGTCAACGTCCATGATAGGGCCATTGCCCTCTATGTTAGCTCACATTTATGTCTGCTGCGCCGTTGTCCTACGAGCCTAACGAGTCTGCTTCTGACGGCGCTACGACCTGCTTCACTAAGAGCGCCGGTGCCACTATAGGACATCCCAGCGCCCCTCTTTTATATACGACGTTTCTATTTAGAACAAAGTTATTGCAGTGTAGCGCTCACGACACCACAAAAGGCCACGACTCGACGTATATATCACGACATGATGCAACGCCGCCCCCTAAATGTGGTCGAACTAAAATATCCTGACGTACGGTGGTGCGTGGTGTGGAAGACTGTACACGATGCCATGCTTGATTCTGATGTTGTTTCCCAATGGTACGTAGTCGTTAATGGGAAGCTGGTGACACAAGAACGTCTCTACAATACCCACATGGCAGAATCTCCTAATTGTGTGGGTTGTAACACGGTAGATTCTGACGAGCACCGCCTCAGTTGCGGAGAGGCGGAACCGGTTTGGCACCTAGTGCGGCAGATGCTGGCCTATCTCTTGCGAGTTAGGCCGGAGCATGTATCTGCACGCACGTTATTGTTTCCGGATGAGACATTTTACCCCAAGACTCGAACCAACAACGTCACCTGGATACGTGGACATGCGGTCCATTACCTCTGTCGTGACGGACACAAGAATTTCCTTGACTTCTGGCTCTATTTGCAAGAAAGACATCATGCTATTTCCGGGCATACCAGATATCGACAATGCTTCGCAAACTACCTATGGAGTGCCTTTCACAGACCCCGTGCAGCTGGAATGTTCCAGGCAGTGCCAGATGAGGTCAGAACGAACTGCAAACGAGCATTTATTGAACAATGTTTATCAGTGGGCGCAGTCGTTGGGAAGCCTAACTACGACGTGGTAGCTTTCTTTTCATGTTATTTACGTTTAATATCTTCAATGTGTCTTCATTCTGTTTTAGTTTTCCAGGCTTGATTAAATATGTTGTTCGCACATTGATACCTATATAAATAAAAAAAAAGATAAGAAAAAAGTGGGCAGGAGACCTGCATTTCGAATCCAAATAAATACACAAGAACAAACTAAGAACAAAATGAACAACAAATCAAATATAATAACTATTATACCCTTTCCTCTCTCCTTTTATTATTTTTTATAATAAACGTTCAGAGGCATATTTTAATTTTTGTTTCGTTGGCGAAACCTGAAGTGGTGGCGAACGGCCGTCCTAGTTAATTGTAGGATGAAAGTGGCGGTGGCACTAGCTTTGTTTTTGTTTTTAGGCTAGATAGGTTACAAAAAAGGCGGTTCTGGCGCTATAAAAAAATAAAAAAAAGAAATAATTAAAAAAGGGGTAGCGTCTTTGATTCGTAATCAAAACGTCTTCGGTCCCGGGTTCGATCCCCCCACTGCCTAAATTTTGATAAATAATCAGCATTGGCTGATTATTCGGCATAAGAAGTCAGCCTCTTTCTGCCAACGGCCTAATCAAAGGGGGCGGAGGAGCGGATAGAGGTTCAGGGCACTCTCTTGTCCTAGGGGTGGGAAATTGCCCCTAAAGGCGGAAGAATCAGCAATGATCAACGACATGAGGATGCAAAAGGTAATGGAAACCACTGCATTAAAGACACGTGTATCCACAGGACATGTGGCCTGTAGTTGAAGAAGTGTCATGATGATCTCTCCATTGCCAAAAGATTCCGGAATAGTCCCCCATTCGGATCTACGGGAGGGGACTGCCAAGGGGGAGGTTACCATGAGAAAAGATTGAATAATCAACGAAATGATAATGTTCTACGAGTCGGGGCGTGGAATGTCAGAAGCTTGAACGTGGTAGGGAAACTAGAAAATCTGAACAGGGAAATGCAAAGGCTCAATCTAGATATAGTAGGGCTCAGTAAAGTGAAGTGGAAGGAAGACAAGGATTTCTGGTCAGATGAGTGTCGCGTAATATCAACAGCAGTAGAAAATGGTATAACAGGTGTAGGATTCGTTATGAATAGGAAGGTAGGGCAGAGGGTGTGTTACTGTGAACAGTTCAGTGACCGGGTTGCTCTAATCAGAATCGACAGCAGACCAACACCGACAATGATAGCTCAGGGATACATGCCGACGTCGCAATCTGAAGATGAACAGATAGAGAAAGTGTATGAGGATATTGAAAGGGTAATGCAGTATGTAAAGGGGGACGAAAGTCTAATAGTCATGGGCGACTGGAATGCAGTTGTAGGAGAAGGAGTAGAAGAAAAGGTTACAGGAGAATATGGGCTTGGGACAAGGAATGAAAGAGGAGAAAGACTAATTGAGTTCTGTAACAAGTTTCAGCTAGTAATAGCGAATACCCTGTTCAGGAATCACAAGAGGAGGAGGTATACTTAGAAAAGGCTGGGAGATACGGGAAGATTTCAATTAGATTACATCATGGTCAGACAGAGATTCCGAAATCAGATACTGGATTGTAAGGCGTACCCAGGAGCAGATATAGACTCACATCACAATGTAGTAGTGATGAAGAGTAGGAGGAAGTTCAGGACATTAGTCAGTAAGAACCAATACGCAAAGAAGTGGGATACGGAAGTTCTAAGGAATGACGAGATACGTTTGAAGTTCTCTAACGCTATAGATACAGCAATAAGGAATAGCGCAGTAGGCAACACAGTCGAAGAGGAATGGACGTCTCTAAAAAGGGCCATCACAGAAGTTGGGAAGGAAAACATAGGTACAAAGAAGGTAGCTGCGAAGAAACCATGGGTAACAGAAGAAATATTGCAATTGATTGATGAAAGGAGGAAGTACAACCAAGTTCCGGGAAAATCAGGAATATAGAAATACAAGTCGCTGAGGAACGAAATAAATAGGAAGTGCAGGGATCTAAGACGAAATGGCTGCAGGAAAAATGTGAAGACATCGAAAAAGATATGATTGTCGGAAGGACGGACTCAGCATACAGGAAAGTCAAAACAACCTTTGGTGACATTAAAAGCAACAGTGGTAACATTAAGAGTGCAACGGGAATTCCACTGTTAAATACAGAGGAGAGAGCAGATAGGTGGAAGGAATACATTGAAAGCCTCTATGAGGGTGAAGATTTGTGTGATGTGATAGAAGGAGAAACAGGAGTCGATTTAGAAGAGATAGGGGATCCAGTATTAGAATCGGAATTTAAAAGAGCTTTGGAGGACTTACGGTCAAATAAGGCAGAAGAAGTAGATAACATTCCATCAGAATTTCTAAAATCATTAGGGGAAGTGGCAACAAAACGACTATTCACGTTGGTGTGTAGAATATATGAGTCTGGCGACATGCCATCTGACTATCGGAAAAGCATCATCCACACAATTCCGAAGACAGCAAGAGCTGAGAAGTTCGAGAATTATCACACAATCAGCTTAACAACTCATGCATCGAAGTTGCTTACAAGAATTATATACATAAGAATGGAAAAGAAAATTGAGAATGTGCTAGGTGACGATCAGTTTGGGTTTAGGAAAAGTAAAGGCACGAGAGAGGCAATTCTGACGTTACGGCTAATAATGGAAAGCAAGGCTATAGAAAAACCAAGACACGTTCATAGGATTTGTCGACCTGGAAAAAGCGTTCGACAGTATAAAATGGTGCAAGCTGTTCAAGATTCTGAGAAAAGTAGCGGTAAGCTATAGGGAGAGGCGGGTCATATAGAATATATACAACAACCAAGACGGAATAATAAGAGTGCACGATCAAGAACGAAGTGCTCGTATTAAGAAGGGAGTAAAACAAGGCTGTAGCCTTTCGCCCCTACTCTTCAATCTGTACATCGAGGAAGCAATGATGGAAATAAAAGAAAGGGTCAGGAGTGGAAATAAAATACAGGGTGAAAGGATATCAATGATACGATTCGCTGATGACATCGCTATCCTGAATGAAAGTGAAGAAGAATTAAATGATTTGCTGAACGGAATGAACAGTCTAATGAGTACACAATATGGTTTGAGAGAAAATCGGAGAAAGACGAAGGTAATGAGAAGTAGTAGAAATGAGAACAGCGAGAAACTTAACATCAGGATTGATGGTCACGAAGTCAATGAAGTTAAGGAATTCTGCTATCTGGGCAGTAAAATAACCTATGACAGACGGAGCAAGGAGGACATAAAAAGTAGACTCGCTATGGCAAAAAAGGCATTTGTGGCCAAGAGAAGTCTACTAATATCAAATACCGGCCTAAATATGAGGAAGAAATTTCTGAGGATGTACGTCTGGACTACAGCATTGTATGGTAGTGAAACATGGACTGTGGGAAAGCCGGAACAGAAGTGAATCGAAGCATTTGAGATGTGGTGCTACAGACGAATGTTGAAAATTAGGTGGGCTGATAAGGTAAGGAATGAGGAGGTTCTACGCAGAATCGGAGAGGAAAGGAATATGTGGAAAACACTGATAAGGAGAAGGGACCGGATGATAGGGCATCTGCTAAGATATGAGGGAATGACTTCCATGGTACTAGAGGGAGCTGTAGAGGGCAAAAACTGTATAGGAAGACAGAGATTGGAATACGTCAAGTAAATAATTGAGGACATAAGTTGCAAGTGCTACTGAGACGAAGAGGTTAGCACAGGAAAGGAATTCGTGGCGGTCTGCGTCAAACCAGTCAGTAGACTGATGAAAAATAAGTAAGTAATTTATCTTCCAAAGTAGGCTGAAATCGATTCAGAGGCGTAGGACATGTTGAACACAAGCATTTATTGCACACTTACATGTCTGATACTCTGGTGTTCTAACCCATTCAGCAGCAAAGAGGCTATTAAATTTATCTGTGGTTTTGAGCCATGTGGCTTGATATTATGTCCTCATTGGCGCTGTGATAGGTCCGAATCCTGCATTCACTGACAATGTGGTGAACAGTGTGGTATGGTGCCCCGCAGTCACAAGCTGGATCAGGCAGCTTCTTCCACTTAAAGAGAGCAACCCTGCATCGCCCATGGCTGGTACGGATTCTGTTGAGAGTAGACCCGGTCTTGCGTGGTAGGTCGAATTCACTTGGAAGTTTAGCACCTGAGAAGATGTTATGCAGGTGCACATCTGTCACTGCTTCCCACCGACCGTTCCATTCTTCAAGAGGTTTGAAATTTTTAGCAACCATGTCAGTAGCATCGCACAGAGTTGGATGGCGTGATTTCAGTCTCTTGCGATTTAAAAGTGGCAGGTCACTGTGGACGGGTAGATTAGAATTCCTGGAGATCTTGTGGAATTCTCTCATAAGGGCAGTACATCTGCGTAGATCAGTAGGCATTATACCAGTTAACAGTGGAAGCCAATAAACTGGAGTAGATCTGATTGTGCCAGATATTATGCGCATTGTCGTATTCAGCTGGGTATCGACCAGCCTTGTATGATGACTATTCATCCAAACAGGTGCACAATACTCAGTACTTGAGTATACCAAATCCAGAGCTGAAGTCGTCTGAGAGTCTTCTGAGAAAACCGGGAGGAAGTGCACCAGCATGCAGAAAAAATTCCGATGTAACACCAGACCAAATTGCTTCCCACATCATTACTACCTCAAGAGTACCTCCTGACAAGAAACATACAAGACATATCAGACGACAGCTACATGACCTGAAAAATAAGGCATCTTCCTCATCTGAGTATACCCATCCCTTCACAGTTTCAGACATTGACTCTGGACTGAAGGACCTCAAACCTCTTAAGGCACCAGGATTCGATGGCATCCATCCAGAATTCGTGATCCATATGGGAGGAAAAGATAAGAAATGGCTGGCAGAATTCTTCACTGACATCCTGTTGACTGGTCAACTTCCATCTTGAGTTTAAAAAGGCGAAGATAATATCTGTTCTGAAACTTGGCAAACCCAACAACAAGGTAGAAAATTATCGCCCCATTTCCCTACTCAGCTGCTGCTACAAGATTTTTGAAAGGCTAATATATAACAGAATAAGTAGCGCTATCTTAGAGAACGTTCCAGTCGATCAGGCAGGTAGTGCGGAATCTTACATGTATACAAAGTGCTTCAATGTCACCCCCTCCATTCTCATCCCAGTGGAAGGTAGGTGGTTCTTAAGCGCATAGTCCCTCTTACAGGTAGTGTAAGTACGCTGGTTAGGTTTTTTTATTGGCAACGCCACATAGCGCTCTGTATAAAAATCACTGGCTGTGCTGTGTGCAGTCTGTGGCTAGTTTGCATTGTTATCTGCCATTGTAGTGTTGGGCAGCGGCAGCTGGATGCTTACAGCGCGTAGCGTTGCGCAGTTGGAGGTGAGCCGCCAGCAGTGGTGGATGTGGGGAGAGAGATGGCGGAGTTTTGAAATCTGGATGTAATGAAGTGCTATATACATTATGACTTTTGAACATTATTGAGGTAAATACATTGTTTGTTCTCTATCAAAATCTTTCATTTTGCTAACTATGCCTATCAGTAATTAGTGCCGTCAGTAGTTAGAATCTTTTATTTAGCTGGCAGTAGTGGTGCTCGCTGTATTGCAGTAGTTCGAGTAACGAAGATTTTTGTGAGGTAAGTGATTTGTTAAAGGTATAGTTTAATGTCAGTCAGGGCCATTCTTTTATAGGGATTATTGAAAGTCAGATTCGGTTGCGCTAAAAACGTTGTGTGTCAGTTTAAGCACAGTCATGTATAATTGTTCACAGAGGACGTTTCATATGTCGACCCGTAGCCGAGGATACCTCACTGGAATCTTCTGATTTTTTCTTGTAGTTTGTGTAATTAGTGTAGATTTTGTGTATTGCTAGGGCGTAATTATAGAGAGAATTTCCTTTGTAGTTGTAGTTTTTCATTGTTGTACAGTACAACAGTTGTGGCATGCATGGAGATTTGCAGCAAGTATTTCGCAGCTGCGCTTGCAATTAACGAGATATTATTTTCAGTGCTACATTAATGTGTTCTCTTCGTTTTGCTTTTCTGTGTTATCGTGTGAAATATTGTGACAATAATGGCGTGTGAAAAACGTAATACGAGGCTCCAAAGTAAACTGAGAAATGACAGTGAAGACGAAAGCAGTGTGCTAGCGCCACCATGTAATGAATTAACTAATGTTCAAAGTAGTAATTTGGTAATTGTGCATAGGGAAATGGAGCGGGTTGCAAATAATGGTGTAGGCAGTGAAACAATTAGTGAACAGGGAAGCAGTATCGATCGATCGGTCGGCAACAGCTCGCCTCAGGATTCCGAAATGACAGGACACAATCTTGCAAATACTGTAGATTCAGGTTTTGCGTCCTCACCATTTTCTCAAATAAGTCAAGACACATTTTCTGTTTTTCAAACTGCGAATATTGCCGGTTCAAATGCATTGCCGAATAGCACTAAGGAACATGTTTCAGACACCAGTGCACTGTTATTACAATTAATGCAAAAAATGTGACAAAAGCTTCAAAAGTTAGACACAATGGAACAAAATCAGAGACAAACACAGCAAAAGCTTCAAAAGTTAGACACAATGGAACAAACTCAGAGACAAACACAGCAACAGTTGGACACAATGGAACATAATCTTCAAAAGTTAGACACAATGGAACAAAATCAGAGACAAACACAGCAACAGTTGGACACAATGGAACATAATCTTCAAAAGTTAGACACAATGGAACAAAATCTTCGGAAGTTAGACACCACACTTAAACAAACACGTGAAGATTTAACTACTGAGTTACATAACATTGAATCGAAATGTCAAAAAATCTGTAATGACGTAAAAGCACAAATTTGTGAGCATTTTCAACCTATTTTTTCACGGCATGAAAACGCATTACAGAAACACGAAGCAGCCATAAAAGAATTGCAAACTGTTGTTCGTGAAAATCACGACACCTTGCAAGCTAAATTGGACTCAGTTGCATCCACCGATTCGGTTACGCAACCTGCAAGAACTCAGGAAAACTTAAAGGACACAGCAGATTCGATTTCAACACAAATGGACACTCTGAAACTTGGTTCAGAAAAACACACTGAGGAAATGTGTTCACTATCGGAGAAAGTAGCCGAACTTTCGGATCAGTTCACTAATTTATCTACGAAGGTAGATGATAATCTGAATGACACAAAACCGGTAGTCTTTAATGACACAGAAGAGTGCGAACAAATTAGGAAATTCAAACAAAGTTTGAATCAAATTAGTCCGCAACACCAAAGAGAAATCCGGGAAGTATAAGATCAGCTGACACAGGTAATACAAGAATCACGTATTTCAGAGGACACTCGCTCTCCAATACGGGAAGAGGGACATAGAAATACGGAACCGCCACAAAATAATAACACAGGGCACTTTGGAGATTATGAAAGAAATTGGCAAAGTACACCGAATTTTGAGATGGAACCGCCAACACGACGTAACAATGACCGATATCCTACCCGCCGAGACGATGAGTTTGACTATAAGCTGTTCATTACTACACGTAAATTCAAAACATTTAAGAATTCTGCCAACGACATTCATCCACGAGCGTGGCTCCATCAATTCTCTCATTGTTTTCCTCCCCACTGGTCACTAGAGCACAGATTAGAATTTATGTGTGGCTACTTAGAGAACGAACCAGCTGTAAGAATGCGATCGGTCATTCACGATTGCCACAGTGTAGGAGAATTTTACGATGCCTTCCTCTCAGCATATTGGTCCCAAGCCACACAAGACCGAGTAAAACATGGCATCATGATGATGAAACATTTCGAACAATCTGAATTTTCCTGTCTTGTGAAATATTTTGAAGACATGTTGCACAAGAATCAGTACCTGTCAAACCCATACAGCCCGTCAGAACTCATCCGCATTTGCTTAATCAAATTGCCTGAACATTTACGGCATATTATTTTGGCAGGCCGTTGCAAAGACAACATTGAAGCTTTTCAGGGACTCTTACAAGAATTAGAAATTGACACTGACAATCACGGGACGCGAAAACAGGAACACAACAATTACAGGTCACATCTGTCGCAATTCCGCGATGACAGTAATAATACACAAGGCTATTCTTACAACTTAAATCCCGACCAAGACAGACACCACCCATATGACAACCGTTGGCAGAATAATATTTACAGAGAAAGATCGCTTTGCCATAGTGATGAATGTGACAGAGACAACCATAGAAACAGACAATATGGGAACCAAAATAATTATTATCAAGAGAGACAGAATAACTTCAGTCGCATCGGTCCACCGCGCAGTGATAATTCAGGGAGAAATTCTCCACCACTTAACTGGCAAGAAAGAAACTATGGAATCTACCGACATGACGGACCTGAATTGCACCAGAACTGGCGAGCTTCAGACAGGGCAGGGCCTTCTCGTCAAGGTGTAGAAGTTAGTTCACCAAATCCCAATAACGACGCGCGCCAACAAAGAGACAGACAATGACTCGCACCGCAGGCAGCCACGTGCGTCGGCTGGCTCAGAGAAAAATAACATAGGCGGTAACTTTGAGAAAAATTCCAGTATTCTTTACCGACGTATACCGCATGATAATTACTTCGAAGTTGAAACTCTGCGCACTAGAAAGAGTAAAAGATTGTACCACATTTCAAATGTAAAACCGTTTATTGAAAGATAATCTGCTTTTTAACTTTGTCTTTGCCAAAAAACATTTCACTTCACATTTCTAGTATGCTTTGTCACATTGAGAAACTGTTAACATGCAACAATGTTTTGAAGTTAACTATCCAGTCTAGAACCTAGGGAACATTTTTAAACAGAAATTACGAATGCATTGTTATAGTGAACAGACGACATCGTGTTGTTATTTGTACATTCTTGCTTGTTAGTTGCACGATTACGTAACGACTATAAGGCTTACATACTTAGAAGATATACTGTTAATGATATTTTAATGCAACATTTTGGTTTAGTTGAAAAGACATTCTTTATTTGAAGTACTTTCTGTGAGATTAAAGATGACTTAGCATTTGGTTTCTTTGATAGCTACACGATTATATCACGACGCTACTAATGTGTGACACAATTTACACTGTGCTTTTGTGGTGTATCTGATTTATATCTGCACAGTTTTTCTGAATTCTTCTGGAAAGGAAAACTTGTTTTAGTAGCAACTTTGTGGTATAGCTACAATGAGACAGCCTTTTCTGTAGCACAACAATACGTTACAGTACAGTACTTACTTCATCACAGCAATAAGCGTAGTAACTACGATATCTACACGCAAAGCATTTCACTTTTGTTTATCATCAGGTAAATACATTGACTTCTGTAGAACTTAGCTTTCGGAGGACGATAACTACGACACGTCCACAGAGTTTATCTTACAACAAGACGCACAGTTTAGCGCTATAGTACACGTATTTGAGTGATTAATTTTGTGATTAAAACATTTATTTTTAAAGATATTTGAAGTACAATGATACAAAGGTTTTCCGTGATATATTTCATTCCATTGCTGTAATCTGTAACACCTGAGGATAGAATTACATTAATCCTCAGGGGGGTACACGCCTACTTTGTATACCATGTGTGTGGCAAGCGCAAGGAGCCCTAGCTAATATGGTATTTGCTTATACAACTTTACACATTTGTACCATATTTCTCTAACACAGAATTACACATCTATCTGGTTATTTAACAGAGAATTTTTTTTAATTACGTCAGTGACAGATGTTTACGCAATTACACTGCTGGATAACTTCACACTTACGAAATTGTATTTTGTCTGTACTGTGTGAACCGTTCATATTTTTCGGAACCATTGTGATACTATGAAAGCTTTGAATAATGTATTTGGTGTGGGATCATGATTTTTAAAATACATTTGAGGCAGATGACACTTTTGACATGAGCAGAGAATTTTTTTTAGGTTTTGAAATTATTGGAGGAGGCTATGACGATTTTGAGAGTTGACTGAAGTGTTATGATCTTTTTATTACGATGACTATGTGTCTTACGCTGTTGCGGTATGTTTACGATCAATAAGCTGATGCTATATGAATTATTTGATTATCCTACGTATTTCTTATTATTAAATATTGAAGAAGTGTCGACGAATAAGGTAAGGAATAATGAGTAGTGGTTAGGGACTCTGGTTTGTGAAAAAGGTTAGTGGAAACCAAGAATCGTACTTTAAGGGCTATGAAATGTATGTAAATGTGTGAATGTATTACAATGCCAACGAAAATTTTTTGGACACTGTTATATTTATAGGATTTTATTTTCTACACATTTGTAACGCAAATTCTCAACCTGTGAAAATATTTTTATATGAGACTGTCACTGTAGCGGAAACTGCTGTCGTAAATATTTCGGTATGAAAGGTAAGTGACCGTGACTTAATTCGTTGTTAGCGTCCAGGGGTGCCAGCTGCCTTGAGAAAAAGTCATTAGTGTGTGCCTTTCAGAGGCACATGTAGAGAAAAAAGGAGGCCATTAACCTCGCTATTGACATTACATTGTAGAAAGCATCGGAAATACGACACGCCCAAACTTTAAAACATATGATTTCACTGTGAAGCTCTTAATTTATGATATTTACTGAAATGAAATGATGAGAAACATTTTATATCTATTGTCTTTCTAGCTGAGATTTTGCTCATTTTGTTTAATATCCAGTTTCTATCTGCACTGCCGCATTGATTAAAATAAAATTTAATAGATGTACTAATATCACTATTTTCTGTCTACAGACCCAGTAAAGAATCACTTTATGATGTACTTTCTTAGAAAAGAGAGCACAAATAGACATTTCCCTTCACAGGAACTGCAAAAATATATATATATATATATATATATATATATATATATATATATATATATATATATATTTTTTTTTTTTTACGATTTGGTAACTTATCTGCTAGCGTAAGTTCTCGTAATGCATCTACCTAGTGTTAAGATGTGACATAGGTATTAAACATTTTTACTGTCATATTTTTTCTGCTTCAGCTTTGTCATGTTTAGATATAAGTTGTTGCATTTGCTGCTGCTGTTTGCCAGGCATAATGTTGCTGAATTTGACTTTGTATTACTCTGTTAAGCCAGTTTTACTACGGATTTATTTTTCTTGTTTGCTGCGCATTGCCTTAAATTAGTTGTAATATTGCTGCTTGCTTTGACAACTTCCATTTTTTTATTGCCTTATGTTAGTTTTAATATTGCTGTATGCTTTGACAACTTCCATTTTTTTCATTGCTGTTTGTATTAATTGTTTTGTGCTGCTGCATTACCTCGACCCTTAGAGTAGCATCTGAGCTCAGTAGCTTTAAGTTAGCTTAAGATGGGGTAGGCTATAAAGGAGAACGAGTTGTGATGAATTGGAAGAAATGCATTGAGAAGCTACAAGAAAATGATTTGGCCAAATAAGTAGTGTACAGTGGAGAAAAACTATTTTTGAAAGAGGATGTGAATATATAAATACAGAAAGCATGCTTGGATAGGATTTTTTTGGTGGAAACAAATGTTGAGATAGGACGAAAGATCTATGGAATGACGTTTTTGGGTTGGACTGCAGTACCAAATGTTACACTGAAAACAAACCCTGTCCTTTCCCCCTGTGTTATTCCGCTATGTGTTTATGTATCCTTGTGTATTTGTCTTTTTCCTGTCTTTATGTGTTTAGCTAATAAGATTTATGTTGTAGAATTTTTCAAATACTAACGTACTTTCTTTGTAAAGATGTTTAGACCTTATTTATTCTGTTTTGCTTTAATGCTCATCTGTGAAATCAATGTTTCAAAACTATTCTCATTATTTTACATGTTCACTTATGTCATAATTCCTGTAACACTGATGCATATGTTTATTTCTATTCTTTTGTAAAGCCTGTTTTACAACAAATGTTATCTGTATTGCTATGTTCTTTAATGATATATTTTACACCTTTGTTATTGTATTCTTATGTTATAAAATTGTAATTGACACCAGTTCATCAAATTAAGTAAATTGTAAGTTACATTTCACTGCGCACGTTTCTGTTGGTGGTATATGGACAATATGTGAGAAGTAGGGACCGATAGTGTTTGCACGTGTGTTAATAATTCAGCAAGGGACTGGTTAATAGCATTGCTCATTCTAAGGACAATTCCAAAAAGAATTGTGAGTGCACAAATGGTGGTTTATGGACGTGCTATATTGTCCACAAGACTCTTCGATGGTGATTGTGCACCTGCACAGTCGCAACAGATGGCTGCTGGCCATCTCTACAAGGGCTGAAGTGGATCTGCACCTTCGATGGCCCACCAATACCATTATTTCTACAAGGACTACAGTGGGTCTGCATCTCTGATGACTCACCAATACCATACTCTCTACCAGAACACCAGTGGGTCTGCTCTGTGATGACCAACCTTCCAATATTCTTCAAAATTTCGACTGACTCTGCTGTGGGTTTGCTCTGTTGTGGCCCATTACCTGTCTTTCCGTTGGAAGGACGACACTACTTCTTCAAGAGTGCATGGAAATCCACTACTTCCGTGTGCATTTTCTTTTACTGCTCAGACATTGAGCAAAAACACTGCTATTTTACTGTGATGAACGCTCAGGACTGTCTTTATGGACTGTGAGAAAATTTTAGCTTTTGACCAACATTGTATCAATAAGTATGTGCATTTGATTTCTTTGTTACTGCAATTATGAAAAAAAATTTCAAATCTGTGTTGGCCACTGCCAAAAACAATTTGTAAATTTTTTTGTGGGGAGCATGGGGGCTAAGTAAGTAGGCTGCTTAGGCTTTTTTATTGGTAACGCCACATAGCGCTCTGTATAAAAATCACTGGCTGTGCTGTGTGCAGTCTGTGGCTAGTTTGCATTGTTGTCTGCCATTGTAGTGTTGGGCAGAGGCAGCTGGATGCTAACAGCGCGTAGCGTTGCGCAGTTGGAGGTGAGCCGCCAGCAGTGGTGGATGTGGGGAGAGAGATGGCGGAGTTTTGAAATCTGTAAGACTGGATGTAATGAATTGCTATATACATTATGACTTATGAACACTATTGAAGTAAATACACTGTTTGTTCTCTATCAAAATCTTTCATTTTGCAAACTATGCCTATCAGTAGTTAGTTCCTTCAGAGTTTGAATCTTTTATTTAGCTGGTAGTAGTGGTGCTCGCTGTATTGCAGTAGTTCGAGTAACCAAGGGCCATTCTATTGTAGGGATTTTTGAAAGTCAGATTGCGTTGCGCTAAAAATTGATATGTGTCAGTTTAAGCATATTCTTGTACAATTTTTCTAAGGGGACGTTTCAGTAGTAATTAAGCTGTAAACCCTTCCGTGTACAACAGCTTCAAACTTCTGATAACTTTACAAATGAGTTATTGTCTTAAATAATTGAATCGTGTAAAGGAGAAATTGTTTAGAAAAGTTTTGGATTTTTGTTCAAAGATTATTGGAAGTAGCTAAAAGCTCTCATTATCAAATAAGTATAGTCTCAGTGTTGTGTAGTGTGGGTAACTTGCGTTCCGTTTTAAGAAAACCTAGTTTTTCTGGCATCTCAGTGTTTATGCCACCGTAGCTCTTTAACTATGGGTCGTACAACTATATAATTTTGCGGATATATTCAGAGGTATATATGGATAGTGTCAGCGAAATGTCCTGCGGGAAAAAGTTAGCAGTAAAGCACTAATAAATTGAAACGTGACACAAGATGCTGATGATTTACTGAATCAACAGGGAAAATGTACAAGAGTCAGTCCAAAAGAAATTCAGACTATTTTTGTAAAAATACAGTTTTCATTCTGCATGTGTGAAAGTTTTACAGTGTGTAGATACATCTTTCCCGCTTGTTTTCTAACTTAGTTCAACCTGTTCCTGTGAGTGGCGCCGTCACAGCATGTCTTCAAGATTGCTGCTACACTTGACGTTCGTCAGAGCAACGCGCTATCTTAGGATCCCTGTGCTGTGAAAACGAGACAGTGGGAAACATCCACAAGAGATTGAAAAATGGGTATGAAGATGCTGCTGTCGATCGCAGTACAGTTAGTCGCTGGGCAAGCAGGTTACGTGATGAAAGCTGGCACGGCAATACATCTACATCTACATTTATATTCCGCAAACCACCCAACGGTATGTGGCGGAGGGCACTTTACGTGCAACTGTCATTACCTCCCTTTTCTGTTCCAGTCGTGTATGGTTCGCGGGAAGAACGACTGTCTGAAAGCTTCCGTGCGCGCTCGAATCTCTCTAATTCGACATTCGTGATCTCCTAGGGAGGTATAAGTAGGGGGAAGCAATATATTCCATACCTCATCCAGAAACGCACCCTCACGAAACCTGGCGAGCAAGCTACACCGCGATGCAGAGCGCCTCTCTTCCAGAGTCTGCACTTGAGTCTGCTAAACATCTCTGTAACGCTTTCACGGTTACCAAATAACCCTGTGACGAAATGCGCCGCTCTTCTTTGTATCTTCTCTATCTCTTCTGTCAACCCAACCTGGTACAGATCCCACACTGATGAGCAATACTCAAGTATAGGTCGAACTACTGTTTTGTAAGCCACATCCTTTATTGGTGGACTACATTTTCTAAGGAGTCTCCCAATGAATCTCAACCGGGCACCTGCCTAACCAACAATTAATTTTATATGATCAATACACTTCAAATCGTTCTGCACGCATACTCCCAGATATTTTACAAAAGTAACTGCTACCAGTGTTTGTTCTGCTATCATATAATCATACAATAAAGGACCCTTCTTTCTATGTATTCACAATACATTACATTTGTCTATGTTAAGGGCCAGTTGCCACTCTCTGCACCAAGTGCCTATCTACTGCAGATCTTCCTGCATTTCGCTACAATTTTCTAATGCTGCAACTTCTCTGTATACTACAGCATCATCCGCGAAAAGCCGCATGGAACAACCGACACTATCTACTACATCATCCATATATATTGTGACAAGCAATGGTCCCATAGCACTCCCCTGTGGCAAGC
This sequence comes from Schistocerca gregaria, assembly GCF_023897955.1. Lineage (NCBI taxonomy): Eukaryota > Metazoa > Arthropoda > Insecta > Orthoptera > Acrididae > Schistocerca > Schistocerca gregaria. The sequence continues at coordinate 161,756,636 of NC_064922.1, forward strand.
CAGAGGTTACTTGAACGTCTGTAGACGTCTCTTCATTGATAACAACATGCTGGGTTGTATGCTAATAACTCTTCAATCCAGCCACACAGCTGGTCTGATATTCCGTAGGCTCTTACTTTGTTTATCAGGCGACAGTGCGGAACTGTATCGAACGCCATTCGGACGTCAAGGGGTCTCATGAACAAATAAATCGAGTTGAGTCTCTCACTGTTTCCGGAATCCATGTTGATTCCTACAGAGTAGATTCTGGGTTTCCAAAAAAGACATGATACGCGAGCGAAAAACATGTTCTAAGATTCTACAACAGATCGACGTCAGAGATATAGGTCTATAGTTTTGCGCATCTGCTCGACGACTCTTCTTGAAGACTGGGACTACCTGTGCTCTTTTACAATCATTTGGAACCTTCCGTTCCTCTAGAGACTTGCGGTACACGGCTGTTAGAAGGGGGCAAGTTCTTTCACGTACTCTGTGTAGAATCGAATTGGCATCCCGTCAGGTCCAGTTGACTTTCCTTTGTTGAGTGATTCCAGTTGCTTTTCTATTCCTTGGATACTTATTTCGACGTCAGACATTTTTTCATTTGTGTGAGGATTCAGAGAAGGAACTGCAGTGCGGTCTTCCTATGTGAAACAGCTTTGGAAAAAGGAGTTTAGTATTTCAGCTTTACGCGTGTCATCCTCTGTTTCAATGCCATCATCATCCCGGAGTGTCTGGATATGGTGTTTCGATCCACTTACTGATTTAACGCAACAGCAGAACTTCCTAGGATTTTCTGTCAAGTCGGTACATAGAAGTTTACTTTCGAATTAACTGAACGCTTCACGCATAGCCCTCCTTACGCTAACTTTGACATCGTTTAGCTTCTGTTTGTCTGAGAGGTTTTGGCTGCGTTTAAACTTGGAGTGAAGGTCTCTTTGGTTTCGCAGTAGTTTCCTAACTTTGTTGTTGAACCACGGTGGATTTTTCCCGTCCCTCACAGTTTTACTCGGCACGTACCTGTCAAAAACGCATTTTACAATTGCCTTAAACGTTTTGCATAAAGACTCAACTTTGTCAGTGTCGGAACAGAAATTTTCGTTTTGATCTGTTAGGTAGTCTGAAATCTGACTCCTATTACTCTTGCCAAACAGATAAACCTTCCTCCCTTTTTTTATATTCCTATTAACTTCCATATTCAGGGATGCTGCAATGGCCTTATGATCACCGATTCCCTGTTCTGCACTTACAGAGTCGAAAAGTTCGGGTCTGTTTGTTATCAGTAGCTCCAAGATGTTATCTCCACGAGTCGTTTCTCTGTTTCATTGCTCAAGGTAATTTTCGGATAGTACACTCAGTATAATGTCACTCGATGCTCTGTCCCTACCATCCGTCCTAAACATCTGAGTGTCCCAGTCTATATCTGGTAAACTGAAATCCTCACCTATGCTGAGAAAACTTACGTGAAATGTTTTTCAAATTTTCTCTCAGTTGGTCTGCCACTAATGCTGCTGAGACGGGAGGTCGGTAAAAGGAGCCAATTATTAACCTAGCTCGATTGTTGAGTGTAAGCTCCACCCATAATATTCCACAGGAACTATCAACTTCTACTTCACTACAAGATAAACTACTACTAACAGCGAAAACACGCCACCACCGGTTGCATGCAATCTATCCTTTCTAAACACCGTCTGTGCCTTTGTAAAAATTTCGGCTGAATTTATCTCTGACTTCAGCCAGCTTTCTGTACCTATAACGATTTCAGCTTCGGTGCTTTCTTTCAGCGCTTGAAGTTCCGGTACTTTACCAATGAAGCTTCGACAATTTACAATTACAATACCGATTGCTGCTTGGTCCCTGCATGTCCTGACTTTGCCGAGCACCCTTTGTGGCTGTTGCACTTTATGTACTTGCCTGAGGCCTTCTAACCAAAAAACCGCCCAGTCCTCGCCGTGTAGCCGCTTGTTGCGTGTAGTGGACTCCTAACCTATCCAGCGGAACCCGAAACCCCACCACCCTATGGAAAAAGTCGAGGAATCTGCAGCCCACACGGTCTCAGAACCGTCTCAGCCTCTGATTCAGACTGAAGATTGTCTTCGCAGCGGCAGGCCTCGTACTGCACACACTCCAGACAATGTGCAGAGAGTTAACGAATTGGTGACTGCTGACAGACACATCACAGTAAACTGTTTGCCACGCTACACTGAGATAGTGGAAGGAAGTGTTTGCAGAATACTGAAAGTGTTGCCGTTAAAAAAGGTTTGTGCCAGGTGGCTTTCCAGGATGTTGACAGTGGCTCACAAAGATACAAGAAAAACGATATGCAGCGAACTTTTGGAACAGTATGACAATGGTGGAGATGAATTTCTTGGGAGAATTGTGACAGGTGATGAAACATGGCTCCATCATGTTTCAGAGACGAAGAGGCCATCAATGGAGTGTCATCAAGCCAGTCAGGAGGAGGGAGGGGGAGGAAAGGGAGCCCAGAAGAGGAGGCAGGAAGAAGGGGTTAGAGTTGGTAGGAACGGTAGATGTCAGGGTGACGCTCATCATCCGGGAGGTGTAGACGGTGGAATTTGTGTTGGGAAAGGAGATGGAGGGTGTGGAGATGGAGAAAGGGTGGGACACAACGGTAAAGGCTAGGCGACTAGTTGGGGATTGAGAGGATGGGAGAAACCAGGGGGTGAGGGGGATCAAGGCAGCAGAAAATATAGAGTATGCGGATGTGTTCAAGGAAAAGGAGAAGGTGGGGGAAGGGGATGAGGTCGTAGAGGATGTGTGTGGGGGACTGAAGGCGGATGCGAAAGGCGAGGCGGAGCACATGGCGTTCGAGGATTTGGAGGGTTTGATAGAACCGGGGAGGGGCGGAAATCCAAGCGAGGCTGGCATAACAGAGGATGGGGCGGATCAAGGATTTGTAGGTGCGAAGGATGGTGGAAGGATGCAGACCCCATGTCCGGCCGGACAAGAGTTTCAGGAGGTAGAGGTGGTTGTGAGCTTTGTTTTGGATGGTAAGGAGATGTGGAGTCCAGGTGAGGTGGCGGTCGAGTGTGAGGCCAAGTTATTTGAGGGTAGGAGTTAGGCGGGTAGGACAGCCATAAATGGTGAGGTAGAAATCATGGAGGCAGAAGGAGCGGGTGGTGCGGCCTATGATGATCGCCTGTGTCTTAGAGAGATTAACTCGGAGGAACCACTGGTTGCACCAAGCGGTGAATTGGTCAAGGTGGGTTTGGAGGGTACGTTGGGACCGTTGAAGAGTTAGATAAAGGGCTAGGAAGATGGTGTCATCAGTGAACGTGAGAAGATGAACAGAAGGGGAGGTTTGAGCATGTCAGCAGTGTATAGGAGATAGAGGAGAGGGGAAAGGACAGAACATTGGGGCACGCCAGCAGAAGGGTAGAAAGTACAGGAGTTGGAATTGTGGATAGTCACATAAAAGGGACGATAGGAGAGGAAGGAAGCAACGAGACAGACGATGTTGATGGGGAGAGCATAGGTCTGAAGTTTGAAGAGGAGCCTGGGATGCCAGACATGGTCATAGGCGTTCTGGAGATCAAGGGAAACAAAGATAGCGGAGCGACGGCAGTTAAGTTGTAGGGAAAGACAATTGGTAGGGTTAACGAGCTGGTCGTCGGTGGAGAAGGAAGGCCAGAAGCCACATTGGGTAAGAGGAAGGAGGTGGTGCTGGTTATGGTGGCGGTGAATACTGCAAGAGATGATGGCCTTGAAGACCTTACTGAACCCGGAGGTGAGGCAGATTGGACGATAGGAAGAAGTATCAGAGGGGGGTTTGTTAGGTTTAGGGAACAGCAGGACACGGGAAGTCTTCCATAGGTCAGGGTAAAATCCAATGGAGAGGAGGACATTGTACAGGGTAGCAAGGGCAGACAGGAAGGATGGAGGGGATTCCTTGAGATGACGGTGGGTGACGCAATCATGACCAGGGGCGGTGTTGCGTTTGGAGCGGAGGACAAGTGTGATGTCTTGTGTGGTGATGGGAGTGTTGATGTCTGAGAGGGCAGCCGATGCAAGTACTGGAAGCTAGGGGCGAGCGGGGGGACAGAGGTGTCAGTGCGGTCAAGGACGGTGGGGAAGAGGGAGTAATCAAAATGGGCATCGTTAGGAATGGAGAAGACCTCAGGCAGGTGGAAAGCAAAATGGTTAGTCTTACTGAGGTTGTCAGGAAAGGGTCGATCGTCATGGAAGATGGGGTAATGCGAGGTGGGATGGTGCCAGTAAGGTGGTGGAAGGCTGACCAGTACTTGGAGGAGGATAGAGAGGGTGGAGTTGAGGCGTGTGCATGTCTGGCGCCAGTCCCGGCGTTTCTTTGCTGTAAGGAGGTTCCAGATATGTCGCTGTAATTGCTGGTGGCGGGTGAGAGTATCCCGGTCACAAGTGCTGAGGAAGGAGCGGTAGAGCCTTCAGGATTCAGGCAGAAGAAGGACAGCCTGTGTAGGAAGCTTAGGGCGGTGAGGGTGGATGAGTTTGGTATGGACATGAGCCTCCACAGCGTCAGTGATGGTCTTCCGAAGGAAGGAAGAGGCATGGGTGATGTCATCAGGGTGGTGACTTTGGTGGGGCAGCTGGGCGGGTGGAGGAGATGGTGAGAAGGACAGGAAGATGGTCGCTACCGACAGGATCGAGGACTTTAACGGCGATGTGACCAAGGAGTTTGGGGGAAGCGAGGATAACGTCGGAGGTGGAGTTACTTTCAAGACAGGTGTGCTGTGGGAGAGGAACAAGATCACCATGGAGGGTGGGAAGGAACTGATGCCACCACCGAAGGGTGGCAAGGTCAGCTGTGGATGTTGAGGTCAGCTGCAATCACATAGGTGGAGAAGGTATGGTCAATATGGGAAATGCAGTCAAAGGGGAGAGGAGCTGTGGGGCGGATGTAGATAGTGGCACAGGTGACGGTGAGGGAGGGAAAAAGTAGGCTGAGGAGAAGGTGTTTGGTCGGGTCATTGAGGAGGAGTTGTGGCCAGACAGGGAGATGCCGGAGGTGGCCTATAGCGACCCCGCCTCGGGCTAGGGGAAGGGGATTGTCAGTGCAGTGAAGGAGATAAGAGGAGGTGCGGACAACATGGTGGGGTTGGAGGAAGATCTCATTAGGGATGAAAGAGTCAACCTGGTGCTGGGAGAGGTTATGCATGAAGAGGTATTTGTTTGCAGGGAGGGAGCGAATGTTGAGGTAGAGGAGACAATACAGTTGACGCGCCAGGAGGTTGGAGGTGGGAAGGGTACAGGAAGGGGAGAGCGGGACTTAAACGAGGGTGTCGACGCTGGTGAAGGTAAAGTGGGCCTGGTTGTGGGAGTACGTGGTGTAGGTGTTTAAGTGGAAGCGGGCAGCAAGGGAAATCTGCTGGAGTGTGTGGGAGAGCTGGAAGGGGTAGATGTTCTTCAGGACGATGGTGAAGAACTGGATGATGTCTTCTGCTGTAGGAGGAGGACGGAGGGAATTGTTAGGGTGGATGGGTGGGTCAATGGGGCGAAAGGGGACAGTGAGTTCAGGGTTGGTAGGAGGGGGCTTGGCTTTGCATTTGGAGGAATAGGTGGGGCGAGGTTCATTGCAGGTGTTGCAGGACGGGGGGGGGGGGGGGGGAGGCGAGGTTGGGACACTGTTTAAGGAAGTGGGAGGTTTTACAATGGGGGCAGGTGGGTGGGTTCTTGCAGTTTTGGGTGAGGTGGTCGTTGTACAGAAGGCAGCGCTGGCAGGGGTAGGATTGAGGAGGGGACTGGACTAGGGCAGAGCAGGTCCCTATATACGAAACCGCAGGGAGCGGTTATTGGCCGTTGTCTGTACGTGGCGTAGCGGTGGCGCCCTCGCTGCGCGAGAGCCGCTGCGCGAAAGAGCCGCCGCGGAGGCGCAGCCCTCTATGGGCTGACCACGTCCATTTGTTCTGGCGCGTGTTCGACTTCCGTGACAGAAGGTATCAGAAGAACGAGGCTGGAAACGATATTTGGAGGTATCACATGAATTTTTGTCACCTCAGTGTACTGTAGATGGTATTTATGCATTACGTAATTGTTTAGTATTCAGATATCGATATCATTTGTTGCTTCGTTGGAGGCGTAAAGTAGAGGGATATTACGGCATCACCCCATGTGAATGGCGTTGTTTCGATGCAAAATGGAGGGCTCAGGAGCAACACATCACTCTCCCGGCTGCGGTCCGTTTGCCAGACTTTGCGGTCACTACTGCCTACATAGGCACGATCTAAATTTCCTTCACGGGACTGAATGCACCCCTCTAAATTCCTCCCACCAGGGAAAAACCAATGGTAGCACCAGGAACTGATCGTCGATCCTATTTAAGCTAGTTGAAAACGTTGACCACCTATAGTCCGTCCTGAATTACTGATATTTCTGCTGGAATACGTGGACGCGCAGAGCACAGGTGCCACGTCCGGCACGGAACCCACGCCACCTAGAGAGAAGGCCTTGAGCGCTCCCTGCAAACAGCATGCTGTGTATCCAGGTGTAGTCATAACAAAAGGAAGCGACAAGTGTCTTATAACGTTGTGCTGAGCATGAGAGTACGTGAATGCAGCACAACGTAACTGTTTTAGAACGTTTTTAACGTTATTTATGTGACGCACAGTTCAAATGTGTGTGAGTAACAGACAAAATGCTGTACAGATGTTGTGTGACCAGGTGCAAAGGCAATTACCGGACGGGGCCGAAAATTTTTGCATTTCCAGAGGAAGAAAAATAATTAGAAAAATGGAAATGGGGTATCCCAAGGGAAAATTTAACAATCACCATACAACATAGATAAGTCATTTAAGTTCATTTACGACTATACTGTAGTATAAAGTAAACAATGTGAGCCACAGCCGTAAATTTACTCATTCCGTGTCACTTACTGTGTTAACCTTTTAAGAGTATTGTATTATTATTGTTATTACCGCCACTAATATACCTTAAATTCTGTAAGGGGAAATTAAAGCTAAACACCATTCATAAAGCGTGTCCATCCCAATTTTGATTTTCTGTGTTGTCGCTGAATTCACAGAAGTTACAGGACACTAAACGCCAATTTCTGTTGGGTTATGAGCGTAACATTAATATTTACTTATTTGTTTTTATTTCCTGTTCGATTTCAGTTGTTTGCTTTCCATGAAAGTGAAGCCTGATATGGAACAAGAACGAATCATTATGTGCATCGGCGTTTTCCACGTAATGTGTTTAAAGAGATTGTTTTGTTATTGATTTACAGAACATATCTTTATACCTTAGAAAAAACTGTATAAAGTGGTACAAATTTCATGTCTGTAAGTCAAATGGTTTTGGCATTGTGGCTTTTTTAAGGTTTCAAAGAAAGACAAAAAAGGCAGAATTTTGGTCATTTTAAAAATTAAGAACTCTAAAATAAGAAACACAAAAAATATACAATTCTGGATTGTTCATCATTTTGATAGACTAAAATGAAATATGCAAAATTCCGAATCATCAATGTTAAATTTTGTATTTATAGATTTCACATGGAAAGAACCTGATGTTTTTATTATTAAAAATGCTGATTTGTGCGTAGTTAAAACATGTGTATAGGCCTAATAAAGCCATCAATCATGTTAGAAGTTTTGGTTTGCAGTGTAAAAACAGGTAAGCTTTAATGTATTGGCGTGTGAAATAATTAATAGAAGAGAAATTTTGTTGAAATAGCGATGTACGGAACTGGGAACATAATGTGTAGCCAGAGAAAAGCGTTTCTAGAAGTGCCTGCCAGTAGATGCTGCTCTTGGTTGGATGGAACTTGTATGACTATTCTTTAGAGGCGAGCTGCTCAGCGCACACACCTTCTCTCTAGATGGCGTTGACGGAAAACACGCGTCATCTTACATTTCATTCATCTCACTCAGACAGGCAAACTATTCACATTATAAATATCGAAATTGCATCAGTATGTCTGAAAGAATTACATCACGTTTTGATTTTCGTTTTATCTGCGCACAGCAAATTATTGAGATGATATTAGGACAGTCTACAAAACTACGTTTTCTCACGACGTTTCCGAATTTTCGACAGGCTTTTTTGTTATTGAAGTTATGGGAAGACATCATGTGGCAGAAATTTTAAGAATACATCATATTTTCACATTTTCGAAACCAGAATTCTGTTGGAGATCTCATGCGAGATAATTTGAGTTACATACGACCCATAATGGTCCACTCGCGCAACTCCTAATCCGGCGCTCGTAGAGATCGCCGTAGGTTTGCAATGGAACTGTTATTAATTTTTCTGATCCGCCTACTTCATTCTAACGCAACCAAAAATAAGATTAAGCTTCTTTATCAAGGTGTAAAATCGTATGTTAAGTAGCCCAACCTCCGTTGCTTAGAAAGAACAAACGCGATATAAATAACAGGGCCTATACAATACTACAGCAGCTGTATTGTAAACAGTAAACCTCTATCCGTAAAAATGGCTTTGATACGCCTGGGAATTCAGTCAAACAGAGCTTGGATGGGGTGTACAGGTTCAGTTGCCCATGCAGCTTCAACACGGTACCACAGTGCACCAAGAGTAGAGAGTGGAGTATTGTGACGAGCTAGTTGCTCGGCCACCATTGACCAGACGTTTTCAGTTTGTGAGACATCTGGACAATGTGCTGGCCTGGGCAGCAGTCGAACATTTTCTGTATCCAGAAAGGCCCGTACAGGACCTGAAAATGCGGTCGTACATTATCCTGCTGAAGTGTAGGGTTTCGCAGGGATCGAATGAAGGGTAGAGCCACGGGTCGTAACACATCTGAATGTAGCGTGCACCGTTCAAAGTGCCGTGAGTGTGAACAAGAGGTGACCGAGACGTGTAACCAATGGCACCCCATACCATCACGCCGGGTGATACATTAGTATGGCGATGACGAATACACGCTTCCAATGTGCGTTCACCGCGATGTCGTCAAACACGGATGCGACCATCTTGATGCTGTAAACTGAACCTGGATTCATCCGAAAAAAATTACGTTTGCCATTCGTGTATCCAGGTTCGTCGTTGAGTACACCAACGCAGGCGCTCCTGTATGTGATGCAGCAGGTCTCCGAGCTGATAGTCCATGCTGCTGTAAACGTCGTTGAACTATTCGTGCAGATGGTTGTTGTCTTGCAAACGTCCCGATCTGTTGACTCAGGGATCGAGACGTGGCTGCACGATCCGTTACAGCCATGCATATAAGATGCCTGTTATATCGACTGCTAGTGATACGGGGTTCGTTGGGGTCCAGCACGGCGTTCCGTATTACCCTCCTGAACCCACCGATGCCATATTCTGCTAACAGTCATTGGATCTCGACCAAGGCGAGCAGCAGTGTCGCGATACGATAAACTGCAATCGTGATAGGCTACAATCCGACCTTTATCAAAGTCGGAAATGTGATGGTACCCATTTCTCCTCCTTACACGAGGCATCACAACAACGTTTCACCAGGCAACGCCGGTCAACTGCTGTTTGTCTATGAGAAGTCGGTTGGAAATTTTCCTCATGTCAGCACGTTGTAGGTGTCGCCACCGGCGCCAACCTTGTGTGAATGCTCTGACAGACTAATCATTTGCATATCACAGCATCTTCTTCCTTTCGCTTCTGTAGCACGCCATCTTTGTGGTGTAGCAATTTTAATGGCATGTAGTGTATTTTTTGTGATGCATAATTAATTCGTGAAATGAACTTTCTTTGAAATTAGTTGATATTAAGGCCTTATTATTGAAATTTTAAAACTTACGACGGTATTATTTTGTTATCTCGGCACTTACAGATTAAACTGTGCACGCCAGACACATACCTCGATCCGCCTATGCTCCATTTCTACTGGGATAATGGAAAAACTCCAGTGATGCTGCTTTCGTCGCTATGACGGAATCTTGGAATGCATGATCATAGTCATTGTTATTTTCATTGTAGTCATTAAATGAAATTATCATGTTCCTCCAATGTATTTTCCGAAAGAACATCTTTCTGCCATGCTCTTTCCATGATGCTCTGCGTATGTTTGAAGGTTTTCTTCCAATCTTAGCCGGGCGAGGTGGCCGAGCGGTTCTAGGCGCTACAGTCTGGAAAGGCCCGACCGTTACGGTCGCAGGTTCAAATGGATGTGTGTGATGTCCTTAGGTTAGTTAGGTTTACGTAGTTCTAAGTTCTAGGGGACTGATGACCTTAGAAGTCAAGGCCCATAGTGCTCAGAGCCATTTGAAGCGATCTTCCAATCTTCAGGGGTGGCGTTGCTGATAGGTTCTCTTGTGAGTGCTTGAACTGCAGAGAGGGTAAATTTATAATTATTCCTGGAAATGTAACCTTTAATTTCTTCCCACATTAACAGTATTGGGTTTAAATGGTAAGGTGGTAATCTAACGAGTGTACGCCCATGATTTTTACCAGTTCCTCGATTTCGTATAGATGGAATTGTGGGGAGATATTTTTTTCCATAAGGTCGTCACTTAGATTGATGTTACGACGCTGAATCCATTCAATCATTTCCTCCTTTCAGTTTGTCATGGTAGGTGCGTTGTCCACTACTGAATGAAAAGGAGCATTATCTAGTACAACTGTTCGCTGTTTTACAAGATTTGTCATTCACGAATATTTGAACCACTTTGTAAATGTAACGGACTTCATTTCTTTGTGATAATCTCCTGTGTACTTTGATTTAAAGAGCGTGAGACTGTTTAGAAGGCAACCCTACGAGGTGCCTGCATGAAGAAGGAGAATGAGTCTGCCACACTTGCTCGAAGGCACTGCCATTGTTCCTTTAACTCTGTTGTCTGTCCAGTCCTGCTTGACGAAGCAACCAGAATTGACCCACGTTTCGTCATGCCACACCATTTCGTCGGTATTTATACTACAAATGTCCCTTAAAATTCGGCATCAGTGTGCAGCTGTTTCTTTTATCTGCATCAACAGCTTTGGGCAGCAGAAATGTCCATAGTTAAAGCCAAGTGTGTATAAAACTAAGGACTATGACATTCGACTGCCTCGACAATGTTCTCGTTCTTTAAGTGTGACCAGTAGCTTCCTGAGCGTCGGATGTTCCTTCCTGCGAGAACAAACGCTTAATCTTAAGACGTCTTTTCCCACGGGATGTTAAGTTTCAATGGCTTTTCAGCTTCAGTTTCTTTGCAAAATTTCCTTCCGAATCTTCACAACAGTGTTTTTGTTTGTATTCAAAACCGCAGCAGTTCTGTCGATCACTGTGGTAACGGAGAGCAGTGGGCCACCATTACGTTTATCAATCTTAAAGTAAGGCACCTAATGCGCAAACCCTATCTCTCGACTCACCTCGTATGGCAACCTCTTGGCCAAAAGAACGATGTCGACTTTTCCACTGACGTCGTTGAGTACTACACAACGAATAACGGAAACAACGAATAACAGGAACTACGAATAGCGGTGACAACAAATAACGTTAAATCACACAGGACAGCAAGGCGGCAACACTGAAGCCCACTGCGGTCATGAAGTGTTGTGGTGTGGGTAAAGGTTTGGCAACTTCGTGGATTTGCTGCAGCTGCAGGTAGCTTGGTACTGGCGGAAAGGGATCCGGGTCTGCGGTTTGGGTTTCCGCTCCTACCGCCTCCGATCTAGCTGTCAGTTCTAAGGTAATTTATGGCTAACTACAGCCATGGAGGTGGACACAAATAATGACTATAACGGTCACCGTCCGTTGAAACCTGTGTCTTTACTATGCGGCGAAGATTCGAAGCAACGCTCTCAGATTTCAATGACAAACATCTTGAAACAGTGCAAAGCCGATGGTTTTTCATGCATGCTGTATTTTCCGGTAATTGGGTCTAGTTTCGTGTGCTTTGTTGCTAGGGAATTGTGTTGTTCCGCATGACATGGAGGTTTGGAGTGCCGCTCATTATAGCGTAAACTTAATTAGTCCCTCCCATACCGTCAAGTGTAGGTGTTCTTATCAGCAGGTACTATTTTCAACACGTATCTGTGGCTGTAAAGTGCGCCATGAATACGCTAGCTGTCTGGAGCACGCCATTGTCTGTCCGATCTGCCTTATGCTCTTCAATCCTAATTAGGAGCTTTTATTAATTAGTTGAATTCACGGTCATGTTACAGCGTCTTGCCCATCCTGCGGTCAACCAGACCTGTTCCGTCCGCATGTTTAGATATAACGAATTGTACTAGTACGTGTGGAATCGTGCAGTTAATTATATTCATAATATTATACTTCAGTATCTCTCTTATTCTGTTTAACCATGTTCCAAATAAAAGGAATAGATACAAGAATAAGTGTCTCTCCTATTTAAGGCTTTCGAGTAGAACAACTGTTTTCTACTATGACTAAGAATATATGCATTGATTTGCTGGAAGAGTTTATTACTTCACTTTTTTTTTAATTCGTACCTATATAGTTTTATTAAAACTAGTATGTCACTTGGCCTGCTCCCTTCCTTTGTTGTAAGGCTCTTTCTTTGTTCGTCTCTGCTATTATTCAGTTAGTGGCAAATCCAGAAACGGTGATCTCCTGTTTGGTCATCCTCTGCACGTGTGCAAGTAGCACTTAGGGCTGGTCTGAACCGACGGTATTAATAAATTCGTTACGTTGTCTCGCATTGGCTGTTCAAGGCACGCCCTAATACGAAAGCTTCGCCAGTTCCGGTCCCTGGCTAGTTTTGAGAAAAGAGACTTGAAAACGGCCTGACGAGAAAGTTCAAAAATGGTTCAATGGCTCTGAGCACTATGGGACTTAACATCTTAGGTCATCAGTCCCCTAGAACTTAGAACTACTTAAACCTAACTAACCTAAGGACATCACACACATCCATGCCCGAGGCAGGATTCGAACAAGTGACCATAGCAGTCCCGCGGTTCCGGACTGCAGCACCTAGAACCGCACGGACACCACGGCTGGCTGACGATAAGGGTCCAGTCTGATAAGTGTAGCGGATGGTGCGTACCACGGGCTTTTAGTTGCATTTATATAGTTCAGTCAGTAACGAGTCTGATCGCGATGTTGTAGAGCATTTTATTCTTTTTTAATCGTTTGTCGTTAATTCACAGTGTATCTGATATGGCTGTCACTCGAAATTAACGAAAAATACAAAGGCATCCCTGAAAATTACACTCCTGTTCGTTGCTGTCAAGGTTAAACCTCTTTTACACAGTCGACTTCATTGTCTCAGTCTACTACTCGACACAAATATGCCTACTGCAGCGCCCCTAGCGTTCTGTTTCCGTAGCGTTCTGTTTTGAGTGGTCATTTTAGGTTACACGCCATCACCAAAATAGCTGGTGTTGTGAGAGCTGTCAGCTGTAAAGTCTTACATCCGAATGGTGAAAGTGAGGCTATGAGGGACTATACGTTTTTTTACGAAAAATCGAAATATGGTAACAAAATGTAGGAACAAACAAAGACAGTTGAGGTTAGTATCGGCCGAAGTGGAATTCATAGCTTGTCAAATGTCGTGTGATAAAGTTTTCACATATCTGATAACTGACAGAAGAGGAAAAGTGTCATCCAAAGATTTCAGAACATATACATTTATTTGCTGGTGAATATTTGTACTTGCAAACACGTCAGACAATATGAAGATCGCAGTAAGTAGCTCCTTTCTCCTTTATCGTATGTATATTGTTTTCTTGCTAACTGTTAAATAACAACGAAAATTACTTTTCTCGTCCAAAAATTCTTACTTTTTCGCTGTTGAAATAATTGTCCTTAAACACGTTTAGAAACTTAAGCTCTTATTTATCCAAGTGTACGCTCTTTCCCTGTAGAACGTAAATTCTGTTTTTCATTCAGATATTTCATCTCTCTTATAGACTAGAACAGTGGTTCCCAACAAAATTTTCTCGTGGACCCCCTCACCGAGCATGGTTGGTAACTTGTCATATCACAGTATCACGTATCTAAAAAAGCCAAATTAAGTCTCTTTTTATACGTTTTCTATTTTTGGTCATTGTTATTATTAAATTTTTGGTTATTGCTCAAAATCTTTGTCTTCAAATCTGGGTTTTTACTATAACAAACTCCTTAAAAAATAAAAATTTAGTATTAACTGAAAATTAAAAATGAGTGTATTGGATTTTCAAGTGTCCTACACTGAGACTGCATTTAGTAGATATGCGTGAAAAATAATAAAACACTAATTTCATACAAGGTATTATTTATTTGAAAAATACAATTACAACAGGGTACTCCATCAGTATACAGTTTTAATTCTCAGTTCTTAATGAGATGAGTTCAATCTGACCTTTGAATCCATTATTTCTGAAATGTAAAGTGTGCTATTGTCAGTTGGCCAATGGAAGACGCTAGACGCAGAATTTAGCGTTCGCTAAGGCTCTACTCATGCAGGAAGCGGCCAAATAAAAAAATCAGTTATCATGCGAAATATATTTCATATTTTTTTTTTTTTTTTTTTTTTTATTCTAATAGATCTTGCAGACCCCTCTGCCGCAGCTCGCGGACACCTGGGGGTCCACGAACCACCTGTTGAGAACCACTGGAATACAAGAACACTAGTAGGAAAAAAATACCAAGACCTTGTGTAACTTTTCAATTGCTACGAGATAACATAACAAAGGTTAAGAAGACACTAAAGCACGAAATCAGTTTCTGTAACAGGAGCGAGCTTGCCCAGAATACGCTATAACTTTTGATGTTAGTACACGTCGCCATAGTCTCTTGTTTCTACGCATGCGCAGCGTGCAGCAGTGTCGAAAACTTAGAATTCCACACTTGGCATAATCTGATTCAAATGCAAGCACGAAAAGCGCACTCATTTCTAGCAGTCGATTTTGACCAGAAAGTCACTCGTGTAAAACAGGCTTTACACTCATAAACGGACCGACCACCGTGTGGCATTTTCCGCTGAGGGAACAGCTATAGAAGACGCAAGGTGAGTAGGAATAACATAAGTGACTGGTGCCTAAAGTGTGGCTGTTCACCTTCAGCCTCCACATGGACTGTCCGACTGTTACAACCAAACCACATCATCACATTTTCGGCAGTAATGCCCAGTGGACTTGTTGAAGTGATAACTTCTTGGATAGACGGTGCTGAAAGGTCGAAAGCATCTTTTGCAGTTTCTGTTTATTCTCTTTTTCATTTTTTGACAGTGATTATTAACTTTTTTTTGATCACAGACGCGGAAATTCTGTTGTTGCTTTCTACTGCGTTTCCTGGAGCTACAGCTTTGGCGAGCTTGTCTGCTAATTCTTTCGCACGAACAACGCTTATAGGCTATTGTCCATTCGATGTTCAGGAGTCGTCTCCTCTAAGTCAAATACCGATTTTAATTTCTGATTGCCTCTATAAAACATTTCTGATTCCTCGGATTTGTAACGCATCCAGCGTAGCTCGACCGTCCTTCTATATTACAGCTATATCTTGAAAATTTATGTTTCGTTTCACGTCTACTTCTTCTAGGGCACGAAATATGGCTACTTGTGTTGCCTGATTGACAGTGCACTCTTTTATAATATATTTAGGTTGGTACATATGTTCGTAGTGTTTTACGATGAATTTAATAAACACGACAGATACACGTAACATTATATATTCTCCTCCACCATTTACAACAGTTTGCCAACGCTGGGGTAACTGGTTTTAAGGAAAAGAACTCGTCGAAAAATGTTCGGGTTGCGTTTTCGTCCCGAAAGGAAGTTATCTGTCATTTGTTCGATAGAGAGCAGAAAAGGTGAAAATCCAAGCTCACAAGATCAGGCGAATTAGATGGGTGTGGAATGACCTCCAAAACGAACTCCTGTATATAGTATTTTGTCAGTTTAGCAGAATGCGGACGTACACTATCATGGAGTAGCATCACTTCACGCAGTTTTCCAAGTCATTGTTCTTTAATATTTTCAATATTTCGCGACCCTGTCAGCAACTTTATAAATATTAATTTTAATTTTAAAAACCAACAGCCTCAGTTGCAAAGTTTACGTAGATTTATCTAGGTTTCAGTCGGGATAACCCAACTCTCTTCAGAATAAAAGTAACGCGCTTTCCCTCAGCTGTACCTTTGTTTTATTTCACTCTACTGGTAAATTCAAGGTCAGGAGTTAGGTTCAAGTTTTGTCCCTACAAGTACCCATCAGACAGTTTATGCGCAGGCGCAAGGTATTGTCAGCACTTGTGGCTGCTGCTTCGCAATCCCGAAGTGTGGTCGAGGCAGTTCCAGATACGTTTTACAGTCTGACGATAATTTAGGGATTTTTAGTTTTAGCTTGTACGCTATGGACTAACGGTAGTTCCTTTTATTCTGAAGTAGGCCGGGTTATCCCGACTCAAAACTAGGTAAATCTTGGTAAACTTTGCAACTAAAGCTGTTGATTTTTAAAATTAGAATTTATTGTTCTTTGTTTGCGTCTGCAAGAAGTCTCAGTTGTTGACAATAACAATCGGCAATGCTGATTACACCTTGGGTTCAAATGGTTCAAATGGCTCTGAGCACTATGGGACTTAACATCTGACGCCATCAGTCCCCTACTTAAACCTAACTAACCTAAAGACATCACACACATCCATGCCCGAGGGAGGATTTGAATCATCAACCGTAGCGGTCACGCGGTTCCAGACTGAAGCGCCTAGAACCGCTCGGCCACCACGGTCGGCGATTACACCTTGGGGAAGCAGTTCTTATTACACCACTGTTCCACTAGTTGCATAACAGCATCAGTAGTGGATGCTCGCAGGTCTTTCTACATAGTGTTGCTATTTTGTTTGGGCTCTCAGTTATTCCTTTATTTTCATTACATTAGTAGATAGACACCATTTCTCGTCATCAGTAACGATACAGAATGGCAATTGTCAGTGTTCACACGACGAGCAAGCAGAGAGGCATGTATGGACACCTGCTTATTTTTGTGATTTTGGCTTAGAGCAAGCGATATCCCTACGTCCGATTTATGAACCTCTCCCATTCCATGCAACTGTCTCAGACTGGCAGAATGATCACAGTTCGTCACATGTGCCGGTTCGCTAGTACACTGACATGGATCATTGTGGTTTAATGCGTTTAAACGAGCTTCATCGAACCGCGAACTTCTTCCTGGACGTAGGGACTCACTAGTGTCAAAACGATCCTCCTTAAAACGAGAAAACCATTTTCTTAAAAAAATGTGTGTGAAATTATATGGGAGTTAACTCCTAAGGTCATCAGTCCCTAACCTTACACACCACTGAACCTAAGTTATCCTAAGGACAAACACACACACCCATGACCGAGGGAAGACTCGAACCTCCACCGGGACCAGTCGCACAGTCCATGACTGTAGCGCCTCAAACCGCTCGGCTAATCCCGCGCGGCGTTATTTTCTTGCTGCTCTCTATTCAACAGCACTATCTCTATACAGAGCGCAAATGTTTCTGGTTGCCTCCGCTGCAGTCGCCCCTCTACTGAACTCAGACAGAAAAATGTATGGGAAATATTCCGATTTCTCGACTTTCCACTCCAGTTTCTAGCGTCCACAAGTCCACTCGCTATCTCCAGATGACAAAATGCCAACATGTAAACTCAAATACCAATAGTTAACTACAAATAAAAAAATGGAAATTAATAAATGAACTCATAGCAACCAAAATATTAACATGCAAAATGAAAGTGCTAAGTACATAAGCACCAAAATCATACTTTAACTGCAGGCCCTGGTAGCAGGGCTGTTCTAGGCGCTACAGCCTGAAATCGCGTGACCGCTACGGTCGCAAGTTCGAATCTTGCCTCGGGCATGGATGTGTGTGATGTCCTTAGGTTAGTTAGGTTTAAGTAATTGTAAGATATAGGGGACTGATGACCTCAGAAGCTAAGTCCCATAGTGCTCAGGGCCATTTGAATCATTTTTTGATTACTTTAACTGATAACCAGGAGTATCGTTAATAATTACTGTCATTTATGAACATGTTCAATTTTTCGTGTAACTCCCAGTAGTACCAGTCTCTATTTGATCTACGTTTGGTTTTTTTCTTCTAGAGTTACAGTGCTTGACGCTTGTGGCCACTGTTTGTAATGCAAATGAATATTGGTCAATATTTGCTAGAGTTTAACTGTTATTGTTGTAGTAACAGTCATGTAATGAACAAAATGTGGAAGTTTGGATTAGCAGACCACCTTTGGGCCTGGCTTGAAACGTTCCTAGTAACCAGAACTTAGCCTGTCATTCTTAGCGGAGCAAAATCATTTCAGATTTACCCCAAGGTTTTGCTGTAGGACTAATACTCTCCACAAATATACACTGCCTGGTCAAAAGTATCATACACCTACAAGCGAACATTGAGATGAAGTGTGTCCAACCTTTGTCCTTATAATAGCTTGAAATGTACCGCGTACCTTCTCAGTGATGTGTCTGAATGTCTCGGGAGGATTGACGACACATTCCTCCTCAACAGCAGAAACCAGTGACTGTAATGACGCAGTGTGAAGCGAAGTCGACGTTATAACTCATCCCAAAGATGTTCCGTTGGCTTCAATTCGGGAGTGTTGGTGGGTCAGCCCGTTTCACGAGTCGTACTGTCCATAAACCACTGTGTCATAGGTACTACTTGATGAAAAGGTGCTTCCTCATGCTGATATAAACAATATATCAATGCTGATATACAAACAGTTCGGAGACGATCTCCGAACTGTTCCTCTAATCTACTCTGTTTACAATCGCATAAAATGTGTACTTGCTCTTCCGCATTCAGCGTTATCTTAAGCGCAATAAGTGGACCACACCCTAACCACAAAAAACGTGCTAATACAGTAACACTACCTCCTACGTACTTCACTGTCCCCAACGCAAATGATGGTTGGATGGCATTCACCAAATCCGAACTCGTCCATCGGCCTGCCACAGGGTGTAGCGTGATTCATCACTCCTTTTCTGTCTTCCATCGTCCTCAGACGTCTCTCTTTACATCACCCCCAGTGTGGCTTAGCAGTGGCTACAGAAATGTGTGGCCAAGAAGGACCTGCTAGAGCACTGCATCCCATTTTTTTTAACTCCCTACGCTCAAGCCGCTGTGCTGGCTGGACTACTGGTAGCACTTTGGAATGACGAGTGATCCCTTCCACTATCTTTACATTACTTTTTACGACTCCTTGGTGCTTTGTTCTGAAGTCGCTCCACGTCAGTACAAGTGGTCCATCTGGTTTTGGTTTAGCTATGCTTCCTCCTTCGTGTTTCAGCTTCACTTCCCCGACAGTTGACCGTGGCGTCTGTAGAAGGGCTGAAAGTCCTCGATGAGTTTGTTACTTACAAGGAGAGGTCCCCAGAGGTGGGATCGACTTCTTGTCTGCGATGTAGTTAACTTCATGACTGTGATTTTGTTAACATCCGAGGTATCACAAACTGCAGCCATTCTCCCTGGTTGGCCGTCATTTGAGAATAATTAACGGAAAGAATTCGGAATTTTGTGTTACACTCTATAGTAAAATAGGCGCACTGTTTAGTTTGCTTGTGTGGAATAATGGATGGGATAAAGCAGGAAGTTCTAGGCTCGAATCTCGTCAGGTGTACAATTATTTTAAAATTCCGATCTATCAGTTAAAAAACAAAATACGAAATAATTTAATTACATATGTGCAGTGGTGTGAAAAATGTATTTTTGTTAAACGTGACACAAGCTGCGACATCGTCACGAAAAAACAGTGACGAGTATATGTAATAAGTTTCCTTTAATTTACATCTATGGTCACAAAGTTTTGTTAACAGAACACCGGTTGCGGTCTTTAATGACCATCATCAGATCTGTTTCATACAAACATAGTCCTAAATACCTACTGCGATATGGACAAAATAATCCAGATGAAACTTTAAGTGAAAGATGTGATTATAAAGAAAACGAAATTCAAGCAAACTGAGAAATAAATGTAATGGACGCAATAATGTGGACGACAAAAGAGTGTTATAAAGGAAAAGAAATTAACTTAATTTTATGCATTACTAAAAATACGGAAACGAAGAGTGATAGGAAGCAAAATGAGAACAAAAGAAGAAGTTGGTATTACGATAAAAATTATGTGACAAAGAAAAGGAAAATTATATTTAAATAAACTGAATGTATAAAAACTATCAAAGTCAAGATTTAACAATAGACGAAAAATGTTACTGCACCTGAAGAGATTCGAACCCAACACCTTCTGCAGGTGAAGCTGTTATCCTATCCATTAGTCGCGCAACCGGATTGTATAACGCAACTTCGAACACAAAATTCCGATTTTTTTATTATTTTTTTTATTTTATTGTCTATTACTCGCATACGAGGCCCCAGCACGGTGAATGGCTGCATTTTGTGATACATTACGTAAGACCTTGACCTTCGCCACCGTATTGACAGTGTCAAGAAGTCCATCGTATCGCTGGGGACGTCTCCATGTTACGTGACGACCAAAGACAAGAACTATACATTCAGTTGTTACTGGTTCACTACCCAAAGCACAGTGTCGTTGCATACTGATGGGTCCGCCTCTCCTGCCGTCTTGTGGTCAACTCCGCATTACACAGGACTGCCCGTATGCGTTCCATCAGACAGTGTATAGCAATGACGTAGTGAATGACGGCACTATTCGCGGACGACGCGTTTCTATACGCAGAGGTCGCAAAGTTAGAATGTTGTAGCAAACTCCAAGATGACCTACTGTTGACATATGGTGCAAGGATAGGCTGTTGACTATCAATTTAACTAAAGTAACGTAATACCCATAAACAGGTGTGACTACCTGTTGTTATTGGATTACACGATTGCCGAACGATTACTGGAAGCTTTCATACCCATAAAAAATCTGGGCCGGCCGCGGTGGTCTCGCGGTTCTAGGCGCTCAGTCCGGAACTGCGCGACTACTACGGTCGCAGGTTCGAATCCTGCCTCGGGCATGGATGTGTGTGATGTCCTTAGGGTAGTTATGTTTAATTAGTTCTAAGTTCTAGGCGACTGATGACCACAGATGTTAAGTCCAATAGTGCTCAGAGCCATTTGAACCATTTTTTGAAAAAAATCTGGGTACGTGCTTATGAAGCGATTCATAGAGAACAACCACATGACACTAGTCGTAGGTAAGACAGATCCCAGACTGATATTCATGGGAAGACACAGACTGTTATTTATGGGAAGAATCTTCAGGAAGTGTCATCCACACTCAGAAAGGGGTAGCTTTCAAAACAGTCGTCTGGCCGGTACTTGACTTTTGCACGCCGGTCCTGGACCCTTACCAGGAGTTATTGATTTGCGAAACAGAGATTCAAAGGATATTATCGTGTTTCGTAACAGTTTCGTTTAGTAAGCTGTGCACCATGATGCCGTTAACTGTTAACATCCTGAAAACGTACGTTAATAGAAGAGTCAACTAATGTATTTATTCTCACATCTCATGAGAAGATACATACGTGGACCTAATATAGAGGCTGTTGTATACACCAAATGCACCTGGTGTCAAATTGACAAAATCGGCACCTGGCGTCAAAATGATAAAATAGCGTTATAAACGCTAGAAGCAGCTGCGCCCTGAGTACAGAAACCGTCCTACACCATCTCACACTGAGCCAACCGCATAATTTCAAAGGTGGTTTCACGAATAAAGAAAACGATTTTTTTTCAATATTGCACTACACAGTTCATTCTTTGTTTTCGTTTCTAACAGTACAATTGGAAATGAATCTCTGGCAACGCTGGGTGTGTCACCGAGGTATACATTTAAATGTATCAGGTAGAGATTCGTGACAGCGTCAAATAGGATTGGCGCCACCAATGGCAAAAATAGATGGCAACAGAAATTGGCAACAGTTGGTAATGATTTATTGATAGAGGTTTTACAGTACTTAACACGAGTATGAAGACGGCACATAACAATATATATTGAAGAGCAAAAGTAACTGCCGGCCGAAGTGGCCGAGCGGTTCTAGGCGCTTCAGTCTGGAACCGCGTGACCGCTAATATCGCAGGCTCGAACCCTGCCTCGGGCATAGATGTGTGTGATGTTCTTAGGTTAGTTAGATTTAAGTAGTTCTACGTTCTAGGGGACTGATGACCTCAGAAGTTAAGTCCCATAATGCTCAGAGCCATTTGAACCATTTTCAGCCAAAGTAACTGGTACTCCTGCCTAATATCGTGTGGGGCCCCAGCGTGCACACAGAAGTGCCGAAACACGACGTGACATGGACTCGATTAAAGTCTGAAGTAGTGCTGAAGGGATATGTCACAGTGAATCTTGCAGGGCTTTCCATAAATCCGTAAGAGTATGAGGAGGTGGAAATCTCTTCTGACAGCACGTTGCTAGGCATGCCATATATGCTCAATATGCTCAAAAATGTTCATGTCTGGGGGTTTGGTGGCCAGTGGAAGTGTTTAAACTCACAAGAGTGTTCCTGGAGCCACTCTGTATCAATTCATGACGAGTGGAGTGTCGCATTGTCCCACTGGAATTGCTTGAGTCCATCGCAAAGCACAATGGATGTGAATAGACGAAGGTGATTAGACAGGATGCTTATGTACGTGTCACCTGTCAGAGTCGTATATAGACATTTCAGGGGTACCATATCACTTCAACTGCACACGCTCCACGCAGAGCTTCCGCCAGCTTGAAAAGTCGTCTGGTAACATTCAGGGTCCAAGGATTCATGAGGCTGTCTCCATACCCGTACACGTCCACCCACTCGATACATTCTGAAACGAGACTCCTCCGACCAGGCAACATATTTCTAGTCATCAATAGTGTAATGTCAGTGTTGACAGGCCCAGCGGGTAGTGCAGTCCTACGAGAACATGAGGGAATCTTCGGCTTCAAATACCAGTATCGATGATGATTCGTCGAACGTTTCGCACGCTGACACTTGTTGAGGGTCCAGCATTGAAATCTGCAACAATTTGTGGAGGCGTGGCACTTCTATCACTTTGAACGATTTTCTTCGGTCTTCGTTTGTTCTGTTCTTGCAGGATCTTTTTCCAGCCACAGCGATGTCGGAGATTTGATGTTTTACCGGATTCCTGATATTTACGGTACACTAGTGAAATGGTCGTACGGGAAAGTCCCCACTTTATCACTGTCTCGGAGATACTTTTTCCATAGCTAGTGCGACGACTATAACACCACGTAAAAACTCACTTAAATGTTGATAACCTGCCATTCCAGCAGCAGTAACTGACCCATCAACAGCGGCAGACACCTGCTGTCTTATAAAGGCATTGCCGACCGCAGCTCAGTGTTCTCTCTGTTTACATATATCTGTATCTGAATACATGTGACCATACCAGCGTCTTTGGCGATTCATTGTAGTTCAGCGTTCACTTGCACTAATCTGTCTTTAAACACTGGTTTAGTCCTAAATGCAGTGATGGCTAACTAACGTGACCTGTTGTTGTTGTGGTCTTCAGTCCAGAGACTGGTTTGATGTAGCTCTCCATGCTACTCTACCCTGTGCAAGCTTCGTCATCTCCCAGTATCTACTGCAACCTACATCCTTCTAAATCTTTTTAATGTATTGATCTCTTGCTCTCCCTCTACGATTTTTACCCTCCACGCTGCCCTCCAATACTAAATTGGTAATCCTTTGACACCTCAGAACATGTTCTACCAACCGATCCCTTCTTCTAGTAAAGTTGTACCACAATTTGCTATTCTGTAGAATTCTATTCAATACCTCCTCAGTAGTTATGTGATCTACTCATCTAATCTTCAGCATTCTTCTGTAGCACCACATTTCGAAAGCTTCTATTCTCTTCTTGTCCAAACTATATATCGCCAACGTTTCACTTCCATACATGGCCACACTCCATATGAATACTTTCAGAAATGACTTCCTGACACTTAAATCTATACTCGATGTTAAAAAAAAATCGATTCATTAGAAATGCTTTCCTTTCCGTTGCCAGTCTGCATTTTGTATCCTCTCTACTTCGACCATCAACAGTTATTTTGCTCCCCAAATAGCAAAACTCCTTTACTACTTTAAGTGTTTCATTTCCTAATCTAATTCCCTCAGCATCACCCGACTTAATTTCACTACATTCCATTATCCTGATTTTGATTTTGTTGATGTTCATCTTATATCCTCCTTTCAAGACGCTCTCCATTCCGTTCAACTGTTCTTCCAAGTCCTTTGCTGTCTCTGATAGAATTACAATATCATCGGCGAACCGCAAAGTTTTTATTTCTTCTCCATGTATTTTAATTCCTACTCCGAACTTTTCTTTTGTTTCCTTTACTGCTTGCTCAATATACAGATTGAATAACATCGGGGGTATGCTACAGCCCTGTCTCACTCCCTTCCCAACCACTGCTTCCGTTTCAAGCTCCTCGACTCTTATAACTGCCATCTGGTTTCTGTACAAATTCTAAATAGCATTTCGCTCCCTGTATTTTACCCCTGCCACCTTCACAATTTGAATGAGAGTATTCCAGTCAACATTCTCAAGAGCTTTCTCTGAGCCTACAAATGCTAGATACGTAGGTTTGCCTTCCCTTAATCTATTTTCTAAGATAAGTCATAAGGTCAGTATTGCCTCCCGTGTTCCAACATTTCTATGAAATCCAAACTGATCTTCCCCGAGGTCACTTGTATAATGTATAATTTGGCTCTTCTTCGCTGTTGAGACACTGTCTTGATACTATCCGACGATTGTCTTGAGTTCCTGTGTGTGAGTAGTTATTCACATTTGTCGGATGAATGTCTACTTGGGTAGTATTTGCGTGATCTTCTGCAGGACACAGCTTATCAACAATATACCTTCTTGTACACCACCCACGAATGGAACATGGAATGGGGATAGCGACAGAGTATAAAAAAATTTCCTTACATAACTTTTTGGTTAAAACGCATTTCTTTACCTTTCAAATAGTTTCACAACTGGAAGAAATTCATATAGTCCACTGGGCAAAGATCCTTCACACCTAATGTTACTACAACTGGAGTTGTTACTAAAATATTTGTCATTACGAGAAGTTCATCGTAGTAAGAGCGTGATGTAGTTTTTGCAGTGGAGTACTTAGCTGTGAACTGTCTAACCTATTCCACCAATAAAGATCATTAGGGGATGTATATTGCAGATTTGCCTGGATTTTGGACGTGATGTAAACTTGGATGTTAAAAACTCTTTTGCAACCCAACGATGAATCGTTGTAAGAGTAGACATATTTTCCATAAGCAATTTACAAAGATCTACATACATACCAGGTCTGTTTAAAACATTCTGTAAACCGTTACAGGTTTTGCGTCATTACATCGGCCAAACTGCGACTGACTTCAGACTCTTTGCACCGCTTAATATGTACCCTATGTTAAGAATGTATGCTCTTTATCCTATTGTCAAAAACATTTACATTTACGGCTTTATAGTGAAACGTTAATGGTTTACAATAAACTGTTAGTACGGTTTTAAAGAAAATAGTGATGATTCATTCTGAATGAATTTCTTAACATTGTTCTTTTGACATTTGTATGGAAATTTGGTTATGAACTTACAATAACTATACCTATCTTAAAATCATTAATTACATTTTGATTCACGTTGGTTTTTATTCCTAACATTATTTGAGGTACAATACAAAATAACAAAAAGAAAATTCACGTTAAATTTCTCTTGTATCAATATGACTGAAAATCAGTAGTCTTTACATCAGAATGTTCGATAATCGTTCGTGGAAAAGGGAATTGCAACTGATCTAATTGCAATTTCGTTATTGACATGATACGTGAAGTGCACAAGTCACACTAAATACGTCAGATGACAGATAAGTGTTCCAAAACCCTGTTTTCAGGTAAGTTGAAAGTTAAGATTTTTGTTAATTAATTGTTTGTTTAATTACAACATAGGTATCTTTCGTAACATTTCAATGGGACTGTAACAATGCACTCATGAGGCTGAAATTTTAAAAAATTCCTGAAATTTACAACAGTATATTAATTCGCAAAATCTCGATTTCTAAGTAACTCAAATTTTCTGCTAATTACATTTAAATGATCTGAAATGGTGTTGATTAGTTACATAAGTGAACCATACTGCTGATAGAAATTTAAAAAATCCACGCTTTATAACTTTCGTCCATTACATGTTGTGGGTCAGGTAATCAGCAATCCGCCAAACTCTTACTGATATCGAAGTATTCTTTAAGTATTCAATAACTTCTCATTTTACAATATGCAGCATATATTTCGCCATAGCTCACCCCACCAGGTGTTCAGAAGTACCAGCCATACGCGTAAGTTAACATGTGACCCAGTAGCTTACAACTTCCACACATAGATACAGGTAGTCTGGTCAATACTGATTTCCCCATGACCTTACTCGCAATTTATTTCAGTTTCAATAGTATCGTAGTTCGGGTCCTGCGTAAATTGTCCGTTTCCAGTTTCAAACTTACCGTCATTAGGATCCATTACCACAGAGCAGGGTTTCATTGTCGAGAGCGTTGTCAGACTTAGGAAGGTGGGAACACAGTACATTAAAGTATCCAAAAACCGAGTCCAGTAAATCTGTACCACAAAATGGAATCGAAAAAGAGAGACAGACAGACAGACACACACACACACACACACATACACACACACACACACACACACACACACGCAGAGAGAGAGAGAGAGAGAGAGAGAGAGAGAGAGAGAGAGACAAACTTATACAGACATGGTGTAATGCGACGATCTGCTAAATCAATGAGTATTTCATCTGCACTACGACCACAGAATAGAAATAAATAAATACGTCCTAACTCTCCGGACACAGAAGAAATATTCAGATTATTGAAAACGAAAATAACGCGGCAATGTTGTGGGATAAGCGCTGCGAATTTTGTCCGCTGAACATAAGCATTTCCGGTCGGTTGAAAGGAGCATGGCTGTTTAAAAGCTCATTTGTGGCAAAAATAAAATTACGAAAAAAAAAATGGGAGAGAATGCGTCGGAAAAATTTGAATCACCGTTGTTCCTGAGCAAAGGACCGAAAAAAATGTGAAAGACAATATTCAGTGCAAATTCCCTCCTTTCACTTTGATTTTATTTAAAATATTTAACTGTTATCAAACGCAGGAAAATAAATATAAAGGTGTGTGACAGGTAATACACAATAATAAATGAAAAAGAGGGTTTATAGCTCATAGGTTCCCGAATATTTGTGAACAGGTATCCTGTTTTAGAAGATAATCACACTGCGTTTTCAGAAAACTTATATCGGCTCGCATTCTTCGCTCAACTAGCAAACCCGACAAAGCTTCACAGTTGGTAAGTATGTATAGGGGTTGGATATGGTTCTTAATCTTCTCCCCCACTCCCATTGCTCCTCCCCTCCTTTTGTCCATCTCCTCCTCCTCCTCCTCCTGGTCCTCCCCCCTCCCCCCACCACCGCCACCCATCGCTGTCCATCACCTTCCTCCTGTTCCATGTATGTCTCTTACACAACACTATCTCTATATATTTCCTCCTCCCTCATGTTTCTGTCCTTATCCTCCTACCTTCTTTATATCTATTTCTTCCACCCTCTCTCTGACGTTATTTATCGTTCTTACAAACGGAAGCTAGATGGTGAGTAAAGTCAAAATTAATGGCCAAATCGATTGGAACCATTAGTAGACGGGGTATGAGGGAAAATCTTCCAGCAGCTGAATCTGTGAAGATAGCAGGTTTAATGACAGTATTTCGCATGGTTTTAATCTGCGAACAAGCAGGATCATAGAGGTAGCCAAAAACGTAACTTTCCCGTTTTCTGTTAAAAATGACTGCAAAAATGAAAATACAACCACACATCTTCATCGCACAGCTTAATATCTTCTTTTTAGCAACCAGTTTAACAGAAAGTGTTTATTGTGTAACATGTCTGTACTTCCAGCGGTTTATGCTGAGCGATTTCTGTCAGTGAATCAGTCAATTAAGAAGGGATTCATCCTACCGAATATTTCCTTGAATTAGTGTGAACTGAAACAAAACAATATCAGTTAGCTCATGAATCTATTGCAACTAAAAGAATCACAATTCAGTGTTTATAACCTGCAGTGAAACTTTGCATATTTGTTTATGACTATTTGTGTTATGTGTGTGTCTATATGATGCGTGATTCAGTTGAAAAAGAATTTACCTTAAAAGTTGGGTTAAAACTTCGTTCTTCGATGAATTTCGCCCAAAATGATGTCATCAGTCAAAGAAATCAGTAACAGCCTGCACTGTACGTGCTTGAGCATTGTGCTGCAAAATGATGGTCAGGTCCTGCAGAAAGTGTCATCACTTCTGTCTCTAAGTTGGTCGTAGGTTGTGTTCCAAAAATGAACAGCATACGACTTCCAGACCGCTGGCAACTGGTTAGACAGTGCTAGTGACTACTCTGAAAGTCAGCAGAACTTTGAAACATGTGTCTATTTTGTACGAGCTGTAAATAAATATTTGCATCCATCAAAGTTCCAACCCCCGTATAAGGAGCATGGTTCGAAGGACAATAAAATATCCTATGCCGGTTGAGACCGCCCAAGGCGGCGAAAATCTTCATTGGTTGCTAAGCTAGGGCAGCCTCTTGTGAAAATAATGGTAAAGGCTGGGAACCAGAATGAAAAATGTTCCTATCGTAGCACAAAAAAGATGAATACATCCTGGGCAGAGTTAGCGATGTAAGAGAAGCGGACTAGCTTTTCGACTTATCTGGCAGCTTCACACACATTTAAATCAAAACATCTAATCATATTGGTACTTTTTTTTAGAGTTAACCTTACTTCCACAGCTCAGCGATCTCTCTCAGACCCAAATTCTGTTTCATGTTTGGTGAGGATGTATAAGAACAAGTAGACACAAATTTATTTGCTTCTAGAGAATGGGATGCATCGACAATAGAAGTATCAGAGAGTGACGGTGTATCTATAATAGGAACTATTGCAGAGTGTGTAAACGTAATAATATGTTGTGACATATCTCACGAGAAGACAAATGCCATGTTGGATGATAATACTGGCTTGTCATGTTATACGAAACGGTATCTTGTATCATGTTACTTTACTTGACACGATGCATTATATTACATGAAATTGTTAATAGTACTAATAACTAAAAAAGCACATTTTGTCAAGATATTTTGAGTGAAATGTCTTTGAATCTGCCAGATACTTCGTAAAGCTAGTTCCCTTCTTTTACATTCCTAATTTTGCCCAGGGCATATTCGCCGCTTTTTGTGCTACGACAGGAGCATTTATAATTCTGGTTCTACACATGACTGGTCTTTACTGTGTTTTAATCAATGCCCGCTCGCAGCCAATGTCTGTAATTTCTTTGTGACTTAATGTAATGACAGGGTGTTTTTTCTACATCTACGAGTACACACCACAAGCCACTTAACAGAGTGTTCCGTAGTGTACCGCTGGTGCCGCTGTCATTCCCTCCCGTTCTTTGTTCTGTCCATGAATAACGGACAGTTGGTAATGGACGACTGTCGGTAAACTTCCGTATGAGCTCTATTTGTTGGATTTTTCCCATTGTGTTTATTTCCTAAGATGTGTGTGCAATGAAGTAATTTGTTACCCGAAGGGTTTCTAGAACGCATTCTCTTGGGATTTCAATAGCAAGTCTTCCTGTGATGCACAATGGCACTGTTGTAGCTTCTGGAGTTTGTCGAGCAACTACGCAACGATCTTTCACCGGTTAAACAATCCCATGACGAAAAGCGCAGCTGTTCGGTATATTTTGCCTCTCTCTTGCACGAAGGTGTGTTGAAACGTAACGCCTCCGAACTTTTTATTCTGTTTCCGATATGTGTCCAGGTATTACAAGGCTGAGGTATTAAATCTCATACTTATTACTATGTCGACTTGTCCGCTTTGCTGCCTACATCAGTGGCTGAGATGTTCTAGGCCCTACAGTCTGAAACCTCGTGACCGTTAGGGTCGCAGGTTCGAATCCTGTCTCGGGCATGGATGTGTGTGATGTCCTTAAGTCAGATAGGTTTAAGTAGTTCTAAGTTCTAGGAGACTGGTGACCTCAGATGTTAAGTCCCATAGTGCTCAGAACCATTTGAACCATTTTGTCCGCTTTGCTGACGCAAGTTGGAACCATCTGCCCCTAGAAGGCTCCGAACTGTAGCGTGTAACTTGTCAGCGTGTAACGTAACTACGTCGATGTGTGAGAAACAGAGTCTTGTAATCGAGTTTCGAATTCTAGGGGTTCATCCACACGTGGAGCACCATCTCCTTCAGCCCGACAATGTGAGACCACACAACGTGCGCTGTAAAATCTGCGGTAATCTGACACCTTAGATTCATTGATAATCGTCCACACAGTCCTGGCTTGGCTAAAATCCGAGTTTCAACTGTTTCCAAAACTTAAAGTACCCCTTCGACAACATCACTTTGATAGTAATTATTCTGTGAAAGCAGAGGTGAGGTTGTGTCTCTGTCAACGAATTCAAACATTTTTACAGTGGTGATATCAACAAACAAGTCTCTCGTCGTGAGAGATGTGCTTCGCGCCGGGGAGAGAAATAAATGTGTAGACACGAAGATTGGGGGTATAGAATGCTAAGAATTTTTCTTTCATTTAAAAAGCTTTAGGAGTTTTTACGTAAAACATTATGAGGCGTTACTTTTCAACTCACCCTTGTATTAATCCAAAACGATAGGAGTCCCAGACCGATGAGCAGTACACAAGAGTCAGTGACGAAGTGTTTTGTAAACCAGTACTAACAAGGGTGAATTACATTTCCCTAGTGTTGTTTTAATAAGTCTCAGCATGGTAGCTGCCTCTGATACAATTTGTTTTAACTTATCATAGGACATAAAGTCGCTCTTAATGGTTATAAAAAATGGTTCAAATGGCTCTGAGCACTATTGGACTGCCTGTGGTCATCAATCCCCTAGAACTTAGAACTACTTAAACCTAACTAACCTAAGGACATTACACGCACCAATGCCCGAAACAGGATCCGAACCTGCGAAGGGAGCGGTCTTGCGGTGTAATGGTTATGTTTTACGCTGGTTATTGAGTGACATTAAAGTAAAACATCGCTAAGTGATCTTGTTTCAATTTTCTGCCACTATTTTGAGATTATCTTATTAAGGGTATGGCTATATTGCCTTGAGAGGATAGGTTTATGTTTTTCTCACTGTGAAGCTGCGCTCATGACATGGTCTCAGGTTCCTGTTTGTCGGCAGAAGGCAGGCACTGAATCAGCATACCCAGTATCTGTCCGCTATGAGGAAATGAGGATATTGTGTTGCCACTGCCATGCCCAGAGAATAATTGAGCAAGATATTTTTTCAATTATCTGTATGAACATAAAAGAACGACACTACGACACTGCCCGATGAGCATGAGATGACCTAATGCCGAAATTGCAATAGTGTAATAAAAACTTCTAACTGTCGCTGGTGCAGATATGATGTCCTTCGGAAAATGAATGTAATTGTTGCCTTTTTCGGTAGTACGACCAATTTCACGAGAATTTCGGTACTTAATTATTCTGGGAAGTATCTTGGGCTGCTAGTCTGTGATTTTTTCCTCGTGAACGTTGAACTTATTACCTACGTTTGTTGCGTTTTTTCCATGTGGCCTTCCATATAACTGTATGCGTCATTTTGTGTCAGTTAAATTGAGAATCTGAGTAACTTGGTCTCTGTCATTTTTTTGTTAACTCTGCCCATATTTAGAAAAAAATAATCTGTTATACTCAGATTTCAGGATACTTTAATTGCACTACAAATATTTTCATGGTTCAGCGACCAAGTAACAACAAATATAACTTGGTACGTACCTAAGTTTGTTTTTCTCACTGTGTCGGTGTTATCGTTGTGTGCAAATGGATCCAAGCACTATGCGACTTAACTTAGGTCATCAGCACCCTAGACTTAGAACTACTTAAACCTAACTAACATAAGGGCGTAACACATATCCATGCCCGAGGCAGGATTCGAACTTGCGACCGAAGCGGTCGCGCGGTGCCAGACTGAAGCGCCTAGAACCGCTCGGCCACAACGGCCGGCTGTTATTGTTGTGAACAGCGGCCTAACTTAACTATCAGTTATTATTCAGGGAGGGTATTGAGCCTTGAACTAGCCCGTGTTGTGTAGCTATAGTTTTATTTATTATCTAGGAGGTGTTACGTCAATTTTCTCTAGGATTATAAGTTTTCTGTGTGCTGTTTAATGGTAATTTAGCTAACGTCTTTGCAGTAATGATAAGTAGCAAGCAACACTATTTTTTATAGCTACCTCATATCGTAACGCAGATTCGGGGCTCAATGCCCACACAATTTTGAACTGTGTCCTGTCATTTTTCACCAATAGCGAAATCGATCACAAAGCAATCACTTCTCCTATTTACACACAGTACGTTACACTTATTTACGTTTAGGGCCAAGCACTTGGCCATCCACCAATCATCGATTCTCCTCAGGTATTCCTGTATCTCGCCGCCGGTGTTACGAATTTCCTGCTTTCAATAGCGACGTCTGTAAGACGCTTCATAAAGCTTTCAGCCTCGCTGGGTACTAGAACATTCATATATGTTGTTAACAGTAACGACTCCATAACTATCCTACGAGGTACTCCAGAAATTACCATTACATCTGTCGATTTTATCGCATTAAGAGCAACGTACTGAATTATGTCTAGAAAAAAAAAGTGTTGAATCCTATCCCAAAGCTGATCCGGTAATCAGTAGAAATGTATTTTGAACTCATATTTTGTTAACTAAACGAAAACACGGAATTGTATCTAATATCAATTCTCCGATCAGAAGGATGGACATATAAAAATCTGATGTATCTATTATCTTCCGGAAGTAAAGGAACCCGCCAGCAAACTAGGCGCCGTTGTCTAGACCACCCGCCAGCAAACTAGGCGCCGTTGTTTAGACCACCCATACGTTTCACTGACGAACGGGGTGATCTGCGTTTCACAAAATCTCTCTCTACGGAATCCATGTTGGTTCTAAGGAGAAGAGTTTTATTCTCTAGAAACTTGGCAGTGCGTGAGCATAAAACATGTTCCATAGTTGTGCAACAGAAAGCTGTCAGTGATATAGACCTATAACAATGTGTATCCTCCGTGAAAACGAGAGTTTCTTGTGCTTTCTGCCACTCGTTTGTGAATTGTTGAGAGCTGTCACATCTGCTATATATATCTGGTAGATGGCTGCGTTCTCAAGTGCTGCCTTTGAATTACTTCGAGTCCAAAGTGAAGCTCAATCCATTCTACCATGCTCTCCTCTGATAATCGCCATCATTCTTTGTCTATTGACACTAATCCCTATTTGTATTTGTTGAGCTTGGAAGCTAGTAAATGGCTTTCAACTGATTTTTGTATCGCATTATTGGTTGGGAGTGAGTCATCTGCCTCATTGTAAATGTTTTCTTTCCTTCGTGTACAATGGCACGTTTAATGCCACCTTTCCGTTGCAAAGTGTAAGACTTGTGAGTTACGTGTGCCTGTTGAATACAGGTGAGTGTAATGAGTGTGTATTCCGTGGTATCATATTTTTGTTGTCTGACGATGAAAAAGTGAGAGGGTGAACGCCACTGCTGGCACGTACCACGATCTTCTCAAGTAGTATAAAGTGGGTCTCCAGACGTGACTCCCCATCCGATAGACGGATTTCCAACAACAGTGTCACATGCCCTCTCGTAAAAAGACGCTGTGAAGAGGTGTGGAATTTAATCCTGGTGTTTGAGAAAATTCATTCATCCCCTATCCAGCCAAATACCACATGTGAAAACTTTTTTCCGCCATAAGGTTTCAAACTGGGGCACCTCTCAGTCGAGCATAACTGCACAATTATGCATTCATGACTTTGGTTGAAGAAATGGGTACCTCGCCAATGAAATTGGCATATTGTTGTTACTAAAAGATGAATCCGACCTTCAGTATTTCATAGTATTTCAAGTGTTCTTTTGGGATGTTTCTGAGTATTTTCATGTAAGGGGTCTGTGTCCTCCCATGGTTTGTTACAAAGTAACTGTATCATTAATTTACTAACTATTGCCAATGGCTGCACTCACATATCAGTGGTATTGTTATGATGAGTAGTGGTGAGTAAGTAAGATATTCCACTTGCAATACCGTCACATTTATATCAACATCTACGTGATTGCTATTCACAATAAAGTGCCTGGCAGAGGGTTCAAAGAAACCCCTCCAAGCTGCATCTCTACGTTTCCACTCTCGAACCGCTCGCGGGAAAAACCAGCACTTAGATTTTTCTACGCGAGCCCTGATTTCTCTTAGTTTATCGTAATGATCATTTCTCCGTATGTAGGAGGGTGCCAACAGAATGTTTTAGCAATTGGAGGAGAAACTGGTGATTGATGTTGCATAAGAATATCCCGTCGCAACGAAAAACGCCTTTGTTTTAATGATTGGCAGTCCAGTTCACATATCATATCTGTGGCACTGTCTCCCCTATTTATCGATAGCACAGAACAGCTGCCTTTCTTTGAACTTTATCGATGTCATCTTTAAGTCTTTGGTTTGCTCTACCCACAACATTTTCTATGTGATCGTTCCAATTTGATTACTTGTAGTTGTAATCCCGAAGTATTTAGTTGAATTTACAGCCTTTAGATTTGTGTGACTTATGCCGTAATCCAAATTTAGCGTCCGCAGCTCGTGGTCGTGCGGTAGCGTTCTCGCTTCGCGCGCCCGTGTTCCCCGGTTCGATTCCCGGCGGGGTCAGGGATTTTCTCTGCCTCGTGATGACTGGGTGTTGTGTGATATCCTTAGGTTAGTTAGGTTTAAGTAGTTCTAAGTTATAGGGGACTGATGAGCATAGATGTTAAGTCCCACAGTGCTCAGAGTCAAATTTAGCGGATTTCTTTTAGTGCTAGTGTGAATAACTTCACACTTTTCTTTATTCGTGGTCAACTGCCACTTACCGCATCTAAATAATTTTGCAGTTCGTTTAGGTCATCTGATGACTCTACAAGACGGTAGATGACAGCTTCATCTGCAAACAATCTAGGACGGCTACACAGATTTTCTCCTATGTCGTTAAAAAGGATTAGGAACAACAGAGGGCCTGTATCACTTAATTGGTTCAAATGGTTCAAATGGCTCTGAGCAATATGCGACTTAACTTCTGAGGTCATCAGTGGCCTAGATCTTAGAACTACTTAAACCTAACTAACCTAAGGACATCACACACATCCATGCCCGAGGCTGGATTCGAACCTGCGACCGTAGCGGTCGCTCGGCTCCAGACTGTAGCGCCTAGAACCGCACACTTACTTGTGGAGCGCCGCAAATTACTTCTATTTTACTCGATGACTTTCCATCTATTACTACTATCTGTGATCTTTCTGACAGGAAATCACGAACCCAGTCGCGCAATTAAGGCGATATTCCATAGGCACGCAGTTTGGTTAGAAGACGCTTGTGAGGAACGGCGTCTAAAGCCTTCTGAAAATCTATAAAATGTGAAATCAATTTGACATCCCTTGTCGATAGCACTCTTTACTTCATGAGTGTAAAGAGCTAGTTGTGTTTCACAAGAACGATATTTTGTAAATCCGTGCTACGTGTCAATAAATCGTTTTCTTCGAGGTACTTCACATTACAATGTACCTTCCAAAACCCTACTGCACATCGACGTTAGTGGTATGGGCCTGTAATTCAGCGGATTACTCCTACTTCCCCTTTTGGGTATTGGTGTGACTTGAGCAATGTTCCAGTCTTTAGGCACGGATGTTTCTGTGAACGAGCGGTTGTATACAATTGCTAAATATGAAGCAGTTGTATCAGCATACTCTGAAAGGAACCTGACTAGTAAACAATCCGGACCGGAGACCATGCCGCTATTAAGTGATTTAAGCTGCTTTGCTGCACCGAGAATATTTACTTCTATGTTTCGCATCTTCACAGCTGTTCTTAATTGGAATTAAGGAATAGTTACTTCGTCTTCTTTGGTGAATGAGTTTCGGAAAACTGAGTTTAGTAACTCTGCTTTAGTGGCTCTATTGTCAGTGGCTTCACCGCTGTTGTCGAGCAGTGAAGGTACTGATTGCGTCTTGCCACTGGTGTGTTTAGGTATGACCAGAGCCTCTTTGGGTTTTCTGCCAGATTCCGAGACAGAGTTTCGTTGTGGAGATCATTAAAACCATCTCTCATTTAAGTACGCGCTATATTGCGAAGTTCTCCAAAACATTGCCAAGCTTGGAGATTTCGCGTTCTTTTAAATTTCGCATGCTTTTTTCGTGGCTTCTGCAATAGCAGTCTGACACGTTTTGTGTACCAATGGGGATTAGTAGCATTACTTATTAATTTATGTTGTATATATCTCTCATTGACTGTTGATACTATTTCTTTAAAATCATTCCATATATTTTCTACGCTCACATGATCAGACTATCTCTTAAAAAGGCGATAAGAGCATATTTATCAGCTTATTTAAATAGCTGTACTTTGCGTTTCTTCTTGATGGTTGTAGGTGTTACAATATTCAGCCTAGCAGCAACTGCCTTGTGGTCGCTAATCCCTGTATTCGTCACGGTACTGCCTATTTGCCCAGGATTATTGTTTCTAAGTGGTCAAGTATGTTTTCTTAACCGTTTACGCTTCGAGTGGGCTCATGAACTAATTGTTCAAAATAATTTTCTGAGAAAGCATTCAGTGTAATTTCGGATAACGTATTATGCCTGCTTTTCCAGCATATCGAGGGTAGATTGCCTGCATCTCGTGGTCGTGCGGTAGCGTTCTCGCTTCCCACCCGCGGGTTCCCGGGTTCCATTCCCGGCGGGGTCAGGGATTTTCTCTGCCTCGTGATGGCTTGGTGTTGTGTGATGTCCTTAGGTTAGTTAGGTTTAAGTAGTTCTAAGTTATAGGGGACTGATGACCATAGAAGTTAAGTCCCACAGTGCTCAGAGTCATTTGAACCATTTTTTTGAGGGTAGATTGAAGTCGCCATCGACTATAATTGTATAAGTGGGGTTCCTATTCGAAATGAGACTCTCAAGAGTTCCTTGAACTGTTCAGCAACTATATCATCTGAGTCGATGGCGAGGAGTCGGTAAAACGATACAAGTAATAGTTTAGTCCGATTGTCTACCCATACTACCGGGTGATCAAAAAGTCAGTATTAATTTGAAAACTGAATAAATCACGGAATAATGTAGATAAAGAGATAGAAATTGACATAGGAATTTATTAGAACCAAAAAAATACAAATGTTCGAAAAATGTCCGACAGATGGCTCTTCAGCTGATCAGAATAGCAATAATTAGCATAACAAAGTAAGACAAAGCAAAGGTGATGTTCTTTACAGGAAATGCTCAATATGTCCACCATCATTCCTCAAAAATTGCTGTAGTCGAGGAATAATGTTGTGAACAGCACTGCAAACCATGTGCATTGGCCTCGGATGTTGTCTTTCAGCATCCCTAGAGATGTCGGTCGATCACGATACACTTGCAACTTCCGGTAACCCCAAAGCCAATAATCGCACTGACTGAGGCCTGGGGAGCTGGGAGGCCAACATGACGAAAGTGACGGCTGAGAACACGATCATCACCAAACGACGAGCGCAAGAGACGTTTCACGCGTCTAGCAATATGGGGTGGAGCGCCATCCTGCATAAACATCGTACGTTCCAGCAGGTGTTTATCAGCCAGGCTGGGGATGATGCGATTCTGTAGCTTCGTCGGTCCACAACACGTTACTCAGCCAATCGTCATCTTCCTCCATCTTTCGAACGCCCACACCGCAAATGCCGTCCGCTTCACTAAATCGCCAGGTAACTGTTCATTATGCCAATGGATTTTGTACAGATAGCATCGGAGGGTACGCCTCAGTGCCAACCAAACAGTAGTGTATGGAATGCCGGTGCGACGTGCGACTGCACGAGTGCTGACTTCCCCGTGCTTAGACGGACCCGCTACAGTCTCCATTTCTTCCTGAACTGTCGCAGCAGCATTACGCCTTGTGCTCGGTCGGCCACTACGGGGTCTATTGTCCTAACAACCCGTCGAAATCATTCTCGCCACTGCTGCATTTGTCAACGGACCTTTACCCGTTCTAAAGAACTTCCTATGGCGATAGGACCGTGACGCTGAACTAGCACATTCCCCATTCTGATAGTACAGCTTCATTAAAAGCGCCTTTACAAGTAACGTCAACATGCTGCGACTGCTGGCGCATCTGATTCTCTCTCTCATTACAGTTCCTTTTATACACGATTGTCATGCGCAGTCACTGACGTTTTGCTGTCCGGCGCCATCTGTCGGACATTTTGTGAACTTTGTTTTCTTTTTGGTTCTAGTAAAACCCCATGTCATTCCAAGCAAGTGTGTCAATTTTTACCTCTCTATTATTCCGTGGTTTATTAAGTTTTCAAATTTATACTGACTTTTTGATCATCCGGTATTTCGCAGGAGCTATGTACTTCAAT
The DNA here is from genome assembly GCF_023897955.1 of Schistocerca gregaria. NCBI lineage: Eukaryota > Metazoa > Arthropoda > Insecta > Orthoptera > Acrididae > Schistocerca > Schistocerca gregaria. Next base: position 161,794,883 of record NC_064922.1, read on the forward strand.
TTCACTACAAGGTAAACTACTTCTGACAGCAATAAATACACCACCACCAACTGTATTTAATTATTTCTTTCTGAACACATTTAGATAGTTTGAATAAAATTAGGCTGATTTATTTCCGGCTTTAGCCAGTTTTTTGTACCTATGATTACTTGAGTTTCAGTGCTTTTTATTAGAGCTTCGAACTCTGGTTCTTTCCCAACACACTATCGTAGTGTGTTTTACTTGCCCCCTCTGTTTTCGTGAGACCCTCTACCCTCAAAAACCGCCCAGCCCCTTCCACACAGCCACGGTACCCGTGTAGCCGCTTGCTGTGTGCAGTTGACTCCTGACCTGTTAAGCGGAACATACACTTGTCTGTCTGAGTAGCTGATAGGTGGAGATATATTGTTGTTATTTTGCTCACTCATTTCACATCACGTGCAACAGCTCACTAACACCGTCAATCCTATGTCCATCAGGTGCTTCAAACGACATTACACAAACAAATTCGTTTGCAACGTGCCTCCTCTGTGTTATCGCATCAGTGTTTCGCTTCTTTCCCTTGGTGACCTGAAGATGACAGCCGATGACGGCCGAAACCAATGATTTCTAACGACATCTTGTTTGGCTATGCTAACCGATACACAGTTAAAAAACAAGAATCTTATTAATGAAAGGCTGTTTTCGATAGAGAGAGAAATCTCATGCTTTCTAGAAAGTGCTCAGAAGAGGCCTGTTCAAAAAATTCCGGAACATTCGTAATTTAGCGCCAAAGGCGTGTTGGAACGAAATGCGGTTGGCATCCCTGCACAAGCCTGTGTTCAATGTGCAACTGCTGCAATTTTCACTGTTGTATGTCTGTTAGTTATTGCTCAGTGCTGCATTGAGTACGACGTTATGTCGCACAGTGTGCGAATTTCGAGATGACGGAGTTACAGGAGCAACACGTTTGCATTAAGCTTTGAATGTATCTCAATCAACCCTTCACAGAGACACGCCAAATGATGCAGAAAGCCTACGGTGATGAGTGCTTAAGCCCCCCCCCCGGTATTCTCAATTGTTCACACGGCTTAAAAATGGCCAGGCAGATGTTTAAGAGGACGCTCATTCAGGACGCTCTTCTACGTCTACCGACGACGCTCGTGTAAGGTACGTCAACGAAATTGTGGGTGCCAATCCAAGACTGACTGCCCGAGAGACTCCTGAGGAATGCAAGATTTCAGTTGGATCATGTCATGAAATTCTGACACAGCATGTTGGATTTCATCGTGTTGGAAATTTCGTCCCATGGCTCATGAGTCAAGACCAGTAAGATCTTCGCCATCTGCGAAGAGCTTTTGGACCGCGCAAATGACAACGAGATGTTGCGTAAGGGACTCATAACTACTGGTGAGACGTAGGTCTACGGGTATGATATGGAAACGAAAGTTCAGTCTTCACAATGGGTCGAGAAAAGTTTTCAAAGACCGAAAAAAATTAGCCAGGTCAGATCAAATGTCGAAGCCATGGTGATACTTTTCTTTGACTTCAATACTTTCAGCATTTCGCGGCCCTGTCAGCAACTGTATAAATATTAAATTCAAAATTAACAGCCTCAGTTGTGGAGTTACCTAGATTTACCTAGGTTTCAATTGGGATAACCCAACCTTTTTCAGAATTACACTTTAGTTTGATAATGTCCATTATGGACAAACATTAGTAAGTGTAATTCTGAAGAAGGCTGGGTTATCCCAATTGAAACCTAGGTAAATCTAGCTAACTCCGCAACTGAGGCTGTTAATTTTGAATTTAACTTTTCTTTGACTTTGAATGATTAGTTCATCGTGAATTCGTGCCACAGGGACAAACTGTGAATCGATGATACTATAGGGAGGTGTTGCGATGCCTGCGAGAAAGTGTGAGAAGGAAACGGCCTGAAATGTGGAGAGAAAATTCATGGCTCTTGCATCACAATAACGCACCCGCAGGTTCTTCCCTGTTGGTGCGTGAGACTACTGCATAAAAAACAAAATCACTGCGTTGCCTCATACTCCATACTCTCCATACCTATCCTTTGCAATTTTTTTATTTCCATAGTTAAATACCCCGTTAAAAGGACGAAGATTTGAAACTATAGACGAATTAAAGCAAAATTACTTCGCAGACGGCACTTCGGGCCCTCCATAAGAGGAATACAAAAACTGTTTGCGGAAGTGGAAAAATCGTTGGGAGCGGTGTATCAGTTGTCGAGGTGAGTATTTCGAAGGAGACTATGCACAATAAGTAAAAGATAGCCGCAGGGAAATTTTGTAGCCAAATTTTCAGAATTTTTTTGAACAGACGATGTAATATCAAGTTTCATCCCTTTGACGCCACTGTAATACACTATTATGCACACTATTCATTCCGCTGCTGTTAAGTTTAATCACGCAGTGCTGGGTTACAGTAGCATATTAGAACAGTAAAACGAGCAATCAACTGTACGGCAAAGTAATTACAAACAGTGGTAACCGAAGGTTCCGCAGACACTGCCATTAAGATTTACGATACCCATCATCCTTTCATGAGAGGGACCATAAAAACGTTTAGTACACCGGACTAACTGGTTTCATTACAAACCGATAAACATTGTTAGACCATAAAGCAAATTTACTATTCCACCATCATCAACCGCTACCTTTATAATAACAGCTATTCCGTTTTAATACTCACGGACACGCAAACCTTTCTAATTATGTTTCAGTACTGTATTTTTTTTCTTCTAACTAAAACTCAGTTTCTTCAGCCGTGAAATATTCGATAATTTGCACTCTTGTCCCTTCGTTTGCCCTTCGCAGATGAACGACGGCTTCCGATTTCCGTTTGATGGCTGACCGGAGATTGGATGCGATTATCTGGAAGCACGGCTGGGAAGGATGGCCCTCGCTGGAGAAATTCATTGCCCTCGTCGCTATAGCGGAGACGATTCAGTATCTGGAAAAAAAGTGGAAACCTCTTGGTAGTAAAATAAAATAAATTCAAGGAAGCCCAGCGAAACATCACAATTCAGTTCTCACGACAATAATGAGCTGACTTTTATTAAAGCCAATAAATTGCTTTCAACTACAAACGATTCTGAAAAATGGCGAAAATACACGTCGTAAGTGTGAGATTTTGTTTTCGCCATAGTTCAATTCTTAGCAATCATATACAACCGCTCGTTGCTAAAGATTGGAAAGTCGGACAACGTGCACCAATACCCAAGAAAGGTGCAATCCGCTGTATCACAGACCCGTATCACTAACATCGATTTGCAGAAGGATTTTGGGACATACTGTGTTTGAATATTATGAATCACAGCAATGAAAACGAACGGTTAACAGAGAGTCAGCAGGGATTTTGAAAATATTGTTATTCTGAAACAAAACTAGTTCTATACTGTCACGAAGTAACGTGTGCGATCGACAGATGATGTGAAATTGGTCTCATATTTTATATTTCTGGAAGTCTTTTGACACGGTTCGTCACAAACGACCACTAGTCAAATCAGTCAAATATTGCTTGCCGATGAAGTATCATCTGAGTTGTGTGACTGGATTCTTGCTTTCATGTCAGAAAGATCACAGATCGTAATAATTAATCGAAAGTCTTCGGGAAAAATTGACTAATACCTAATATTTCCCAAGAAAGAATAATAGGCCGTTTGTGGTTCCTGTTCTACTGAACGATTTATGATACCATCTGAGCAGCCCTCTTCAATTGTTTGCAGATGATGCTCTCATTTATCGTATTGTAGAGTCATCATATGACCAAAACCATTTTCAAAATGATTCAGACAAGGTAAATGTATGTTGTGAAAAGTAGCAATAATAAAAAGTAATCCACATGAGTACCAAAAGGAATGTGCTAAATTTCGGTTACATGGTAAATCAAATCAATCTATGGCTGTATAATCAACTAAATACATTGGGATTACAATTATGAAAACTTAAACTGGAGTAGAATATGAATGTCGATTCTGGCTCAAAGAGCATACTAGATTAAAAATTCCAGGAGAGAAACCAAAAATCTAATTTATCAATGTCATGCCACCAAAAATGTATCAATACCCAGAAAAACGAAAATCTCATTTAAAATTTAAAACTCTAATAAAACTTATTCTTTATAAATATCAAACCTTATCTTTCTATACACACAAAACGGAATTCCTATTTATTTATTAAATAAATATCTAATACAAATATTTCTCTTCATAAGCAAGCTCTGTCAAAATTTACCTACCTATAACATCGACTGAAACGATCTAAATCTAGAAAATTTATTTTTTTCTATATAAATAAAACCAAAACGAAATGAGCACCACAGCTGAGGTATTTCAAAACTTAGAAAATTATATTAGAGAAAAATACAGACTAAGTTATATTGATTTAAAAATTATTGTAAAGAAAATGGTTATTTAAGTGCAACTAGATAAGATCTGATGGAATTTATTAAATATTTCAGTAATATAGAAATGGAGAAAGAAATGAAGAAGAGAGAACTAAAAGATAAGAATGTAAAGGAACTTCAATTCCAAACCTAATAATCAAAGATTAATCTATCTTTCTACAAATCCTATTGACGACATTAATAACAAAGGTGACAATAGTGAATTGAATAAAAAATATCTGTTAATGATCTTCATAAAATCCGTAAAATGAAAACAATTATTCTAAAATTAAATAAAGTCAATTAATTGGTCTTATCGAAAGATAAGATCTGAAGGTAAAATTAATAAAGATAATAATTTGAGTAAAAAATCTGTAGCTGATCATAAAATCTGCAGAACAAAGAATCAAATAAATCTTCTGATTTTAATAAACAGGAATTAATCGATCTTATCAATAGATCTAGGTGAAAAGTAATAATACTAGTAATGAGAATTATTTTCAAAATCTTATAGTAGAAAAATATCAAGAAATTAAGAAAGCAATGTTCAAAAAGTTTACCAGGTTTCAGTTTTCTAGAGGATGACAAATTCTTTAAATCACCTAAATGAATGTATAGGAAAGCTTCTGTTTTAAGTAATAACTTATATAATTAATAATAAAGACAATACTGTTGAGCCACAAGAATTTTTAATCAAATTGTAGAAAAAATAATCACCAAATGAAGTAATCTTTTACACAAAGAAGAACAATTAAAGTTAATATGAAGTTTTGCTGCATTTTTAAAAGACAAGATAAGATACAAAATTTAGAAATAACCATAACTGATGAAAATTATAATCTGATTGACTTCAATATTGCTTATGTAACAGTTGTTTTAGAAATGAATTAATAAATTTTTCCCTTAATAAATCATGAGTTATCAACTTTACTCATTTCCCATTAGTGATAAAATAAAAATAAATTAAAAATTCCTAACAAGGAAACAGAAATTAATATTAATATTGGTGATGGATAGATTCGTTTAATTGCTCACAACTTTATATGACAGTTTGCATTATTGACACAGATGGAAAAGATTTCTCGCCATATGATGCTAATTAGAACATTAAAGTAATTGATAATTACATATTAAAATTGTTTAATGTTATTACAATTACAAAACGAAACAATTTTTTATTTGGAATTGAACACCCATTTAATTTCTTCATCAACTACTAATTGATTGACTTTGTCCTATAAAACGAATTAAATGTTGAAGGCGATATTCTTAACAATGAAATACTTTACCATTTGTGTTATTTTGTGGATTTTTTAAAAAATTATTTAGGATGATAATTGAACTGTAAATTTTACTTAGAGTTCAAGAAATGATCAAGAAGATTCTATTCTTCATTGGCCTACTGATAATGGTAATAGTACACTTACAAAAGGAGGTAAAATTGTTGTAAAAATATGGAAATTCGTGTTTCTGTTGTTAAGTATGAATCAGAATGTTCACCTGAACTAGAACATGAACGACTGAAAAACCCCAATATTCCAATTTCTTTCTATGAACTACAAACAATTGAATTTGCTGGATTACATGAAAAAAGAAATTTTGAATTAGACATTACTAATTATTATAATTCTATCAATTTCAATATACCTTACTTTGTTTTCATTGTGTTCCAAACTAACCAAAAAATATTCAGTTTGATGATTCTTCTTTATTCTATCATGTTTCCTAAAAAGTTATGGAATCTTGATCCACCCAATAGCTTTTCAAAAGCTTATGACACTTATAGAGATTTTAATAGAATAACACAATTAAATAATTATGTAAATGTAAGTAGATTCAATTTTATTCACTGTTATCCTAATATTGACATGAATGTTGTAACGACTCTAGAAACAACGAAATTATATGCATTTTTAATGAAAATATACCTATGATACAATTGTATATGTTATAATGTATTGTAAAATTAATTGGACTTATGATTCACAAATAGAATGCTTACTGAATTTTTTTCATTACATAAATGAATAAAAAATTACAAATAATGTTAAAGAAAATTTAACTTCATGTCAACAATTTCGTTTTAAAATGTTATTGGAGAAGACAAAAACTGAAAACTTTAGTTTTTAAAAAACTAACAATGTTTAAGGCGATTGAATCGATCCCCTTACACATTTTAATTTGTGTGAACTTAAACTTATATTTATTCTATATAAATAAAACCAAAACAAAACGATCATTAATGATAGAATCGAAAATCTATTAACTGAACTTGACAATTGTAGTAATAGTTGCAAAGAAGTTTTCACTTCACTATCACAGCTTAAAAAACAAAAATCATGTGTCATTTCAGAAGCTGAATTTTTACCAACCACATAAGGTAAAAAAGTTATATCACTTTGACATGAAAAATTTAAAATTTCTCTACCATATCATTCTAAAATCCTTACAAATTATGATGATAAAATATTCGGTCACATTATATTTATCTAGGTAAAAAATAAAGATTGTGCAATTATGTTATCGAGTATGAATAAATTATAGAATTATTAATTTGATTTTTGAATATTAAATATTAATTACATGAAAGTTTCATCTAAATAAATTCTGGTGTGGGGTTACTGTGAAAATAGAATCTTGGTTTATATCAAGGAATTTTTATTCAGGTATGCTCATTGAGCCAGAATCGGCATTCATATACTACTATCGGAACAATCACATAGATAATTTTGTGGGGAAAGCAAACTAAACAATATGATTCATTGGCAGAATACATATAAAATGGAGCAGGTCTGTTAAATGGACTGCTTATATTATGTTTGTCCGTGTTATTCTGGATTATTGCTGTATGGTGTGGGATCTGCATCAGATACAATTGACAGATGACATCGAAAAAGTCCAAAGAAGGGCAATTCGTTTTCTACTATAACGTAATAGAGAAGAGAGTGCTACGGACGTGTTACGTACATTTGAGGCGGCAGTCATTCAAACAAAGACTTTTTTGTCACGACAGAAACTTCTCATGAAACTTTGCTTAGCCACTTTCTCCTCAGAGCGTGAAAATCTTTTCTACATAGGGATAAATGATCATCATCATAAAATATGAGAAATCAGAACTCGCACGGAAAGATTTCACTGTTCACTTTTCCTGTTCGAGAGTAGAATGGCAGAGAAATAGCTTAAAGGCGACCCAATGATTCCCTCTGCCAGCCAGGAGGGTAATACGGAACGCCGTGCTTGATCCCAACGGCCTCGTATCACTAGCAGTCGAGATGAAAGGCATCTTATCCGCATGGCTGTGAAGGATCGTGCAGCCACGTCTCGATCCCTGAGTCAACAGATGGGGACGTTTGAAAGACAACAACCACCTGCACGAACAGTTCGACGACCTTTCCAGCAGCATGGACTATCAGCTCGGAGGCCATGGCTGCGGTAACCCTTGACGCTGTATCACAAACAGGAGCGTCTGCGATGGTGTACTCAACGACAAACCTGGGTGCACGAATGGCAAAACGTCATTTTTTCGGATGAATCTAGGTTCTGTTTACAGCATCATGACGGTCGCATCCGTGTTTGGCGACATCGCGGTAAACGCATATTGAAAGCGTATATTCGTCATCGCCATACTGGCGTATCACCCGCCGTGATGATATGGGGTACCATTGGTTACACGTCTCGGTCACGTCTTGTTCGCATTGACGGCACTTTGCACAGTCAACGTTACATTTCAGATGTGTTACGACCCGTGGCTCTAACCTTCATTCGATCCCTGTGAAACCCTACATTTTAGTAGGATAATGCAGGACCGCATGTTGCAAGTCCTATACGGGCCTTTCTGGATACAGAAAATGTTCGGTTGCTGCCCTGGCCAGCACATTCTCCATATCTCACCAATTGAAAACGTCTGGTCAATGGTGGCAGAGCAACTGGCTCGTGAAAATACGTCAGTCACTACTCTTAATGAAGTGTGGTATCGTGTTGAAGCTGCATGGGCAGCTGTACCTGTAAACGCCTTCCAAGCTCTGTTGGACTCAATGCCCAGCCGTATGAAGGCCGTTATTACGTCCAGAGGTGGTTGTTTTGGGTACTGCTGTGTCAGGATCTATGCACCCAAATTGCGTAAAAAGGTAATCACATAATATAGTTGTCCAATAAACACCCGTTTATCATCTGCATTTCTTCTTGGTGTAGCAATTTTATTGGCCAATAGTGTATTTTATAGTTTGATGTGTGTTTTCACTTAATTAAAACTCAAATATCCTATAAATAAAAATTTGTTTTGCGACTACATTTCACTGTCCTTGTTAGGAATATGATCGTTTCTCAGAGGAACTGGGGAAAAACGCACCTAAAACCAATCTTTTTTCGTTAGTTTATATTTGGGTTTTAATGAATGAAACAATTAATTACTGTAATGTTAAAAATGATTTAAAAACAGAATTGTAAAAAATTAATTTTAAGGGTGGTTTTTTGCCGTGATAGGAAAAGGAAACAGGTGGGTAAAGTTGGCGCAGAACTTATAATGGCTCTCTCAGAACTGCGAAAGCAGTGGAACCCTTTTCGGATGGGAATCTCATCAAGGATTGCCTAGTCGACTCGACGGCATTCATTTGTCCAGCAGACCTCACGGACAAATTTGAAAAAACTAGCTGTTTCGCCTCAAACTGTTGCTCGCCGTGTCGATGATACTACCGCACCGATGGAGTAGCAATTGTTGGAGAGGGTGACAACCTTCGTTTCAGTTTCTATCGCTCTTGACGACTCCACAAACGTTGCGGACATATCTCAGCTCGTCGTATTCATTCGGGGTGTCGACGACAATGTGCGTGTCATCGAAGAATTTCTCGACCTCATACCATTAAAAGACACAACCACGGATTTGGATATTTGTCTAGCCGTGGAAAACGAGTTCGAGTCACGGAGTTTAAATAGGAACGCCTCACCAGGGTTACAACGGATGCAGCCCCCGTGCTACGGGGGATACGCACTGGTTTACTGGGTTACGTCACGTCAAAAATGGCTGAAGACGGCTGTTCCTTATTCGCGGCAGTCCATTGTCTAATACACCAGAGGGCAGTTTGTGCGAAGATTGGCAACATACAGGTGTTCTGGACATAGTTGATCGAACGGTTAATTATCTCCCTTCGCATGGACTCACACATCGCCAAATTAAAGTGTTTCTGGCTGAAATCGGAGCGGAATACCCAGACATCGCCTACCACGCCGGAGTAAGATGGCTGAGCAGAGGGAAGGTGCTTCATGGGGTTTTTCTTCCTGAGGGAAGAAATCAACACTTTTTTAAAAAAATGAAAGGACGACTAGAAAAACTACTTCGTGCGTGGCGAATCTGGAATTTTGAGGGACCTAACTGGTTTTTTAAGTATTTTCAACATTTCACTCCAAGGCAAAAATCCCTGTGTTGTTTATTTCGTGCAGACGATTCAAGTATTTCAAACAAAACATACACTCCTGGAAATTGAAATAAGAATACCGTGAATTCATTGTCCCAGGAAGGGGAAACTTTATTGACACATTCCTGGGGTCAGATACATCACATGATCACACTGACAGAACCACAGGCACATAGACACAGGCAACAGAGCATGCACAATGTCGGCACTAGTACAGTTTATATCCACCTTTCGCAGCAATGCAGGCTGCTATTCTCCCATGGAGACGATCGTAGAGATGCTGGATGTAGTCCTGTGGAACGGCTTGCCATGCCATTTCCACCTGGCGCCTCAGTTGGACCAGTGTCCGTGCTGGACGTGCAGACCGCGTGAGACGACGCTTCATCCAGTCCCAAACATGCTCAATGGGGGACAGATCCGGAGATCTTGATGGCCAGGGTAGTTGACTTACACCTTCTAGAGCACGTTGGGTGGCACGGGATACATGCGGACGTGCATTGTCCTGTTGGAACAGGAAGTTCCATTTCCGGTCTAGAAATGGTAGAACGATGGGTTCGATGACGGTTTGGATGTACAGTGCACTATTCAGTGTCCCCTCGACGATCACCAGAGGTGTACGGCCAGTGTAGGAGATCGCTCCCCACACCATGATGCCGGGTGTTGGCCCTGTGTGCCTCGGTCGTATGCAGTCCTGATTGTGGCGCTCACCTGCACAGTGCCAAACACGCATACGACCATCATTGGCACCAAGGTAGAAGCGACTCTCATCGCTGAAGACGACACGTATCCATTCGTCCCTCCATTCACGCCTGTCGCGACACCGCTGGAGGCGGGCTGCACGATGTTGCGGCGTGAGCGGAAGACGGCCTAACCGTGTGCGGGACCGTAGCCCAGCTTCATAGAAACGGTTGCGAATGGTCCTCGCCGATACCCCAGGAGCAACAGTGTCCCTAATTTGCTGGAAAGTGGCGGTGCGGTCCCCTACGGCACTGCGTAGGATCCTACGGTCTTGGCGTGCATCCGTGCGTCGCTGCGGTCCGGTCCCAGGTCGACGGGCACGTGCACCTACCGCCGACCACTGGCGACAACATCGATGTACTATGGAGACCTCACGCCCCACGTGTTGAGCAATTCGGCGGTACGTCCACCCGGCCTCCCGCATGCCCACTATACGCCCTCGATCAAAGTCCGTCATCTGCACATACGGTTCACGTCCACGCTGTCGCGGCATGCTACCAGTGTTGAAGACTGCGATGGAGCTCCGTATGCCACGGCAAACTGGCTGACACTGACGGCGGCGGTGCACAAATGCTGCGCAGCTAGCGCCATTCGACGGCCAACACCGCGGTTCCTGGTGTGTCCGCTGTGCCGTGCGTGTGATCATTGCTTGTACAGCCCTCTCGCAGTGTCCGGAGCAAGTATGGTGGGTCTGACACACCGGTGTCAATGTGTTCTTTTTTCAATTTCCAGGAGTGTATTTTGTAGGAAAAACAGTAGCGAGAGGAGAATTGAGGTCACTTCCCTGCATGATAAAGCGATAAAGAAGATGTGGATTTTTCAGGTTATGTTCAAATCATTTGGGAATTACAGTAAGAGTCTGAAAACAAATATTCGGAGAAAAGTTAGCTTCACCCGGCCTAAAATATATTTCTTCGCCCGTTTTCCCTTCGGGCAGAGGACGTCCCACGAGCGTTTCAAGCGGAGATGATTGACCTGCCGTGCGGTATTCGCCTGAAGGACCGCTTTTTTATATGTAAAACTTTCGATGACTTTTACAACTGCTTTACGCGAAAAGTATCCACTTTTGCATAAGCACATGGCCAAAATTCTCTCAATGTTCACGTGAGCGCTTTTCCTCCCTAAAGCTTTCTAGCCGCGCATGAGTAGCCGAGCGGTCCAAGGCGCTGCAGTCGTGGACTGTGCGGCTTGTCCCGGCGGAGGTTCGAGTCCTCCCGCGGGCATGGGTGTGTATGTTTGTCCTTAGGATAATTTAGGCTAAAACAAAGAACCGTTGACTACTTAGCGATAGAAATCTACATCTACATCCATACTCCGCAAGCCACCTGACGGTGTGTGGCGGAGGATACCTTGAGTACCTCTATCGGGTCTACCTTCTATTCCAGTCTCGTGTTTTTCGTGGAAAGAAGGATTGTCGGTATGGCTCTGTGTGGGCTCTAATTTCTCTGATTTTATCCTCATGGTCTCTTCGCGAGACATACGTAGGAGGGAGCAATATACCGCTTGACTCTTCGGTGAAGGTATGATCTCGAAACTTCAACAAAAGCCCGTACCGAGCTACTGAGCGTCTCTCCTGCAGAGTCTTCCACTGGAGTTTATATATCATCTCCGTAACGCTCTCGCGATTACTAAATGACCCAGTAACGAAGCGCGCTACTCTCCCTTGGACCTTCTCTATCTCTGCAGCGTTCAAACAGTGGGCGAACAAGCGTACTAACCTACTTCCTTTGTTTTCGGATTATGAAATATGTCTGATTCTTTGAGGTTAGCAGAAATATTGCACCAAACCTGGACAAAATCATTTCACCGAAAAACAAAAAGGTGTAAAATGTTAATTACCTTCTGTAACAATGTTGACTGTAATGATAAAAGGCCATTATAACCTCAATTTTGTTATTTTCATAAATTTTCAACCATGATCAATTAAAATTATTGCGTGATGATGCTGATGTTATCGCATACTCCGAGGACCGTAGGGGACGATGCGCTCCAGACCCGCAGCCCCGACTATGCAAGATCCAAATGGAGGTGGTTCGCCATTGCATTCCTCCGAATGATGATGATGAAGACGACACAACAGCATCCAGTCATCTCGAGACAGGGAAAATGCCTGATCTCACCTGGAATCGAACCCGGGTCCCAGAGCTTCGGAAGCGAGAATGCTACCGCAAGACCACTAGCGGCGGACAAAATTATAGCAACCAAAACAGAAAACTAATGATCCTATGTGTAAACTTTGAAAAAGGATACAAAAAGCTGTCGCATTAAGTACAACGAAAAGTACCTGCTTTTACCTACTAACAGTAAGAATGAGTCTCATGAGTCTCTATACTCCTTGCGTAAAATTATTTCGAAAATAATATATTTATGACACTAGTTCATTTAAGAAATCTTTCAGAAGACACCTACTGTACACATGGCGAGTGTGCCTGTGAAATACTAATAGAATCAACCTGTGGGTCAGAAAACTACTAAGTTGTTCTTCCATTCTTGTTTAGGACATTGTTTTCTAAAGCTTTCCATAGTAATTCTGCCACTCGAACACTAATTGTTACCTAAACAGTTAATGGTTTGCTTGTTTTACCGCTCAACGATTGCTTTTACAGAGCTGCGCTTTATCTGTTATTTTGTTTACGTTGGATCTGACCGCGGGACAGTCCAGTGTAGAGCAGCACTGTGCGGTCTCGCTTGCTCTGCAGCTCTCTCTCTCTCTCTCTCTCTCTCTCTGTCTCTCGCTCGCTCGCTCCTATGCCGACACTAGCGACACACGGTCGCACAGGGCCCTGAACTACACTGCCTTGCGCCTGCGGAGCGTGTGCTCGCCCCCCGGGCCCAATTCTAGGATGTCTGGACTAAGGTATCCAACTACGACTCACAATTCAGGACCGGTCAAGCTTCGAGAACAGATCAGCAGTCCTGTTTGGAGGGCTGAGACACTAGGGCACCTGCCCACAAATAGTATGGGTTCCTGGAACGGTTCTCAGTCTGGCATACAATCGTAATCAACTAGGACGTTTCATATCAGCCCAATGCATTGTGGTTTATAACTTATACTTTTCCACCTTCAGCTTTACGAAATGAGTGATGCCAAATATCGGGTTAATTCTCTAGGAGATAATTTCACCTATGCATCGATACTGATTCTGGCTAGTTAGAACATTCTTCGCACGTACACTCTCAATGCGTATTTACTCTCTAAGCGATGTAGCTAGTAGAGGGACTGTTTTGCAGACTACAAGAAGTTCTTGAAAGATTCTCATTCATTGTCTTGAAATCCTATAGAGATGAACTCCCTTGACTCCTTGTCGAAAAAGTCCTTTCCATGTCTATTATTTTTAAAAATTGTTTGATAGTCAGCTACATCCACACGCTTCAGTTAAACATCACTTCACTGTACATTCCCAAGCGTTTTTAGCATATTATTTCGATTTTTTGTGGCGGTGGACTGGTTATGCAGATTCTATAACATGATTAGCTCACTCATCCTATTCCTATCTGAAATTCTGGAAGGCGGCCGTTCAAATCTACATCCGACCATCAAGAAACAGGTTTCCCACCGTTTCACAAAATCGTTTCAAAACAGATACCGGGTTGAGTCTCTTCAAAGAATCTGATTCATTCCCGAACGCTGTCGAATCTGAACATATGCTCCATCTCTAACGACACTGTCGTTAACGAGAAGTGAAAAACTAATATTCCTTCCTTTCATCCAAAGAGGGAAGGAGAAGGCTGATTATCTGACCATTGCCGTACATAGCTAAAGATGTAATTGAAAACTATAATTGTCCATTGCCATACATAGCTAAAGATAAAATTGAAAACGATAAGGCTGATGACAAAAATGAGCAATCAATACTTTCACAATTTATAAACTGCGTCAGTGATACAGGACGAACACGATTTGTTTCTTGAATTTCACTCTATGATCACAAAAACTGTAGTCAGGCTATCGATTTTGGTCTTTAATAACCATCTTCTAGCCTAAGAGAAAAAATAATCCAAATACAACTGCTGGATAATCTACAGTTTGTAAACAATAAATCATGATTTAATGACGAAAGTACTAATTTTATTTGCAAACAAAAACTGAGCTTAAAAATCTGACGGAAACTTACCTGATTAAGAAAAATGTAGCCTTATACTATGTCAACAAGATAAACTCAGAGTAGCATTGTCAAAAATTATAAACAAAATTAACTAGGCATCATCTAACAAGTATAATAATATTGTGCTAGCCACGCTACAGTGCCAGGGGCTTCATAATGTGAACGGCGCTATTGTTCACAGCAAAGTGGTGTGCAGCTGCGAGACAAAAAACATATTTGTGGTGTGCACTCGTCAGATTTCACTACTGTACACATATTTGTCAGATAAATACACACCACTAAGTAAAAGACACAATTAGGTAAAAAACTTTTCTAGGAATAAAATGTGTTTTAAGTTATTAAAGTATTGCTACGTTGCACTAAAATGCTTAAGAGGAATGAAACCATTAAAGAGGAAGTGTGTTAGTGAGCATATGTGATGCTGGAAACCTTGGCGGTAACATTCGTGTGATGTTATTTAGGGAAAATCTGAACTTCGGAAAAAGAAAATAAAAATAAAAAAATATCAACACACAAACTATATTAGTTCAGCAAAAATTTGAAGGACCCCACCAATTCAAAAATAATACTTTCACTTACTTATTTGTTATTCTTCAAACGTTGTTAGATATCATTTCCATTAATCATCTTTTAGAAACTCAAAACTTTTCTCACCATGAATATTTACCAATTTAAATTAAATTGCATGGTTCTCTCTCGCACGCACTTGCTGAGGCGTTTCCTGAGATAATGGAGAGGCAACTGAATTCTTAATTGCTTTTCAAAATAAATGGAGAGGCATGCATATACAAAACGATGGCTCTACCGAGAGAACACTCAGCAAACTTCGTTGGGAGGAAGTGACGGTAGAATTTAGCTCCAACTGACATCGAGGAGATTAAGGCAAAGCATTTAGCAAGCTGGAAAAAATGGGGAAAGACCTTGTTGAAATATTAACCTCCTTAACTATGTCTAACATACGCTAAGTTATGCTGTCCCCGGGTTAGGTATTGTTCTAACTTCCGCCGGTGAAAAATATGAAGCGTGACAAGTCTACGGGGCAAACACAACACTGTTTTCATTATTGTTACTTTCTGCTGGTATCATTAGCAGTGACATGGTGATTAAAGAATTGAAATCGCGTTCAGAAACCAGGTGTAGGTTTTCTGTAGTTTGCCTAAACCACTTAACGTGAACGCTATGTCAGTAGCTTGAACGATCCACAGCGGATTTCCTTTCCAGTATATGTAAGATGTTAATCCACGACATGCAAATAAACATCTCTAAGAAAGAATAAACAAACAACACAACTACATCGAAGGCCTGTAAGATGGAGACAAGGATGGAGGGCTCAAAAAGCAGACTAACACAGACAAAGAGGATGTACCTGGCCGAAAAGTCTGCAAGTATTAAACATCGATCTTAATCTGAGGAATAAGTTTCTGAAAATCTACATTTGGAGCACAGCACTGTTTGGAAATGGATCAGGGAATGTGAGAAAACCCGAAAATAGGAGATTGGAAGCTTTCGAGATTTTGTACTACAGAAGGTGTTAAAATGAGATTCTCCGCAGAATCAGCGACGAGAGCAACAAGACACTTACATTGACAAGAAGAAGGGACAATGTGGTAACGCATATATAAAGACATCAAGGAGTAACTTTCGTGTACCAGAAAGCGAGAGAGAGAGAGAGAGAGAGAGAGAGAGAGAGAGAGAGCTTAGAAGTGTAAAAGCTGGAGGGGATGACAAAGATTGAAACATATTCACCAGATAATTGAAGAAGTTCGTTGAAAGTACTATTCTGAGATGAAAAATTTGGGACAGTAGAGGAATTGATGGGGGGTGGGACTGTATCAAACATATGTGAAAGAAAAGATAAGGTCAATTTGATGGATTCTATTGGCATTTAATAGTTTGGCATGAACCGCAACTAAAATCCACCGCTAATACAAGGTTGTGATTTTTTAATTTTTTGAAGCTGAAATTTACCATCTTGAGAAATTGTAAACAGCAAAGGTCTGTCAAAAATAGAATTTTTGTAATAACAAATAAGAGTTATGGACATGTGCACAAGGTGTATTTTCATTATAAAAGTTTCATTTCTAATAAACCTTTGCATAATGTAATGCAATGTATCTACTAATATGACAATAAGGCATGAGGTTACAACTTACAATGAACAAGTTTTATAACAACATTTTTTGAAGATCAGAAGATGACAGCTGAGTCTGTGGAAACCGGTTGTCGGAAATATTTACTTATCCTAT